>NW_022145599.1:7329396-7796896 GCF_000002235.5 Strongylocentrotus purpuratus | reverse complement strand
ACAGCCCAAAGAGGGAGGAAAGAAAAAAAAACTGAAAAGAGATTTCCGACCGACCGACCCATGTTTTGGCACTTAAAGGGCAATACAACATCTTGTTTTGTTAGGCGTTACAGGAAGCATGCTATGGTTAAAAGATCGTTCACCTGTGCATTTGACACATGATTCATTTTATCTATAAGCATGAAGCATGAATACAAACACTATAATGGACCTACCTCGGAGTCCGTATTAGCCAATGATTGCATCTCATCGCCATTCTCGGGATCATTTCTGTTATAAGATCAAACGGGGAGGAAAGAAAACATGAAAATATACAATTTTAAAAAGAGATAAAGGAATTTACACGTTCGACAGTGTTTGGAAAGGGAAACTCAACATTTTAGCTATCATGCACAGCAGGCGCGTACGCAGGATTTTTTCAAGGGGGGGGGGGGGGGGGGGGGGGGGGGGGGGGGGGGGGGGGGGGGGGGAGGGACACTTTTTTTTTTTTTTTGTCTCGAAATTTGAACATTTGACATTTTGTTCCGTTGGGGGGGTAAGGTCAGCTTTTTTAGGTCAACCATGGGAATTTTTTTTTTTTTTTTTAATAAAAAAAAAAAAAAAATCCAAAAGGGGGGGGGGGGGGGAGTTAAGAGAAATTTAGGGGGGGGGGGGGGTACAACACAATGTTTCCAAAGGGGGGGGGGGTTAACCCCCCAACTCCCCCCCCCCCCCCCCCCTCCCTGTGTACGCGCCTGATGCACAGGGAACCGTTCGATTGAGTCTAGTGTATTCGATTGGCAATAGAATAATGACCTTGTATTATAGAACTTTATGAATGCCATTACGCATATTGCATGTGTGATTCATAATTATTTTGCGATGCCACGTCGACAACAAATTGGGTGTGTGAAAAAGGTATTATAATGACTACACCATGTCTCATAGGCAAGTACATGGTATAATAACGGTTATTAGAGAGAGAGAGAGAGAGGAGAGAGAGAAGAGAGAGAGAGAGAGAGAGAGAGAGAGGGAGCAAAAAAAAAAGAAAGAGAGGAGAGAAAAGGAAAGACAGACAGAGAGACAACGCATACACAACCACTATACTACTACTACTACTACTTCTACTACTATACTACTACTATACTTACTACTACTACTATACTACTACTACTACTACTTCTACTACTACTACTACTACTTACTACTACTACTACTACTTCTACTACTACTACTACTACACTACTACTACTACTACTACTTCTATACTACTACTACTACTACTACTACTACTACTACTTCTACTACTACCTCTACCACCTAATAAAAACACCAAAAAGGAAGGCAACACGAAGGAGGAGGAGAAAGAGACTGTGAGTGAGAAGCCGAATTATATATTGACTTGATTGGCTTACCGGTGTTCACTGCCAGCAGACATTTTTGACAGAATCAACACACTTGATCAATGCATAAAGAGAAAATGTACGATGTGATGACAGTCTTTAAAGCAGGACTGCCTCGACGAGTGTACCCTGAAGATCAAGACAATGATGAATTATATGAAATCAGATCTCTCCACCTTGCACTTGCACGTCTGTTCCAGGGCGCCTGTCAGTTACTCCAGCAAAATGACCTTTTGATGCCGCGGGGTTCATGAAAATTACTCATGCAAGTAATATGCGGTATATTGCAGTAGGGTTATGTCGCAATTATCGGGTATTGTATGCCCTGAAATGATTGAATCATTTAATGGGATTCCCATCATTAGTCATCCTGTTATTTTTTCTCTCTTTAAATATTATTCTTTATCCATTTCATGCACCTGCGTCTAGACTTATGTCGCATTTATCGGGTATTACATGCCCTATCGATCAGGGGTTGTCAACTTAATTCTTGATGTTCCAGGTGGGACTTCCTTGAAAGCTAACTAACAGGTCCGAAACAATGGGAAAATCTAGTTTAATCTAGTCTGATCTAAGGGAATTTTTTTTTGGAGTCCAAAAAAAAAAATCGCAACGACTCAGCCAGCCGAAAAGTCGCTCAGTGGGGGGGGGGGGGGGGGGGGGTCTCAAAATTTCAACATTTGACATTTGTTCCGTTGGGGGGGGGGGGGAGAGGGGTAAGGTAACCTTTTTTTTAGCCATGGCATAATTTTGGCATAATTGGCATAAAAAAAGGGGGGGTTCACAAAAAAACATACACAAAACATACACATACAAAAAACTCAAGGGGGGGGGGGTTAACCCCAAAACATTGGGGGTCGGGTGGATTCTGCCCCCCTTTAAGGTTTGAAGAAGAAAAAAAACAGCCTCCCGCGGTCCGGACTTTGAGAAGCCCTGCCCTAGATCATCATGGGAATTCCCACCATCAGTCATTTTTTTTTTTTTTTTTCCTCTCTAAATTCTTTATCCCTTTCGCTTCCCTGCTTCAACGTCTATTTACCCCACCCCTTCATTTCCCCTTTCCCTGTCTCCCTTTCCCCTTCTCTCTCTCTCTCTCTCTCTCCTCTCTCTCTCTCTCTCTCTCTCTCTTTTCTCTCTCTCGCCCCATTTCTCTCTCTCTCTTTATTTCTCTTTCTTTCCCTTTCTCTCTCTCAGTCTCTCTTCCCTCTCTATTTCTCTGTCTCTTCTTCCCATTTTCCCATTTGCTTCATCTCCCTCTCTCGCAATCCTTCTCTCTCTCTCTCTCTCTCTCTCTCTCCCCCCCCCCCCCCCCCAGTACGTCCGCTCTATCTATTGGCTGGAAATGGTGATGTGATATAATCTGTGATACAAACATAATTTATCGGGTTAGAGTTAGAATTGGGTTAGTAGCCTGGTTTTATCCAAAGTTGGATGTTAGAAATGTGAACAGTATTTTTAAAATTATGGAAAAGCAAAGGTAAATGTGCATTATGCTTTGTACAAGTTTAATTTAAAATCAAAGCGGTTTTTCTTAGATTAAACATGTTTTCTGGTTGTCGCAAGCACTACATATGCTGACGTGTGTGATTTGGAATCATCCCATCAAGCTTGACTTGCTAAATTTAAAGGGAAGTCCACCCTGAAATTAAGTTAGTTTTGATAGGAGTAGAAAAATGAGAGAAACAAGTCAGTGAAAGTTTGAGCAAATTCCGATTAAAAATAAGGAAGTTAGGATTTTTGAAGTTGTGATCAATCAAACACAAATTGGCAACTCTATGACGTATCATGCGAGCTCAACTTCCATTTGCTCAGTACTAAAAAAATCTAAAATTTTCATTTTCCCTCAAGAAAAATTTCAACCATACATGCACCCTAAATATAATAATTGCAAATATGTTTCTATACTCCCCCTGCAAGGAAACAAATATATATTCCGTCATCAATAACGAAGAAAACATGATTTTTATGGAATATTATGCACAAAGCAAATGAAGGAGAGCTCGTATAATAAGTCACAGAGTTGCCAATTTGTATTTGATTGATCACAACTTCAATAATTCATAACTATCTTATTTTCATTCAGAATTTGCTCAAACTTTCACTGTCCTGATTTTCTTATTATTCTGCCTCTATCGAAACAAACTTATTTTGGGGGTGGACTTCCCTTTAATGGCGATCATGCATTCATAGAGAACCTACCACCATTTTGTAATCGTTAAAAATAGAATTTTGCTGAACGTCTGAGCTGATTGCATCCTAATCATGCTCAAGTCACAGGAAGACGGCGAAAAGTCAATGCACGGGCGAGGTCATAGGTTAATGGGGATTCTCCGCGTTCAAGCTGTTGCGAAATCCATTGCGAAAGCGTAAAGTGACTTTCACTATTACAAGGGGTTTATGTGCAATGCGCTGTGTTCCCACGTAGCGCATGCGCATAAAGCTATAGAACACTTCTGTATTGATAACATTGTGTTATTCTATATCACTTCTATTCGCCTGTGTTGAAGTCCTAATAAATATAACGGCCATTATTTCAAAGCAGACGGTAAGACACAAATTTCTCCAACTGATACTAGATATCCAGGTACAGATCGCTGAAAAACGTGCTGTAATTACATGTTTATGGAAGTGGCAGACGACTTGACAGTAGTCAGAAGGAAGTTGAATGGTTTCCGAGGTAAGCAACATCCGCAATTTTTTAAATTTTTTTAATTTCGTTTATTCCATTTCCAACAAAATAAATAAAGTACATGGGATTGCATTGTACATAGTAAAACAATGAAACTTAACAATATATTTGTAATTGGTCCACAGTGTACAACAGGCATATAAAACAGGTTGGTCATGGAGGGGACTGCTGAAAAGCTGGGCTTGTAGATTGCAGCCCCTTATAACTTACAGTTGCAAAAATAGTACATCAATAATAAAAGAACGCACAAATACATTAACCAATAGACATAACATAGAAGGAGTGAAAGGGACAGGGAAAGAAGGGAGACAAGGAACGAGGGAGGGCAGGGCTCTTACCTATAACACACACAACACAACACGGGCCGACTGGAATACGGATGGCCAGTACAAAATGAATCAAAATATCCAAATATATTTTATTGAGTTAAATCAATTTAAAGAGGGAGAGCTAACGCTTGATTATTATTGGTAATAATGATTAAAATTGGTTTCGATTTAAGGTAGACATGACTGTTCTAGGAAGGATTGCAGATAATTAACGTTAGTGGGAAATATGCTAACTAAGTATAGGGGTGAATTCACGGCATTGATTAGTAGCCAGTATTGTAAGAGAGGGGATGATAAGAGAGCTAGATCACGAGGGAGAGAGAGGGTGGAGAGGGAGAAAGGAGAAGAAGAAGAATGAGAAGAAGAATAGGAGAATTACGAGGACGACGAGAAGAAGAAGGGGGAGGAGGAGGAAGACTGAGAAAAAAGGAGAAGGAGGAGTACAGTGGCGGATCCAGGGGGGGGGGGTCGGGGGGCCCGGGCCCCCCCCCCCCTTGAGAAAGAAATCATGTAAAATTATGTGATTTTTACCTTTTTTGGGGGTTGGCCCCCCCCCTGGCGCTCAAGGGGGGGGGGTGCAAATTGAAAAAAAATTGTGCTCACCACCCCCCCCCCCCCCCCCCCCCCCCCCCCCCCCACCCCCCCCCCCCCCCCACTGAGCGACTTTTCGGCCGGCGCGATTTTCAAATTTTCGGGAGCAAAAAAAAAAAAAAAGTTGGGCCCCCTCCCCTAAGAAATCCTGGATCCGCGCCTGGAGGAGTAGGAGGAGGAAGAAGACTGAGAAAAAAGGAGAAGGAGGAGTACACTCTTAATGTCAGCGAGTAAATTGTGCCGAGTAAAACAAGTTGAGTAACAAAATGAGCAATTCAGTACTCAAGCTGGAGTAAGACCTTGATTTTAGTGGTACTCGTCACCCGAGTAATTTGTTACCTTCGATAAAGAGTAAATCAATGACTCAACATTGAGTACGAATTTCGTTTGTATCAATTTTGAGTAAACTACGGTTGGGTATTACGCTGCGGCAGGTGATAAATAAATCAACATTGATCTCTACCCGAATTTACCTCGGGTGCGAGTGAAAGTTGGATCGATGGAAAGTGCAACTAGCTGTCAATATGCATGTGACACCTCTTCTACACATTTTTACATAATAGCAGCTGTATGTTCCTTTGTCTACCTAAGGAACTGGATATTTTGTACTCTTTCATTGTCCGTCATGTGCATGTCTCGTGCATGCATGTGCGCGTGCAGAAAGATGCGAAAGAACTGAGATACACTCTTAGAAAAAAGGGTGCAAAAAAGGGTGCAAAATAAGAGTTTGCACCCTTTACATAAAAATGAACCCTATTGAAGGAAAAGGGGTTAAAAAAAGGGTGCAATATAAGATTTGCACCCTTCCCACAAAAATGAACCCTATCGACCAAAAGAGGGTGCAAAATAAAAGTTTGCATATTGCATGCATATTCATGATTACTTTCCACGTGTTCACATAAAAATACATTTATCATGATTTGTTAAGCAAATTATGACAATGCACATCAATTTTTTGATTTTGTATTTTCCTTTGGCAATCATTAACCAATATATTATTTTGTCTGATCATGTTACAATTACATTCACGTTTTAGCAATAGATATATTGATTATATGATTACTAACCAAGAAACATCATGCATGTTTAATATGTATTTGTGTACGAGCAAATTTTTACCTGTATTCCTCGATGATGGGTGCAGGATTGCACCTTTTAAAGGGTGCAGGATTGAACCCCTAAAGGTGCTGCTATTGCATCGGTTTGCACCCCTAATGGAGTAAAAACATGTACTTAATTTAGTACATGTTTTTACTCAATATTGATTGAGCAACTAAGCGTTACCCAGAAAACATACTTAATAATTGAGCAAAAAAATCGCTCAAACAATTTGAGTCAAAACATGTACTCGTTAATTGAGTAAAATTTGGCTCAACTCATGAGCAGTTTCTTACTCGACATGAGTTGATTACGTTTCTACCCAGTACTGAGTAAAAAAGGAAACCGCTAAACAAAGAGTAAATATTGAGTAAAGGTTGACTCATTCAAACTGAATAGAGATTTAGTCTTTTATTGAGTAATATTTTTACTCAACAGATGGGTAGATTTGTTACTCAATACATGCTGAGTAAAGTTTACTCAAAAGTCGGGTGGTTTCCTTTTGACCACCCAAAAGAGTAACATTTTGACTCAAATTGAGCAGTTTTTTTTTAGAGTGTAGGAGGAGGAGGAAGAAGACTGAGAAAAAGAAAAGGAGGAGTAGGAAGAAGATGAGCAGAGGGAGAGGGGTGGGGTCTGATCGGGGGCGGTGCGGCTGGATATTATTGTTATTTTGTTGCCATGCGGCTCCAATATAATTATGCATAATAATTCTTTATTCACTTTAAATATGTGCATTATATTCTGCACGAGGGACAGATGCTTTTTAAGACCATGGACACTACCACTAGCCATGCTTAGACAGGCAAGATGATAAAATCCAGTAAAATCCACTGTTCTCGGAACGTAACCGAAATGCAAAGATTATAGACGAGGGAACTTTAAAATGATCGTCAGACTTTGTAAATAATCATGTAAGGCGTTGCCTTTTCTTTCCAGCAATATTCACTGTTATTTTGTCTAGATTATCTTTACTGTAAAAGTGACCAACAAAATGTATTTGTCTGTATCTTATTGTGTTGATGAGTGATGGTTTTACTCTGGCTATTCTGAACACTTACTTTTCCGTCTATGATATATTCCCAATCTTTCTCAAGAACCAAGTCTCTGTAGCCTGTAATCATGGACCTACTATTCTTTCAAGCTATATGTTATCTTCCCACATCAAGCCCGCAGGGAAGAATTAAACATGTAACTTATTTAGCTTGAGGATAAATAATCAGAGAAATGTAATGCCTTTAATTATTTATTTATACAAGGAAGTTGTTGAAGCCAAGCATGCATCAATTTCTTCCATTAGTAATTCCATACATCCAGGTATTTTTTAGACTACCACGCTTGCTTTCCAATCCACATTTAGTCCTGTAGAAGTTTTTCAGACCCGGAAAAGTTGTTAAGTACAAGGTTTTTTGTTGATTTGTGTTCTAGATGGGTATTAAAGTAAATTCAGCTTGGTTGCCAGCTTGGCAAACTTGGGCAACTTTTTTAATAGCCATATTAGCATAATCATCTAATTAGCATATGTGCAATATGTAATAATGTTGCTAATCTCAGTCTTTCTGGATTAAGATTAGTAACATTATTACATATGACTCATACAGTGTACATGCTAATTAGGCTAATTATACGACATCTACATGGAATATCTTCTAATGAATTAATGTGTAGTCTTTCAAAAGTGATTTACAATGTTGCATTGCACCATTTTTAGGCTTTATAGATAAAAAATGACAATAAATTCCATATATCATACATTATGCTAATTAGCTCATCATGCTATTTTAAGACAATTGCTTTACTCAAAAATAAAATATTGGTGTCATAAATGAATTCCTCGTCATGGAAAATCCTTGAAAAGTCACATTATCCATGTTTTCAGGCTTCCTGGATTAAGATTAGCAACATTATTACATACTGCACAAATATGCTAATTAAATGATTATTCTAATTAGGCTAATTATACTACATATACATGGAATATCGTCTCAAGAATTGATGATTAATCTTTCATAAGGGATTTACAATGTTGCATTGCACCATGTTTAGGCTTTATAGATAAACAATGACAATGAAGTCCTTATATTGTACATTATTATGCTAATTATGCTATTTAAGACAATTGTATTACTTAAAAATAAAAGTTGGTGTCATAAATGAATTCCTTGTCATATATAACCCTTGAAAAGTCGTATTATTCATGTTTTCAGGCTTCCTGGATTGAGATTAGGAACATTATTACATATTGCACATAATATGCTAATTAGATGATTATGCTAATATGGCTATTAAAAAAGTTGCCCAAGGTTGCCAAGCTGGCAACCAAGTTGAATTTACCTCAATACCCATCTAGAACACAAATCAACAAAAAAACCTTGTACTTATCAACTTTTCCAGGTCATGTACATGGTATATGGTACCGTCTACTGGACTAATTCAAGTATCTTGTAATTTGAGAACGATAGGTACTTACGACAAGCACATGATTTAAATAGCATCGTTTAATTCGTTATTTTATAGATAATTAAATGCTTAGGATGACGCAGGAGAATGAGAACTTCATTTTAAAGAAGGAAAGTTACATGTGACTGATCGTGCCGCTAAAGAAGACAAACTCTTTGCAGAATTAGGATAAGGCAAAACTTGTACAATTTACCCACAACAAATTAGAATGTCAGTTTATCGGAATCGAATCGATGGTTTTTCTTACTTTCTTGAACAAGTGTCTTTGGATACAATTATCAAGGACGCTCGTTATTCATCCTCCAGACTCTTGTCTTCATTTCTATTACCATCATCGCTTCGAGAATAGATGAAAATGAGCGGTGGAGACCTAACTTTGAAGAGAAATTAGAGCAATTTTATTTGAATTTTGTTAATAACTGTTTATAATTTTGATGAAGAAAAAAATCTTCATCTTTTCCATTATTCTTTTTAAACTTGCAGGTATTAGTCAAGCAGTAACCTTTGAAAACATGAAGTTCGCGCTGATGTACTTCGTTGTCTTCTTGAGCCTGGGTGTAGTCCTACTACCACAGAACACCGACGGGTCACCTACCTCAGGGACCAAGCCTCTCCCGAAGGAATGCAATATCGTCAATGACACCTTTGTTGATTGTCGTCATAAGGATTTGAGGACCATACCAACTGGCTTTCCAGCGACCGTTGAGACACTTCTCCTGTCGTACAACTCCATCCGTGTTATCACTAACGAGTCCTTCCACGGTCTTGTCAATTTAGTCACCCTGGAGCTCCACCACAACAGCATCTCGAAGCTTCGGTCGGTCTTCTTCAAAGATCAGGAGAAGCTTCGGTACCTCAGTCTCCATCATAATCAGATCGGAAAGCTTCCCAATGATGTCTTCGAGCATGTACAGGATTTAGAGGTTCTTGACTTATCGTACATGAACAATGGCTTCACTTCATTGCCCGTAGCTCTGACAGGACTGCTTAATTTGCGCGTGTTGGACTTTTCATCGAATCGTCTGCAGTCTGCGGGTTTCACACCTGATGCCACCTTTCCTGCCCTTCAAGAATTGCATCTCGGGAAGAACCAAATCAAATCATTGCAGAACGCAGATTTCAAAGCATTACTGGATTGTAAGCTCAGCTTTCTAGATATGACGGAAAATCAGGTTGTTGATATCGAAAGTGGCGTTTTTCATCCTATTGCGTCAGTTGCCGAACTGGACTTTTCCAAGGGGCTTGACCCCGTTGCTATACCTGCTCTATCGGAGGCTATATCCGACCAACTAGTTCATACTCTGTATCTCAAAGAAATCGATTTGGGAACACAGGACATCGACAAGTTTAAAGACTTGCGCAATTCAACGCTGGAAAAGCTCGATATTTCGTTTAATAACATCACTTCCTTGAATTCTGAGTTTTGGGGTCTATCAAATGTTACATCTCTGATTATTCAGAGCAGTCTCGTTACCACCATCGGCGCTACGGCATTTTCTGGTCTGCATCTGGTAGAAACTGTTGATCTTAGCAGTAACCAAATCGCAACTGTTAGGGATGGAATGTTTTCTGCTTTATCCAACACCAACCTGAAAAACACTCTACTTGAATTACAATAAGATAAACAATATCTCTGCTTCAGATGGCTTCCGTGGCCTTTCGAAACTCCTCTACTTAAAACTGTCCAATAATAAGATTAAGCAGAACTTCGTTGGTGAGGAATTCAAAGGCCTTGATTCTCTAGAAGTTCTTGATCTTGGGGTGAATACTAATATATTACTTTCACCTGATGCGTTCCGATTTTTACAAAGTCTTCAAACATTATATCTCAATCTAGCAAACATAAAAAATATAACTGTTGTGCCATCTCCGTTTGATAAATTATCTGGCCTTAAGAACCTTGACTTGAGCAACAACAACATGTCTGCTCTTCACGTAGATACATTTTCGAGCTTGGGAACCTCGGGACAATGTACCTCCAACACAATAATCTCTACAACATGTGGAACGAGACTATCCATGTCCCATTCCTGAAATCACTTCGACGGCTGAAATACTTGAATCTCTGTTACAATGGATTTCAGAACATCCCGAACAATTCATTAAGTAATCTTCCAGAACTCAAAGCCCTTTTCCTATGTCACAATAAAATTTCGCACCTTCAGGACAACATTATTAATGATCTGCCTCTGACCACTTTGGATCTGGGACACAATCAGATAAACCTGATCAACCAGACGCTCCTGGAACCCTTGCTTGGAACGCTGAAGGCCCTGACAGTCTCCGGGAACCCGTTTTCCTGCGGATGTGACCTTCAGTGGTTCAGGGAATGGCTCGATGTGACCCAGGTGCATGTCGATGACAACAGCCACATGATATGCTCATCCCCGCCCGACATGCGAGGAAAACTGGTCATTGATTTCCATCCCGAGACACTCAACTGTGATCATCGACTACCTCTGTACACCTGGGTCCTCGTCGGAGTCGGATCCTGTATGGTTTTCGTCACCGTCGCTCTTGCCGTCAAGTTCAGGTTCCACATCAACTACTGCTTCAACCTGGTCAATGCGAGGAGAAGGAAGTACCAGCGTATCAAAGGAGAGGATTTGCCATTCTTGTACGACGCGTTTGTTTTTTTCAGTCACAAAGATGAAGAATGGGTAAGAATTTTATCCCCCCCCCCTCCCCTCCCCATAGGCTCACTTATTCCTTCTTTCTCACTAAAAATGAAATGTGTACCGTGTAATTACCGCTTATAAACACTAAACTTACAGAGACTTTGTACCAACAAGTTTTATACTAACAAAATAATACAAAGAAATGTAATCGCAGCGTACATGTCGTACTTTATTGCTTTGTGCAAGTATTAGTGATTATCACAAATAAGTTTTTACGAAAACCATTAAGGAAAACATGTCTTTCTCTGATCATAATGTTACTTGGATGGTATTACAAAACTATGAATACCTTCTTTCAATACGTTTACCTATTCTTTTTTGCTCAACCTGCTAGGTCTATAATGAACTGGTTCGCCACCTAGAAGACGACAGTGGCCTCCGTCTGTGTGTCCACAATCGTGACTTCACGCTGGGCAGGAAGATTCTAGACAACACCATAGAAGCCGTTGACAGTAGCCGTTTCACCCTCTGTATCCTCTCGGCCGACTACCTCGACAGCCACTGGTGCAAGATGGAGCAAGAGTTTGCGATGGCGAACCTGATCGACCGCGACGTCCTCATCATCATCGCCCTAGGTGAGATCCCGGAGAATAAAATCACCAAGTACTACAAGCTGCACAAGGTGATGATGAAGCGAACCTATCTGAAGTGGCCCATGGAACCAGGCGTCCAGAGGAATGATTTCTGGATGAAGCTAAAGACAGTGTTGAGGGAACCAGAATTACGCATCAATAACAACGTCAGTATATAACAAGTGACTGAGGCCAGTTAAACACGAGGCGTTAACTGACGTAGGACTGTGTCAGCTGTTCGTGCGGTCTTTGACGCTCGTTATGAGAGGGACCCCCTTATACTCAAAGAAAATGTGTGAAATGAACAGTATAAGCATTCTTAATGGTGTATGTGCTAATTGCCTTGGCAGTAGGGTATTAGGGACTTTTAGATTTGCGTGGACTGATACGTGTGACGTCCATTCAAGGCAGTGCATTAAAAGGACGTCGATCGTAGCAATCCACGTTGTTGTTCGGCAAATCTAAAAGTCCCTAATAACGCCATCACAACGACGCCTTGTTTACAATGGGCACTGGATGTACAACAGAGTGTACCTACTATCATTTTGAAATCAAAATCGACTTGTAATGTACTCGTGTATAGGCAAAATATCATACAATTTCGAGCAAAGCTGTCTTCTGTTGGTACATATTTACTTTTGCATGAGAACAACCGGAATCATCACATTTTTTCATCGTTTTTCACTTTTCCAGATAAAATTTGTATGTTTTCTTGTTGATCTAAGAATATACAAACTTTACAAGTATTATGGAAGACAGGTTGATCAACCTTACCAATTCAGTGTAAATGGATTGCCAATATTATGGTATTTAAACAAAATGTAAACAGAAATTAGCAATTCTTCTTCTAGTTTACTTAAAGTAGATATTCATTGATTTTAAAAACTAACTTTATTTTCATTATTGCAAAGTTGAAACTATGATTCGACAAGGTTATCAAAATTCAATGCTTGGAAACATTCAAAGTAATTATTATTATGAATTACAAAACGCTTAAATACAGCCCCGGCATAGCACCTGAAGAGCTGTCCGAACGCTGCTGAGATGTGTGAGATCACAGTATGGACATGATTTGCACAAGCAGACGATGTCCCATGACATCTCACACATTTTCAGTGCCTGTGTTTTCATCTTCTCTTGAGTTCTCTCTCCTACTTCACTACCGTCAGGCTAAATGTATAATCTATTGCCTCACTCTGAACCCCGCGCATGGGTTTATTTTGATGACAAATGCAGCGATAAGAAAATAAAGGAATCTGTCGCTTGTTAACAAAATAAGACGCCATTGTATTTTCAGCTGCACACACCGCTGTATGTTCGGCGTTTCAAGAGGGAACAGATGCCGTCCTTAATATCATTCAGGTTTTTTTTTTCAATTTGAAAGTCTGGTTTCTTTGATTGTTATTAACCCCTATCCGCATGTGTATTGACAAGCAAAAGATTTTAGTTATCAGAATCGGGTCATATCCCCTCTTGAATGGTTTGACATGCCATTACATTTATATACACTAAACTCATTATAATTTGACAAATAATAGCTTTGCAATTATGTTCATTCTTTATGGGATGTCGTCTGCTTGGGCAGTATTGGTCCATATAGTGACGTCATTAAAACATCGCAATTTTTCCAGCGAATCTCTCGTATATCCCAGCTGCTATGGAGGTGGTTGTATTTGTATTTTTAAAAATCACCCCATATGTAGTTGACCTAAAACTTGTACGATGGCCATCTGTTAGCTTACCAGTTTCTAGTGATACATTAGTTGACGTATTTGTGATTTTCTTTGAATTTCACCTTTAAAGTTAATACAGGGCATGCAATGTACCAATGACAAATAGATAAAGATTCATCTTACTTAGAAATCTCTGCAAATCGAACTTCTTTAAATGCATTGAAAGAACAAAAAGTCGAATCATCAAATCTTTCAAAAGTTAATCACATTGTATGCATGTATATTTTGCAACTACGGTATAGTAATAAGAGCTTCTTTTTTGTGTATATCATTTGGCTAAGATGCAATTCGTACACAAATATAAAACACTGCCAGAAACAAACCTTGTGAGCACGATATTGCAGTGAATACCTGAATTATGATGTATGTATGTATGTATCATTAAAAGTGGTAGGCGCTTGGTCATACTACACAATATTCCGACAATAATTGCTACGCAGTCAAATGTTAGGTCTACCCTATCCGAGTTCCTAACTTCAACCCTGGATCAAACACTATTACCTAACTCACTCCAATCCTAACATCTGTACCCTAATACCTAATCGCTATCCTAACATCTGTACCCTAATACCTAATCGTTATCCTAACACTCACTGTATCTTTTTGACGAAGTAAAGCGGGGAGCAATAATAATAATGTCGCCAGGGGTCACCTGGGCCGTGTTTTTATAAAAGTCGTTATCAATAACAAGTGACAGTAACTGTCACAAGCTACTGAAATCGTGGCTTCTGATTGGGCTGAGAGTAAATTTGGCATAGAAAGTTTGCATTTGTTATTGATGACAAGTTTCATTACTCGTGATAGGTGTATTGGGCATAGTCGTTCATTCACTTGACTTTCAATCCAAGAGTTGCTAGTTCGAATCCCAATATACACTAATATAGTACTGAAGTGTGACGTCATATTGGCCTAGTTGTCAAGGTTCTGGTTCAAAACAAGTTTGTGCTAAACAATGGTGTGGTGATCACACCGACCCCAAACACTAAATTTACCCTGCTCCAGCCCCTTGCTTGGATTTTTTTGCAGTGAACCCCATGCGCAGGCACTGTAGTTTAGAACCAGAAACCTGACAAATTCGGATGGATTCTGCCCCCGGCCCATTTAAGGTTTGAAGAAGAAAAAGAAAAAAAACAGCCTCCCGCGGTCCGGACTTATGCTCTAGATCATTCATGGGAATTCCCACCATTAGTCATTGTGTTATTTTTTCCTCTCTAAATTCTTTATCCTTTCATGTACGTGATTCAACGTTTATCTTATCTCACCCCCCCCCCCTCATTTCCCCTTTCCTCTTTCTCCGTTTCTCTCTCCCTCCCCCCCCCCCCCCCTCTCTCTCTCTCTCGCCCCATTTCTCTCTCCTTTTTTTTTTCCCTTTCACTCTCTCTCTCTCTCTCTCTCTCTCTCTCAGTCTCTCTCCTCTCCCCCAATCGTCTCCTCCTCCTCTCCTTACCCCCCCCCCAGTACGTCCTCTATATATATCGGCTGGAAAGGGTGAGGTAACATAATCTGTGATACAAACATATCGGGTTAGAGTTAGAATTCGGTTTGGTAGCCTGGTCTATCCAAAATTGGATGTTAGAAATGTGAACAGTATTTTTAAAAAATTACCCCCCCCCCCCCCCCCCCCCGTGTACGCGCCTGTTTAGAATCATCCCATTAAGCTTGACTTGCTAAATTTAATGGCGGTCATGTATTAGTAGAGAACCTACCACCATTTTGTAATCATTCAAAATAGACTTTTTCTGAACGTCTGGGCTGACTGCACCCTAATCATGCTCCAGTCACAGGAACACGGCGAACAGTCAATGCACGGGCGAGGTCAGGGGTCGGTGGGGATTCCCCGCGTTCAAGCTGTTCACCTGTTCACACACAGTGCATGCAGCATCCATTGCGAAAGCGTATAGTGACTTTCACTATATTAGGGATGTATGTGCAATGCATACTGTGTTCCCACGAAGCGCACGCGCATATAGCATAGCTATGCTAGAACACTTCTGTATTGATTACGTTGTGTTATTCTATATCACTTCTATTCGCCTGTATTCGCCTGTATTCGCCTGTGTTGAAGTCCTAATAAATATAACGGCCAATATTTCAAAGCAGACGGCAAATGAAACAAAATTTCTCCAACTGATACTCGATATCCAGGTACAGATCGCTGAAAGCGTGCTGTAATTACATGTTTATGGAAGTGACAGACGACTTGACAGGGCTTGACAGTAGTCAGAAGGAAGTTGAATGGTTTCCGAGGTAAGCAATATCCGCAATTACTGGTAATAAAAATTAAAATTGGTTTCGATTTAAGGTAGACATGATTGTTCTGGAAGGATTGTGGATATATCTGCATTGCTAATTAACGTTAATTGGAAATTAGGAAAATATTTAAATTAAGTATATAAGGGTGTATTCACGGCATTAGTAACCAGTATTATGCAGTTGTAAGAGAGGGATATAGTTAGATAGCTAGATCAGGAGGAGAGAGAGAGAGAGAGAGAGAGAGAAAGAGGAGAGGGAGAGAAAGGAGAAGAAGTAGAATAGGACAATTACGACGACGACGAGAAGAAGAACAAGAAGAGGAGGCGGAGGAGGATGCAGACTGAGAAGAAAAGGAGGAGGGGGAATTGGGGGAGGGGGAGGAGGAGGAAGACTGAGAAAAAGAAGAGGGGGGGGGGGGGGGGGGGGAGTAGGAAGAAGATGAGCAGAGGGGGCGGTGCGGCTGGATATCGGATCCAATATAATTAGGCGTTGAACATATTCGTTATAGTCACTTTGTGCATTATCTTCTGCCCAAGGGACAGTGTGGTAGGATCCATGCTTAGACAGGCAAGGTGATAAAATACAGTGGTTGATATTGATTTTTACTCAACATTATACCACACGATTCATTTCTATTATGGGAATCAGTCAATCAGTTTTTAAATGATTTGCATCTGTTAATCATTTATTTACATTATCTTTGAACATCCACATGAATATTTTAGATAACTAGTCAAACAATCATATCAGGTTTAAGTATTTGCTTAATATTAACTTGTATACTTGAACCAACATACGACTATTAATAAAATTATGTTTTCTATTTGGGCCAAGGCGCATATGAGTTTGTGTTTCTTTAATGATTATTACAGCAATCTTAAAATGTGCTCATGGTCTATCACTTGGAGAGACGGTGCACAAAGCTAGCTGCATTGTATTATGTGTAGTTCCATGTGTTTATATTGATATCAGTTAAAGTTGTCTAAAGAAATCTCTGTAGTGATTGTTGGAAAAAGAAACATGTGCTGAGGTTACATGGTAAACAAAATTAGGTTTCGTTGTCTAATCTTAGACATTATTGTTATCATTACTTTTATTATTGGTATTATTATCATTATCATTATTATTAACATTACTATTATCATGTTATTATCTACACCTACATGATATTGATATTATCCAGGCCTATAGAATACGAGGCACTTGTTTTTGAATATATGAAACTCGAACAATGGGAATCATTATCATAGTAATTTGAGATATCACAATCAATATACACCATCATTAAGCGGGACAAAACCAGGAAATATTGTGAAAAGGGAATAACTGTGTCTTTTTATAGCCATTGAAATGGAATAAATATTTAGAATACATTTTTACAAACATTGAACATGTTGAAAAGCATTGTACGCTTACACAACTCATGATACATGCCTAATCGTTTTGACCAAAAATCGCTTGATCCAAATTTAATTATTTTCTAGTTGCATGAAATCATTTATAGAACATTTTTCGTATTTGTATGCTATATTGCCGTATACGCGCGGAACAAAGAGAGATTGGAGCTCAGAAACAACATCTATACGAACACTCAATGTATTTCGATGCCCATTCGACGAGCAACTCAGTAATAAAAGAATATAATACAGAATATTGGAGAGGTGTATAATTATGTACATGAAATGTGCGTATCCTATATAAAATGAAACCAACCTGTGTCCCCTCTTTACCCCCCCCCCCCCCTCCTCTCCCTCCCTCTCTCTCTCTCTCTCTCTCTCTCCCTCCTGTAGATGCATAACTTTCACAGGGTAATTGGTTACTCTGGCTGATTCAAGGGGGCACAACTAGTCTGTGCCCCTAATCTCGCATTCCTAAATTACACTTTTTATTTTGTTCTTGCCAGTCTCGGAAATTTTCTAAATTATACCCTCTTTTGAAATCCTGGGTCCGCTCCTGATTTTACATCACATATCCCCCCCCCCCCCCCTCCACTGGAAGGTTCTGTTCCCCTACTGATCATTTTCGGGATACGCCACTGCTGTAGGCTTCTCCAGTGAGTCTTTATGGGAGAATCTCAGGTCATGTATCGTGTACAAGATCAAACCATAAATTTCCAATCGTACTTTTTTTTACCGAGATGGCCCAAGATTTGTTTAAAGGAGCAGTTTGTTACTAAAGATAGAAAGGATTCCAAACAATTTATAAATTATTATGTCTGTGTTGAATAAGTCATTAAAAAAGCATGACAAAAATATGTGTGTAACGTTATGTTTCCGTTCAATCTCATGTTTATAACTTACCAAAAGCTCAGTGCACATTTTTTCTACGAGGAGCAATCCCGGTGGAAACACTATTTACAAAAAATGCCTCTAGAATAAAATTAAAAACATTAAAAAGTGTATTAAAAAAAAGTACTCAACCAATTTTGGCACATTTGGTATCATTTTTCTGCTAAAATTATTCCCCATCTACTGATACTGGTAAACTTTCTCCCGCATTATTGGAAGTAAGCTAGTCCGTTCGAGAAAGAGGGGGGGGGGGCGGCTTGTATGGGGATTGGTTGCCAGAGGAAAAGAGAAAGCGAAAGTGTATCATATGATAATTGAGACCTTAGAGCTCTTGAGAATAAGTATGTCCTTCAGCTGAAAGTAAAGGTGAGCAAAGTAGCCTTCCACTTACATATTTGAAACCGATGATCAAACTTGATGACAGAACACCGGAAAGCAGGGAAGTTTCAATGGGGTGGTTAAACTTTCACTGTCCCAGATTAAAGATACTTTCCTTATTTTGATACGACCCGCAAGACCAGTGGAACACAATGACAAATGTGTCTATCCGGAAATTCAGGAATTGCAGACTCCCGCCATAGATCATTTTTAAAGACTGTCATTTAGTTTTATTTCCAACGTGTAAGTCAAACTCTTGGACAAAGAGGTTTGAGATTGAGAACTTCAAAGTCATTTATGGTTGGTTGAGGCAAGTGAATTGATTGATTTTCCACCAAAAATTGAAAGTATATCCATGATCCACAATTGCGTGATTTGCAGACCCCGCCTCAAACCATTAAAGGTATTACAAGGTTTTGGTATGTGGTCATGAATTTGGTTCAAATGAACATTTTAGAAGCATTATGTGATAATACAATATTCAATGGTCGTTGTCGTGGTTGAAATCGAGCCTACAGTGAGATGAAATTGTAAATAATAAACTCTTTATATTGAATAGCGCCCTCTTAAGACTGATATTTCTGTAGCTTCAAAACATTTTTTTTAATACTACAATCGACCGATTTGCTATTCCCGTTTGGAAATTATATATCAGGGCCCGTATTCAATAATTGATTATTCAATTTCTCGAAAGCAGAAGTGTTGAAGGAGCTAAAATTTCTAGTGCTTATAATACATCCACAGAGGCATTCAAATATATCAACATTTTAAAGAATTACTATCAATCCAATATTCAAAATTTCCCAAAAGTTTGCATTACCTTTAATATATTAGATTTATTTTTAACATGTAATTCGACGGAGAATAGTTTATTCGCTGTACTTAATGTCTTTGAAATTGCCAACTGATCGACATAAGATTTCAGATTAAGGACTTGAAAATGAATAATAATTGATTGCTTAAGAAAGTCAATGAACCTATCCATGATTTTCTTGGAAGGTATCCGAAATGCAAAGATTGTAGACGAGGGAACTTTAAAATGATCGTCGGTCGGTTGGAAAATCAAGTCTCTTAAGCTTCTTTCCTGATTTCATATAACTTCATCATCATCATCATCATCATCATTAAGTACGTCTGTTACAGACATCGGCGGTCATGACCTTCCATTTCTGTCTATTATCTATTCTCAAAAAGCTGGTATTGCTGATTTCATTTTTTGGTTGCTCATTTCGTTCAGGCTTTGTAAATATGTAAGGCGCTGTCTCCCCTGCTTCTCTTTCCAGCAATCTTCCCTGTTAATATTGTGTTTTTGTCTACACTATCTTTTCTTTAAAAATGATCAACAAATTGTATTTGTTTGTTTCTTATTGTGTTGGTTTTACTCTGACTATTCTGAACACTAACTTTTCTGTCCATGATATATTCCCAATCTTTCTCAAGAACCAAGTCTCTGTAGCCTATAATCATGGACCTACTATTCTTTCAAGCTATATGTTATTTTCCAACACTCAAGCCCGCAGGGAAGAATTAAGCATGGAGCTAAATTTTGCTTGATGTTAATAAACTGTAATGTAAAGTAATAAAATGTAATGCCTTTAATTATTTATTTAAACAAAGAAGTTGTTGAAGCCAAGCATGCATCAATTTCTTCCTTTAGTAATTCCATACATCCAGGTATTTTTAAACTACCAAGCTTGCTTTCCAATCCACATTAAAGTATGTTGTACTTCGAGAACAATAGGTACTTACGACAAGGACATGATTTAAATAGCATCGTTTAATTCGTGAAATGTTAATCATGATATTTTATAGATAATTAAGTGCTTAAGATGACGCAGGAGAATGAGAAGTTCATTTTAAGAAGGAAACTGACATGTGACTGATCGTGCAGCTAAAGAAGACAAACTCTTTGCAGAATTAGGATAAGGTAACTTGTACAATGTACCCAAAACATTTTAAAATTTCAGTTCATCTGAATCAAATCGATAGTTTTTCTTACTTCCATGAAAAAGTGTATTTGGATACAATTATCAAGGATGCTCGTTATTCATCCTCAAAGCTCTGTGTCTTCATTTCTTTTACCATTATCGCTTCGAGGATAAATGAAAATGAGCGGTGGAGACTTAAATTTGAAGAGAAATTATCGATTTTCTTTGAATTTTGTTTAAAATTTTGAAGAAAAACAAATTTCATCTTTTCTATTATTCTCTTTAAACTTGCAGGTATAAGTCAAGCAGTAACCTTTGAAAACATGAAGTTCGCGATGATATACTTCGTTGTCTTCTTGAGCCTGGGTGTAGTTCTACTTCCACAAAACACCGACGGGTCACCTACCTCAGGGACCAAGCCTCTCCCGAAGGAATGCAATATCGTCAATGACACCTTTGTTGATTGTCGTCATAAGGATTTGAGGACCATACCAACTGGCTTTCCAGCGACCGTCGAGACACTTCTCCTGTCGTACAACTCCATTCGTGTTATCACTAACGAGTCCTTCCACGGTCTTGTCAATTTAGTCACCCTGGAGCTCCACCACAACAGCATCTCGAAGCTTCGGTCGGTCTTCTTCAAAGATCAGGAGAAGCTGCGGTACCTCAGTCTCCATCATAATCAGATCGGGAAGCTTCCCAATGATGTCTTCGAGCATGTACAAGGTTTAGAGGTTCTTGACTTATCGTACATGAACAATGGCTTCACTTCATTGCCCGTAGCTCTGACAGGACTGCTTAATTTGCGCGTGTTAGACTTTTCATCGAATCGTCTGCAGTCTGCGGGTTTCACACCTGATGCCACCTTTCCTGCCCTTCAAGAATTGCATCTCGGGAAGAACCAAATCAAATCATTACAGAACGCAGATTTCAAAGCATTACTGGATTGTAAGCTCAGCTTTCTAGATATGACGGAAAATCAGGTTGTTGATATCGAAAGTGGCGTTTTTCATCCTATTGCGTCAGTTGCTGAACTGGACTTTTCCAAGGGGCTTGACCCCGTTGCTATACCTGCTCTATCGGAGGCTATATCCGACCAACTAGTTAATACTCTGTATCTCAAAGAAATCGATTTGGGAACACAGGACATCGACAAGTTTAAAGACTTGCGCAATTCAACGCTGGAAAAGCTTGATATTTCGTTTAATAACATCACTACCTTGAATTCTGAGTTTTGGGGTCTATCAAATGTTACATCTCTGATTATTCAGAGCAGTCTCGTTACCACCATCGGCGCTACGGCATTTTCTGGTCTGCATCTGGTAGAAACTGTTGATCTTAGCAGTAACCAAATCGCAACTGTTAGGGATGGAATGTTTTCTGCTTTATCCAACACCAACCTGAAAACACTCTACTTGAATAACAGTAAGATAAACAATATTTCTGCTTCAGATGGCTTCCGTGGCCTATCGAAACTCCTCTACTTAAAACTGTCCAATAATAAGATTAAGCAGAACTTCGTTGGTGAGGAATTCAAAGGCCTTGATTCTCTAGAAGTTCTTGATCTTGGGGTGAATACTAATATATCACTATCACCTGATGCGTTCCGATTTTTACAAAGTCTTCAAACGTTATATCTCAAACTAGCAAACATAAAAAATATAACTGTTGTGCCATCTCCGTTTGATAAATTATCCGGCCTTAAGAACCTTGACTTGAGCAACAACAACATGGCTGCTCTTCACGTAGATACATTTTCGAGCTTGGGTAACCTCGGGACAATGTACCTCCAACACAATAATCTCTACAACATGTGGAACGAGACTATCCATGTCCCATTCCTGAAATCACTTCGACGGCTGAAATACTTGAATCTCTGTTACAATGGATTTCAGAACATCCCGAACAATTCATTAAGTAATCTTCCAGAACTCAAAGCCCTCCTCCTATGTCACAATAAAATTTCGCACCTTCAGGACAACATTATTGATGATCTGCCTCTGACCACTTTGGATCTGGGACACAATCAGATAAACCTGATCAACCAGACGCTCCTGGAACCCGTGCTTGGAACGCTGAAGGCCCTGACAGTCTCCGGGAACCCATTCTCCTGCGGATGTGACCTTCAGTGGTTCAGGGAATGGCTCGATGTGACCAAGGTGCATATCAATGACAACAGCCACATGATATGCTCGTCCCCACCTGACATGCGAGGAAAACTCATCATTGATTTCCATCCCGAGACACTCAACTGTGATCATCGACTACCTCTGTACACCTGGATCCTCATCGGAGTCGGATCCTGTATGGTTTTCGTCACCGTCGCTCTTGCCGTCAAGTTCAGGTTCCACATCAACTACTGCTTCAACCTGGTCAATGCGAGGAGAAGGAAGTACCAGCGTATCAAAGGAGAGGATTTGCCATTCTTGTACGACGCGTTCGTATCTTTCAGTCACAAAGATGAAGAATGGGTAAGAATGTTATACCCCCCCCCCTCCCTCTCCCGATATGTTCACTTGTTCCTTCTTTCTCAATTAAAATAAAATTTGTCTCGTTTAATTACTTCTTATAACACTAAACTTAAAGAGACTATATGTACCAACAAGTTTCATACCAACAAAATAATACAAAGAAATTAATCACAGCGTACATGTCGTGCTTTCTTATGTATGCAAGTAAGTAATTATCTAAAATAAGTTTGTACGAAAACCATGAAGGAAACTTGTCCTTCTCTGAACATAATGTTACTTTGATGATATTACAAATATTGCAAACTATGAATACCTTCTATTAATACGTTTTCCTATTCTTTTATTTGCTCACCCTGCTAGGTCGATAATGAACTGGTTCGCCACCTAGAAGGCGACAGTGGCCTCCGTCTGTGTCTCCACAAGCGTGACTTCATCCTGGGCAGGAAGATTTTAGACAGCATCATAGAAGCCGTTGACAGTAGCCGTTTCACCCTCTGTATCCTCTCGGCCAACTACCTAGACAGCCACTGGTGCAAGATGGAGCGAGAGTTTGCGATGGCGAACCTGATCGACCGCGACGTCCTCATCATCATCGCCCTCGGTGAAATCCCGGAGAAGAAAATCACCAAGTATTACAAGCTGCACAAGCTGATGATGAAGCGCACCTACCTGACGTGGCCCATGGAACCAGGCGTCCAGAGAAATGACTTCTGGGTGAAGCTAAAGACAGTGTTGAGGGCACCAGAATTGCGCATCAATAACAACGACGTTATATAACAATGTCAAAGTGAGGCCTTTTGCACACGAGGCGCCATATCGACGCAGGACTGTGCCAGCGACTCGCGCGGTCTTTGTCGCTCAATATATACATTGTACGGAATTTTGAGAACAAACTAAGGCCTTCTGGAAATCAAAGCTTTCCATTTAACTATCAGTCATCAAAACTTTAATTGATATATTTCTATGAAGACTTCACTAATTCCGCCTGACTCTTCTGCAAAGGTGTTAGCTGTGCTTTTAACAAATTAGACGAGGAATATCTTTCTTTCTTGCTCACTGTATGATCGTCACGTCACTCTACCTGCTCATGAATGGAATTGTATATATTTACGCGCTATATACCATGTAGGCATTTTATCATTGTGTGTTTCATGCTTATCACAATCGTTTCATTTATAGATTGCAAGCGTCCCACAAACTGCAAACGCGAAAATATCAAAGCTATACTGTAATTGAAGCACTACCGCAAAATCCCCTTTAGCGCAATCTCAGGTCAACTGCAGCAGTATGGTCCTGTAACTTGTTGCTTCCCTAAAGCTACGCTGTTGATTCTCGGATCGAGTCCACTGTGTGCGAAGGGAAAGTAGATAACGGATTATACACTGTTGGCAAGTTGACCATAAGAAGGCACTGTGTAATAAACAACGCTAGGTCAGAAAGTTCATCAGTTCAGTATCGCTTTAATATGATATTAACGGTAATGAACAGTTATGTATTATGAGTGTGCGCATAGAGTGGGTTAGTTATTGATAAACTTATATTTTCTATATTAAAGCTAAGGCAAATTTGGTTTGGCCGCGGGTACGTGCCTCCTGTGCCCGAACCCTCCTGGATCTGGCCTTGCAATAATGGTCATGTTTTCCTTGCATTACCTAATGAAGAGGATATAATAATTATAATACCTGTTTTTGCCAATCGATTGGGGCATGTACCCCCTTTAGCTGCGCTACTGTTCGTATTATCATTTTTGTTAGGGGGATTTATACGGATTGCCAATATTATGGTATCTAAACAATATGTTTACAACAAATAGTGGTTTTTCTTCTAGTTAACTGAAATTAAATACAGGGCATGCAATGTACCGATGAAAATAGATAGATATTCATCTGACTTAGAAATCCTTGCAAATTGAACTTCTTTATATCCATTGAAAGAAAAAAATTGAATATTGTATATATTTTGTAACTATAGTAAATAGTAATAAGAGCATTTTTTTGTATATCATTTGGCTAAGATGCAATTCGTACACAAATATAAAACACTGCTAGAAACACACCTTGTTAATAACGCGATATTGCAGTGAAAACCTGAATTGTGATGTACGTATGTATCATTAAAAGTGGTAGGCGTTTGGTCGCACTCGGCTACACAATGTTCCGACAATAACTGCTTCGCGGTCAAAGTTTAGGTCTACACTATCTGAGTTCCTAACTTTAAACCTGGATCAAACACTGTACCTAACTCCAATCCTAAATTCTATACCCTTAAACCTAATTACTATATACACTAAGTGTATCTTTTTGACGGAGTAAAGCGGGGAGCATTGTCGCCGGAGCAATATTATTGTGGGTTCACCATGGCCCTGTTTCGTAAAGCTTGTTATCACTAACAAGCTACAGGCCTACTGAAATCGTGGCATCTGATTGGCTGAGAGCAAATTTGGCATAGAAAGTTAGCATTTGTTATTGATAACAAGTTTTATGAAACAGAGCCCTGGGGTGTTTCATAAAGATGTTCGTAAGTTACGCACGACTTTACGCACGACTGGAACATGTTCTTCGGTGCTAATCAGATTCTCAATCATTTACATGTAGCACAAGAACTTATCACCAGTCGTGCGTAAAGTCGTGCGTAACTTACGAACAGCTTTATGAAACACCCCCCTGGTGCAGTAACTCGTGATAATTGGCATAGTCGTCCATTCACCTGACTTTTAATCCATGGGTTGAGATTGGGTACCTGGCAAAGTGGCAATTGCTGGGGTAATAATGATTGCAATGCCCCCAGGATTCGGAAGAATAGCATTGATGCTGATGAGACTTGGTAAATAAAAGTATTAGTAGCAGTAGTAGCAGTAGTGGTGTAGTAGTAGAAGGAGTAGTAGTAATAGTAGTAGTAGTAGTAGTAGTAGTAGTATCATCATTACTATATCATCATTACTATTATTACATATTGTTATTATGATTATTGTATAAGCGATATATGCTTAAATATTGTGACCGTTATCGTAAACAAAAATGTACTGAAGAAAATGAGAGCATTATAGGTATACCCTTGAATTTTGATATGTTGACATTGGGTACCTGCAGATATTTGAACCCTGGATATTGCTGTGCTTATTCGATAAGAAGATGGAATACTTGATGGGTGGCTGTGGCGTCATCAAATTCAAGTATATGCTATTATTCCGCTGATATTTTCGCTCAGGGGCGGCTCCAGGATTTTGTAAAACCTATCCCACTTCTCCAAAGATTTAGAGGGGGAAAAACACGGTTATCGAATATAGAAAGGGGAACCAATTCCACAAACTTATCAAGCAGGCAAAATTTCTGCAACCCCTCTACCGATCCGCCCCTGCAGATGAAATTATGTTCTATGTTGCAACATGAGGGCTTGAGTTTGTATCACAGAATTTTGCAAGTTACACCGTATTCTGCTTGGATGGAGAGAGGAAGAAAAATCATCAAAAAGGGAAGATTAATATAGATTTGTAATATATTATAGCTAAATTGCACCGACATAATTACCTTCCACATAATTATCAATATTTGTAATTGTTATTACAACTTTTTAGCAAAGATACGTTAGATTGATGTTCACTTTCCTTTAATATGAATATATTTCTCTTAAAATAAGATTTTCTTCACTTCACTGTTGTTTGAGTACATGATGAAATAGTAAATTCGTTATATTTGCGTTAAAATACATGTATTTGCTTTTTTATTTCACGTTGACTCTTTTGTAAACACCGTTAAATGTTACCATTTTAAAATGATTATCATCGCTTGCGGTTGTTTGTATCATCCTTATAAAACCCAAAGTTGTGAGTTCTCAACAAGAAATATGAAATAAACTGTGCTTGCCTATATTGATCGAAATACCGAGATCCCGGCCCCCCCCCCCCCACTCAGTGTTATTTAGGGTACGCATATGCTCGTTCCCTCTTTTTGAAAGCACCCCCTATCTGAGGACTGCCAACATTTCCGATCCCCCCTTTCGCGGGCTTTTCGCGGGCTTTTCCTGCCTTAGAGACCCCCCTAAATCAGGAAAAATGCTCAATGTACCCCCCCCCCCTAAATTCTAAATAACTTCTCAGGAGTCCAAAGAGATGAGAGAAAAAAAGGAAAAACACCCCCTTTTTAAAGAAATCTCCGGGTGAAAAGTCAAATACAACCCTTTTTTTACAATTCTCGGGCCGGACTTTGTCGCACGAAAAGCACCCCTTTACCGGATATTTTGGCAACACGCATGCGGTCATTCCGACCCCTGAGTGTGGGGGGGGGGGGGGGGGCGGGACCGAGATAGCCAATTGAAGAGAAAAACAATCCTTTGTAAATCTGTTCTCGTTCTGTTCCAACCAATATACGAAGAGGTTGATTCCAAAAGGGGCTAAATCCACATTAGACCGAAATCGATTTGTATTTATTATTATAAAAAAATCTTTTGCGAGAGAGTGAAAGAAAGAGGGGGAGTGAGGTTTTGAAGGAAGGGGAGGAAGGGGAAGGAATGGAAAGTAGAGATAGTGTGCGAGATAGAGAGAGAGAGAGTAGGAGGATTAAATCAAGAGTGTACATAATTCCTCAGACTAGACCTTTTAAAAGACTTTTAAAAACTTCATTATACATGTTCTGGTCCGTAGTATTTTATTTTGAAGGATGTCACATCTTGTATCCAATTCACTGCAATACTAACGGATAGCCAGGGCGTACTACGTAACTAAGTCAGAGTAGCCTAACTTGTCTTTATGCACAGAAACAGAAATCGCAGTGAAGTAGAATCTCTTGGAATATAAGGTCTTCTAAGTCTGCCCGTGTTGAGCTCTAAGAATAAAATAAACCAGGGTTACTCCAAAATAGAGCTTTATCAGGTGAGTTATCTTTGAAGATTTAGCTTAATTTAGTGTTGCTCAAAATAAGCAATGAAATAGTAGTTGTTAAATTTTATTCTGAGGTTGTGCATATATTAGACTGGGGATTTCCAAGATTTTGCAATCGACCGTGGTGTGTCCCATTCATTCAATTTCATGTAGGTACCGGGCGCGGGCATCGTACCGGTAACAACATGTTTAGACTTTAGTTGATTTTTTTGGTATGTTCTAGTAGTCTAGAGCATCTCAATGCGGGGCAGCGTTTCTCGAAATCGTCTTAACTTCAAGTTCACCGACATCCCATTGAAACGCGTGTTAAACTTAATACACGCGTTTCAATGGGATGTCGGTGAACTTGTTGTTAGGTCTAGATCTATGACAGTTTCGAGAAACGCTGCCCTGGAGTCACAGGTCAAAAATGGATACGAAGGTACACTAGCGCCACTTGTTTTGTTATGAAAATGATCGCTCTGCTCAGACCAGATCAAAGTCAAAATGATTTTTTTCTTTCTAGAATCACTTATACATATACAGTGTGTACTTGTAGAAGGTTACTGACGTATTTGAGCCTCCTCCTCCTATTCTCCGTCTTCTCATCTTCCTCTTTGTTTTTGTTTTCTTCTTTATTCTTCCTCTACTCCTCTACTTCGACTCTAAAAGTAAAAAATATGTTTATCTAGATTTACTTTAGAACTTCTCTTTCTAAAGAAGACATAATTTAAAGCCTTAGCATGTACAAATGCCAACAATTATTATTATATCTTGTCAACTCTAGATCGACCGACATCTACTCTCAACTAGAAGTATGAAATGCCAATCAGTAAAAGAGGTTAACATTGAGAAGCAAGACGCAGAAATGGACCTGTTGGACTTAGAGGAAGAAATCTTCATGGATTGTGTCTTTGATGTCCCATCCGAAGAAAGGTCACCTCCTCCTTCATATGCAACGCCCCCTATGTTTGTTCCATCGATTGGCCGAGGTGTGAGAAGAGCTATCAACCCATTGGACATTCCCCTTCCACAGGCCTACTATGACCAGGTTAGTTACTTACATTACTTGTTGTGGTGGTGGGGGGGGGGAGGGGGGGAGGGGGGGGGGGGGGGGGGGGGGGGGGGGGGGGGGGGGGGGGGGGTCAGTGCTTCCACAGATGGACCAATTTGCCACTTCTGGTTACTATGTATTCTTCCTTTTCAGCGTTAAATGATAATGCTGTTTCAGCATTGATGAATTCTTAATAAAAGGATTTTTAGAACAAAGAAAAGACCATCAGTAAAGGAGAGTCAGTACTACTGTGTTTAGTGTTGTCGTACTAGTATGGAAGCTTAAATGTGCAGCAAGAAGATGACTTGTCCAGGTCAGGAAGACTAGGTGTTAAACATGTTAAAAGACACTAAGGCGCCACGTTTTAGAATGCAAGATCGTGACTTATTAAAACTACCAGGGCGCATTGTAAGTCCCAGGAGCCAGTTGCTGAAACTCGCCAAGACACCGTTGGTAAGTCAAGGTGGCAAAACTGTGAGTTTTAACAAGTCGCCTTCTCGTCTTAAACATGACACCTTGGCGAGTTTAACAAGTCGCCTTCTCAATGCACGTTTAAGTTTCTGTATACTAGCCCATGTGTTATGAATGTTAATTCTGTTATGCTTTCTTTTATTTATTTTATCTTCTCTCTTTCTGTTTGTCTCTTTCTATGTTTTTTATGTCTATCTCTCATTATCCCTCTCTCTATATCTCTCTCTGTCTCTCTTGCTGTCTTTCTCTCTTTTTCTATCTCTTACTGACCATCTTTTTCCTCCCTCATCCATACATAGCTAGAGCGAAAGCGGAAAGCCACCCATGATATAGGGAACCCTCTGTCTTCTCGGCCTGTTAACGGTGCCCCTAAGCCTAAAAGAGGAAGTGGAAGAAGTTCTACGCTACCCGAGCGAGTGCCCCGTCCCCATCCCAGAGGCAGAGGCAGAGGGAGAGTGATGGAAGATGCTTTCAAGAAGACCAAACCCAGTGTATTGCAGGTCAAAGAACTTGAACGTATTGGATTACCTAATAATGGTGAGCACCCCCACCTCGATTTAATTTAAAATGCCAACATAAAACCACTAAAAATGGGGAAAATAATCACTGCTTTTAATACTTTTTCTCTGTTCATTAGGCTTATAATAATCAAAGATGATATTTCATGTGGATCAATTTTTTCAACAAAAATAAATGAAAAGGTCCATTGCTCTTCTTGATCCTTCCAAATTTACTTTAGGACTATTGTATTTAAAAAAAAAAAAAATTTAATCACACCAGTAGACATCTCATACACTGCATGAAAGACTTATTTTGTTCTGCTTGGTTTGGTGTAGCAGTTGGTATTTTGAAAGAGAAGGATGACAGCAGATATTCACAGAAATCATATCCAGTGAGGAATATATTTTAGTTTCTGTTAAATCACTGTAAAAAAACTCCCAAAACTATCATCATGGTTTCAAAATTTTGAATGTGTGGAGCTGGGACCAAAGTTGTGCTCACCTTTGAAGAAATTGTGCTAGAATTTTACATTTTGGGCTGATAAAATCTCCTTCCAGTCTCCAGATTCCAGAAGTGAATTTTTGAAGAATGCCCAATCTTCCAAGGATTTATTTGTGTATTTAAAGAGTTGATTCTTACCTTCATAATAGTGATCTTCAACAAATTGATGTAATGACAAATAGAAATGATTAACAGACTTAAGATATCTAGACTGTGGGCACTAAACTTCTGTTGTTGGGAGTTCATTGCTGGATGGAGCTACCACTTTATCCTCATCACTTATTCATGTACTGATTTGAGATCCAGAAGTTGGATTAATGTATTAAAGGTAAAGACCAGTATTGGAAACGCCCCCATTTCAAAAAATGAAATGGAAGCTCTCATTACCAATCATGTGAAAGAATATGTTTTGACTAATACATGATGATAAAAAATTTGCCGGGAAACCGCCTACTAATTCATATATTTGGTATATTTGTTTCTCTCATGGTCTGTGAGAGATATAGGGTAGTCCTATAAACATCTTTCTGTGTATAGTGCTTGTAACTTTACGAAGAGTGGGCCAAATTTCTTATCATTTTGATGATTCCGGAACCTTGCAGATGCTAGATGCTAGATGATCAACCTTTTCTGATCGATTCTACAACGTTTCTTTCACAATACAATCGCATGACTATAACTGGTCTTTACCTTTAATAACGTGAAACCAGTTGTAGCAAAATGAGTTACTTAGTAGTGTCGGATGACATTATATTCTTTCTCAGGAAACGGAGATGTAGAAGAAGGGAAAGCCCGTTTAATGCAGATGTTCTTGGGACGGCAGTCTCAGTTCGAGATCGAGACAAACTTCAATGCGCAGTATGACTCCTCTGGCTCGTCCATCAGGTCCGCACCGACCTTTGACCTCAGGAATGACAAGGACTTCCCTGACATGATCTCCAAGGTGATGAAGGGGATGCCGTTCAAATCGTCCGTCGGAGGCTCGCTAGATGAGAACCTGAGGAGAAGAGCTAGAGGTCTTATAACAAAAGGAAAATGTCAAAGTTCTGGGGATGATGGTGTGTCGTCTAGCGATGGTACTGGTGAAAGGAGAGGTAAGAGATCATCATGCGATGCTGATGTGGATACAAGCTATGAACCTCCAATGTCACAGCACAGAACAAGATCAGCCGATGAAAACAGCTCACAGGTTCGAATACCCCTTCAAAGGGTAATTTTTTCCTTACCAGACAGACTGAAACAATGACATTCCTTATCATTCATTTTTTAACATAATTAATTTATAACTATTGAAAGAAGTTGCTTGTTTGTATAAGATTCATTGGTTCGAACCTGCAGTAAATTGCAAAGCTATTAAATGTAACCTTTTCTTTACGTTGTCATGTCACATCTTTTTAAAGCTTTTTATACTCTTTCATCTCATGTCAAAGCCTTAAAAGATCCCAATGTGTCAGAGTTGAATAAACTACCATCTATTTCCCATTTTTCGATTTAGGCTCTCAAAGGAACAAATGTGTGAGAGTCGATTGGACTCCCCTCGAAAGGCTCTAATCCATTTAGTTATCACTAGAATCTTCCCAGAGTCTTTAAAGGGTTTCAAATGTTCGTATAATAACTCTTTCATTTTGTGTCTAGGTTCTTGAAGGTCCCAATGTGTTAGAACTGACAGGACTACCAACCAATCTAAGCAAGGAGGATCTAGGGGACCTGCTGATGGGGTGCGGTGAGATTGTAGAGATGAGACTACTCCGGGATACAGACCTGGGAGCATGTATAGGACTGGCGTATGTCAGGTAAGACGCTTACTGCATTTTAAAAGTTCTGATAGGCTTTATAGTGGGTGTAAAACAAGTTCATCAGTCATTTAAGCCTTCTACAGAGTTGCAATGGAAAACTGAAGAAGGAAAAGTTTTTGGATGATCATACATTACTCATAACAGGCATGTGCTAGGTATATGTGAAATCATAAAATATGCAACATACTGATTTAAAAATCAAAATAAATACTTTTGCCTGTTTATATTCTCCATCACTCTCTCTCTCTCTCTCTCTCTCTCTCTCTCACTCTCTCGCTCTCTCTCCACATTCTGTCTCACATATCTCATTCCTATTATTTATCGTCTGTCTCTCTCTCTCTTTCTCTCTCTCCCTCACTCTCTCTCTCTCTCTTTCTCTTTCTCCTTTTTGTCTAACTATTTGTCCTGTCTTTCATGTATTTTCTGATTCTCTCTCTATCGCTCTCTCTTTCGCTCTCTTTCGCACTCTCACTCTCTCCCTCTCTCCACATTCCATCCCACATATCTCATTCCCTATTATTTATCGTCTCTCTCTCTCTCCCTCCCTCCCTCCCTCCCTCCCTCCCTCCCTCCCTCCCTCTTTCTCTCTCTCGTCCTATTCCCACCAACAGGATGGAGAATGAAGAAGCCTGTGAGTTGGCAGTCTCATCCTATCATGACATGGAATCCCCTTTTTCTGGTGAGTACGTCACCCAGTCGGCCACGAAGAAGCTAAAAAATGTCAGCAAGATGATTTTTTTTAATATATCACTCAACATATATGAATATATCAGATTTATTGTTGGCATTGTTATCATTCTAATCATGCAGTGAGATTATAGTCTGCTCACTCAGCGCAATGACAGAAGGGCGCCAACTTTCAACCATTTCACCCAAATTTAACACCTTTTTAGTTCTCCACAGGTTATTCTTTGAAAATATACAAATTTTCAAATGTAATTTGAGATTTTGTATGAGTGCGTGTACTTTGGTTACCATTTTTGTCAGATGGATAATGAGACAGAAATGCCCCTTTGATTGAAAATTTGATAAAATCCCGACTTTTATCAAATCAAGTGATGCTGCAACGAGAGGGATATCTCATACATCGTTATATTTTGCATATACAGTGAATTTCTGAGAGAAATGTTCTGTTCTGGTATTCACTCTATCCTTATCTTTCCATTTTGTTCATGATTTTTTTTCTTTTCATGACAGACAGGTACGATGGCGAGGTACCACAGCTTTCGGTTAGAATCCTTCGATCATGATGATGCATGCTGGGATAGGTCACATAAGTTGCTTCAGGATGCAACATACAGATGCATTGACAGATGGGTCAGGACTAAGGTGTACAAGCGGAAAATTTTCCAACGGGATTGGAGACAGTCCCTTGAATTGTCAGTGAACGGAGCAGCTGGAGGGCACCAGGCCCCACTGGGCAGAGCTCAGGATTGTAATGGGTGATACAAATGTTGCAAAATTGTTTTTGAGTTTCTGATAGTGTAACTCTATTATCAAATAAACATTTACTTTACTTGTGCATGTATTAAAGAGAACTTTTGCTGAGCTAGCACCATGAGCATCCCTGAACAGTGTGTGCGCTCTATAAGTTTACACTATTATTAGCAGTAGTAGTAGTAGTAGATGAAATATTTCTTTGGCCTGTACCAAACATATTGGTTTGGTTCGATTATTGTTTTACCTGACTGCTAAGAAAGCATGTATTTATGCTTTTAAGTAAGCAACCAGGGGACTGAGGGCCCTACGTCCTCTCCAAGGGACTTGGTAATGAGGATTAATGCCTTACCAAAGGGCACAAGCGCTTTGACTTGGTTTCGAACCCGGGACCTCTAGGTTAGGAGACCACTGCTCTACCACTGAGCTATCACCCCTCCTCTTTTATATGACATACATGTTACATGCTTTATATTTGAAAGGTAATATGCAGTTCATATCAGTTCATATTACGATATTTGCAAGAGGTCTTGATTGCCGATTACCCCACTGTGCATCAGAAACGATGTATTAGGTTTGGGGTAAGGTCAAAGTTAGGATTAGGAATATGGTTAGAGTTATTTTTGTGGTAGGGCATTCTGCAAAGTGCTAAGAGATTGCTTCAAAGACGCCATCTTGAATACAGTGGAAAGTTGTTGAAAAGGGCTCTGACATAACAAGATACCTGATACAACAAGGAAATGTTGATGGCCATTCTCATTATATTTGATTTGATTTGATGAGCTTCTAGCTCAAAGCTGGTCATGTAGATTCTAATACAGAAGCTCACCTAAACACTTCTACAATATCTTGAACAATGAATAATGTGGTGTATTTGACTTTAGCAAGAACAAATCATGTCTTGTGAAAGTATGTAGAGCAATATTTTGGGGGCAAGATGAAGAATATATTATGATGATCCACTAGGCTGGTAAAATGTTGTCATTTTGACTAATGTTGGTGTGCTGCAAAACCAAGAGAGATGTTGGGAGGAGTGATTTGAGCCAGGGAAATACCTGTTATATAGAATGTTCTTTAACTGGAGGGTGAAGGTCTGAAGGATCATTTTGAAATGATCAAAAACTTTATGAATTAGAAAAAAAGAATATGTTATTAGGGTTTTTGTACTAGAATTATCAAACCTCATGCTATATTGAAGTACTTTGGATCAAATGAACCATCCAGGGTTGATGATGAACATAAATGCTGACTGATTTTGCTGTTATTGAAAAGTCTGTGGTTTATATTGATTAATTGATCAATTTGATCTAAATTATCAATTAAATCATATTTGACACAAAGGCTGAAATCTTAAAATGAAATTCTGTGCATATACTAGACTTATCGTTCAAATCATTATTTCTAGTTAAATTTAAAAGTTGTTGTAAAAGTACATGTATCAAGGTAGCAAATTTTATCTGAAAACTGCCAATTTTCAAGTATAGCAACCAAGTGCAATTTTCTGTCAAAATGCAAAGTAATTGCCGTAGCCTCCTGCAAATTACTCACATAATTTTAAGCAGTGAAATGATCAAGTGTAGCAATTGTTAAGGGGCAAACTTTCTAGAAAACCATTGTGAACTTGCTTGATGAACTATTCAAGAGGTTGTAAGGTAAAATGAGCTGTTAAAGGTAAAGACCAGTTTTGGAACCCCCCCCCCCCCCCCCCCCTCTCAAAAAAATGAAATGGAAGCTCTTACTACCAATCATGTGAAAGAATATGTTTTAACTAATACGTGATGATACAAATTTTGCTGGGAAACCGCCTAATAATTTATGTATTTGGTAAATTATTATATCTATCCGGACTGGATAGATATAGATCTGTGTACAGTGCTTGTAACTTTACCAAGACTGGGCCAAATTTCTTCTCATTGTGATGATTCCAGAACCCAGAACCTTGCAGTACACACCAATACTTCTTTGTTAGATGATCAACCTTTTCTGATCTATTCCACAACCTTTCTTTCACAACGCAATCGCATGGCCAGAACTGGTCTATACCTTTAAAAATTCATGAAGGATGGAAAACTCCTTTAAAGGGAACGTACCCTTATAGGTATAATGTGCAATTATCCCAGCTTGCCATCAATTGGCAAGACAACTATGATGAAGTTGATACTTTAAATTTTCTGACAAATTTAATGAAATGAAATGCCAATTTCTCCATCAAATCAAGATAATTTTCCTCTTAAATTTCTGGATCTTGCATCTTGAGCTTATGTCAAATCCTGCCATTCACCAGAGCCATCTATATACAGAGTTTGGTCATCTTGGCGTCAATAGGTCACAACATGGCTTCTATTCTTTGCTTTTGTTCTTGCTCAACAGAGAATTAGAAACTGGTTGGTCAAACTCATTCTGATATAGCACCATCTGTTGTCGTGTACAACATGTAATTGGAATTTTGACTTGAAGGTACAGAATATTTTAACAAACTATGTTACTAGTTGCTAATTTGAAAAGTACATTGTAAAAACAAAACTTATTAAAAATCCTCAGAAACATTTTCCCCTTCTTTTAAACCTTTCAGGGAACTTAACTTCACATATCTACGATGTTCACAATAACATTAAAAAAAAAAATCATACATGTATATATATATATATATAATACATGTAAATTTAAAACATTATCTTAGCATATCAGTTAAAGCTTTTACCTGTTTTTCATTAACATTTGCTTTTGTTTTAGAATAGAAATGAGACATCAATTTATATTCAAATCAGTTAAAAAAGTTCTACCATTCAATTTGTTTTTTGTTTTCAACTAGTAATAATAAACATATTCAGCATAATTAATCAAAATGTTTGCCAAGTAATTATCTAACTTGCCTATTTCATATCCAATCACTAAAGTCTTCTCATTTATGTTGATATCTAATCCAAACAAATGATATATCAAACATGTTGCAATTTTCAACTCATATGTGATGTTTCAATGGTATTACAATCTTCACATACATAATCTTGTTTAATTTTCCATTTATATACGTTATATTTTGACTGTAAAAACATAAAAGGAACAGTTTAAAATTAAATCGTTTTATTATGTTATTTCGTATAGCATTGAACTTAAACTTTCAATCGGAGGACAGTACTAATCGTTGCTGCCAAGCATGATCGGAAATATATCATGTTCCATGTCAAGGGCATAGCATCTTTAGAACATTTTAGAATGAGGGGTTCTCAAACCCAAGTTTGCTGAAAAACTTACATGAACAATCATCTACTCAATGCTGAAAACAGCAAATACTTTCTGACCCAGGCGCGTACGCAGGATTTTTTCAAGGGGGGGGGGGGGGGTTTAACATTTATAAATTATAAATCGGGCCGAAAATTTTGCAACGACTCAGCCAGCCGCTAAATAAGCGGGGGGGGGGGGGGGGGGGGGGGGGGGCATTTCTTTTTTTTTTTTTGGTCTCGAAATTTGAAAATTTGACATTTTGCTCGGTGGGGGGGGGGGGGGTAAGGTAAGCTTTTTTAGGTCAGCCATGGGATTTTTTTATTTTTTAAATTTTTTTTTTGTAATAAAAAAAAAAATTAAAAATCCAAAGGGGGGGAGGGGGGGGTTTACACACACAAAAATACCAAAGGGGGGGGGTTTTAACCCCCAAACCCCCTTCTTCCCCCCCCCCCCCCCCCCTGTGTACGCGCCTGTTCTGACCTATTTATCTTTCTGCAACGGTTCTGAAACTTTGGCAATATGAGGTTAAGCAGATGTCGTTACAATGATTAATGTAATGACAGATGTAAACAATTGAGAGAATTGGAATTTATGAGATTGTAAAATTTGTCTTGTCCAGTAAATCTTGTGAATTCAATATCACCCTTGATATGTTATTGTTAATGACTTACAATTGAATACATTTCAAGAACGATTGCTTTCACATTATGATTGATGATACATGAGTATCAAATAAAATTGCAACTCAAAATTTGTTAATGAAAAATAAAATGGATTTGTATTCTAAACCGATGCCATGATTTAATTTGTCATTTATCTTTGTCCACCAATATGTTACCCCACTCCAATTTTTTGCTTTATTCCCCCCCCCCCCGGTCCACCTTCTCTCTCTCTCTCTCTCTCTCTCTCTCTCTCTCTCTCTCTCTCTCTCTCTCTCTCTCTCTATGTCTCGGCCTCTCCCCCTTTCTCTTGCTCTCCCATCTTATTTTCTTTATCGGTCTCTCACTTTCTCCCCCCGTCCCCCTTTTTCTCTCTGTCTCTCTACATCTGTCTGCCGCCCCCTCTCGTCTTCTCGTATGGTTTCTGTCACTCTCTTTACTGCTTTATCTCCTTTCCACTTGTTTAGACCAATCATTCACCTCGCCTTCTGCATGTTAAATTATCTCTCGTGCTCTTCCTCCGTAAACGATAAGATCTTCGTGCGTTAGATTCGCACGTGTTTGAAAGCATGACATAAATCGGACGTGCTGTAATCGGTGTAACTTTGTTTTGGGTCAAACGCGTCTTTCAGTTCGAATTTCCTGGGGATAGTCTAGCGCAATCAGAAAATAAAAGATTAAAAAGATGACGACAAATTAGACATAAGGTTACTTATTGTGTGAGCCATGCAGGCGTTTGGAACGGATACAGGACCCTGAATTGATTCAGTCATCGTAATCATTATTTGTAATAACTATTACCGTGCCCTGTTACCGTGTCACCGCAACGTTTCCAACATGTCTTTAAATAACTAACGGGGTATTCTATGCATACTTTTTACAAGATTATGTTGTTTTATCCACTCGGCGAAATATGAGAAAATACAAGGAAAGAGAAGATAAATGTAGGCCTTCCATGGAAAAGACGAGAGAGAGAGAGAGAGAGAGAGAGAGAGAGAGAGAGAGAGAGAAGAGAGAGAAAAGATAGAGGGGAAAGAGGGAGAGAGAGAGCGAGAGTGAATATGAGATATACAAGTAATAAGAGATTAAGAGTAATAATACATGTTTGAGAGGGATTCGACTAGATAGGGAAAAATAAAATACACGAAAAAGATCCATTCGCCATTTAGAACACATAAAATTAATTGTATCATTTATCTTTTCCCCCACAAGTATAACGGGCCTGGCCTGCGCATTCCATAGAAATCCATTTATTTCATGGATGTTACAGATCTGGGGCTGGAAATAAACCACGGAAATGCAGATTTCTTGTACCCACCCCTCTTCCCTTTCTCCGATCCTCTCTCATCCCTTTCTTTCTGGACTTGCTCTCTTCAGTTTCCTCATTACATGTCTCTTTTCATCCCTCTAAAATGTACTATTCCGCTTCCTTTCTCACAAACGAATCACATTTGTCACAAACATTTCCGTTCTCGATCATGAGCTCACACTCGTTATTAAAATGTGTGGCGTAAGGATACTACATATTCCGATGAGAAAAAGCAATTGACTAGCTGTACCCGCAATTAGGCTTAGTATGCATATTAGGCCTATACTTTTGTGTGACTGAACGATAACAATAAACAGACCAAATAAATACGATTAGAAAAATAGTTTGACATTCCAAATGACTATTTTTATTTACAACATTTCTTGAAATATTATATAAAGTTATATACACATGAACGATAAAACCACTCTCACACACACATACATGTACAAACATAAAAATTATTATATATAACTCACGACACATTCAAAATGGTTTCACGAGTACGAATTCAGCTCAATAATTAAAAACATCACAATGCATTATTATCATGAAGAGTACTTAAACCAACTCAGCTTCCTATTCAATGCAGCTCTTTTATGCGTTGTCATTAGAGTACCAATAAAACAACCGTTGAAAAGTTGCTCTTTGTATCGGCCATATTCTACAAAAATATTTAAATTCTTTTTTTTTTTAGGGTCAATGAGAAAGTTTTAGTCGGCAAATAGTGCTGACATTGGTGGTGACCACAAGATGGAAAAAGCGAATTAATGACTGGTTTAGTTCATTAAACAAGCATTAACCCCCCCAAAATAGACATTCCAATTGCATTGCATCCGAATTTCGTATGCGCACTATACCATGTGATCTATTATCTTGAAATCAAAATGAAAGTTACGCCCTTTCCTCATTTTAATTGCAGACCAACGTCATGTGACACGAACTAAATCGGTAAAACAATGAAGAAAAAACCCCGACACAATGTGAAAATGACTCAAAGTTAAATGGCTTCCTTTACCGGGTGCAATCTTAACTGCAATATCGATTATTGGTTCCGAGTGCAAAACCAACTTCCCGTTTTGGTGACTTATTCAACTTATGCCTGGTGAAACACGTATACTCTCAATAACAGATTTTACTCTCAACTTGCATCGAGATCTATAGGTTTATAATTTATAAGAAAATTTATTTTTCTTTAATATAGATGGGTACTGATACATTGGTATCCCTTAATAAGGGCAGTGCATTCAATACCTAATACCAAAAACAGACCTGTAATTTCGGGGGGGGGGGGGGTGGAGAAATAAAAAATCTCTTTAGGTTTGCGAGTTAGTTTTGTACTTTTGTACATGTATCTTTTTTTTGGGGGGGGGGGGGGTGTGGGAATGTATCTAGTTCGTGTAAAATGCGTTTATTAAGCATCACGGGATAATTTGCTCGACGTTTCACCCGCAGTCATGAGAGGTCATGATGAACTCGTTCTCTTCTAAACCAATCATTTTGGTCACGTTATAGAGGTATATCCTGTGTCGAAACCTTTGACGTCGTAAACCACATATTTCTAAATGAACTATCTAAACGAATGCTCCTTTTTTGAAAATGATCTTCACTATGAACGAGGTAAACTAAGGTAGATAATAAAAGGTAGATAATAAATATAATTTATTACAAGAAACTAAAATTCACTCTTCATCCATGAATCCTTCACTAATTTCATGAATATCATATGATTATTATTGTTGGAAAAAATGAATAAATATCTGATTCAATTGATAAATAATTGTTGCGCTGTTTACTTTACATAAAATAAATAATTATACATAATAATAATGTCAATGATCAAGTAGGGTCATATTATTGATAACGAAAGATATGGGGACAAACTTCCTTCATAATTTATCATCGTAATTATTATCATAACTTGGTCTGGCGAGAAAAATACCACCAACATCTTGGGAATTCCATCACTGCTGCCTCATTGTTAAGCCGTTGCACAAAAGGTATCAAATTGACTGACGTAGGAGTGCGCCAACGACTGGCTCACGCGGTGTCATTTTTGCCTGGCGTAGGATTACGTCAGTGACTGCGTCAGCAGCATGTGAAGTGCACAGCAAGAGGCATAATCACACCCCTAACAACAACAACAACCTCCACAGGCATGATTAGCGCAGAAGGCATTACAATATGTAATTATTACAATAATAATACTGAGTGGTATAACAAGTCTTTGTACAGCATGGTAAAAGTGCACACACAGCTTCATGTTTTACTAGAAAACAGTACAATCATTGCATCACTGCAATTTTGCGACTTCTAAAAGTTCAAACTGCACACATTAGTACATGTACACCTTGTAAAGTGCAGGGGCGCAGTGAGTGTTCTGCAGACTTGGCGCCCTTCGGAGGAACGCAGCTTTTCGACAACTTGCAGGCGTTCTCACAAATTGCTTTACTCAAGTAGTTCGATCGTGGATCCTAGAGTTCTACACTTTATGATTTTTATGTCTGGGTGTCTTCCTCTGTTTCGAGATGATGTCGATCTGGAGAGGGAGCTCCAGCATGATGGGCATGTCGAACTCGTCGGCGGCTCCGAGCACCTCCTCGTCCAGGGTGTCGATGTAGGCTTGTTTACAGCAGCGCTGGAATTCCTCAGACAACCTCGGCACGGCTCCTGAGACGCATTTACTGTGCTGACGAAGTTCAATGTAGCGTTGTCTGTCTTCTCTGGTGACCTTGAAGTTTCCCAGTCTGTTCGGGTCGTGCCTATCAGCAAAGAATAGGGGAGAAAAAAAGAGAGAAGAAAATAATTGTTGGTTATCTCTCTCTCCTTCTTAAAATTAGTTAGGGTTACCACTTACCAGTTGGTTCATCCAATTAGCCTAAAAAGAGACATCATTCAGATACGTTGGAGTCCCACATGTGCTGGACAATATTAACCCGGAAAGGGGATTGACAGGACATGAATCAGGCTGTGGCCTAAAAACAACCTGGCATCTCTGATGATGATGATGATGATGATGATGATGATAAATAATGATGATTTTGAACGTGTTTTCGTGGCCTTTTTGTTCTTATAGTTTCAAAAGTTCTTGTTCAACATCACGTGTTTTCAGCGTGATCTACCACTGAAATTTGACAATCGATGTCGTGACTTTTAGTCTAAACAACCGTCACTGATAACTCGACTAGTGTGGTTTTCACACTTCATTATTCGGTGAAGTATGTGTTTACGTTTAGTCTCAGACAAGGCAATGATCACTGCTGATGGAAGACTTTCATTCTTGAAAACAACTCCAACAATTCCGACTGTCTCCCCATTGTTGGTACGTGCTCTCCTAACCATTACAGTCTTCCTTTTCTTTTCTCCGCCATTGAATTTCCCTAACGAAAAGTTATTCGGATGTGGTTCGTAAAAGAGAACAATCGGATCTCTGACTCCACCTCCCGCCCCTAGACAAGTTATCATGTAACATGATTGAATGAGAATGCAACTCGAGTGTCATCCAATTTTGAGGGTTTAATCAAATTTGTAAAAGAAGCCCCTGGAATTGTATTTCTTCCTATTACGACAGAGGGGATAATAACAGAGATTGGGATATAGACAGGGATAGAGAACAAACTTAGAGATTGATACAAATAGTGGGATAGAGTGGGGATAGAGTGGGGATAGAGAAGGAAATAGAAAGAAAAAGAGAGAAAAGGATCACGATCTGTAGAGGAAGATAAAGAGAGATAACGATCAAAAGAGAAAGGGACATGGAAAGAGGGAAATATTAATAGAGAATGAAGGAGAGTGAGAGAAGAAGTAGAAGAGCAAAAGGGAGGAAGAGAGGGAGTAAGAAAGAGGGAGTAAGAAGGATAGATAAAGAACGAGAGACCGTACCTCATGATAACCTGTGGCCTGTAGTTCTCAGGATTGCAGAGGAACCCACTTCGTCCAGCCGTGGCGCCCAAGACGCAACACTGACTCTGCGTCTCACGATGGCGCGTCGACGTCGTCAACTTCTGCATCATTGACGTGGACTGAAGATCGGTGGTGGCGAAGATTCCTGTACTTGTCTCCAGTCCTTCGTCGGTTGTGCGCCCACTGCCGACATCTCCTACTGGTACCTCCTGAAAGACGTTCCTCTGGTGTTGTCGCTCCTCCTCCTCCTCTGCCTGTTGTCGCAGTCTTTCCCTCATTAAGAACTCTGCAGGGAGGCACAGAACAAAATAGATTGATTGAATTGAGTAATGCCAATATTATAACTAATGTTCGATGTTTAAAGCCCCTATAAAGTGATGGGAGACCCCAAACCTGATGGCAAAATTTCACTTATATTGTATCATAATTTGAAAGAGGATGTTATTTAAGACACATTGCTACAAGGATTTTCAAAACAAATGTGTTTGAAGTGGAATACTAATGACAGAATACAAAATTTAGGTTTTCTGCGTACTTTAAAATTACTTGTAAAGTAATCTTTCCGAAAAAAATAAAAAGGGAGTGGTCATCTCAGGGGCAATTCCCTGGTCCTCTGTCTGTGGAGACCATGTTCTTGGTAGGCTTAAAAAATATAAGCTCACGAATGTGCTTACCGCATCAAAACATTTTTTACGAGTTTAACGATGTGAGAGGGGGTTTTCCCTAAAAGGTAGAACCTGGCTCGAAGGATTTACTCGGTAAAGGCCGTACATGTACTTTAAATAATAGCAAACGATGCACCTTCATTTTAGTTCTACAGAAATTTATTTATGTGAAACATTTATTTGAAACGATGGGAACATTCTGGGACCTCTCTTCGACCATGAAAGCACCTGTGCAAGGCAACGGGATGCTGCTCCGATCCGGGACAGAGCTGGACAGGTGTACAAACTAAGAACATTTATTTTCTTCTCTTAAACGAACCCACAAATTTATAATTGTTGTATCTTTATAAAGAAGGAATATTTCTCTGCCAAGAGTGGAAGTCGTCACTACTTCATCAGATCAAACTCGACGTGTCGTTACGTAACTAATTTCCTACCAGTTTCCGATCTTAACTCATGGCGCCAGGGAGAAGGGGGGTGGTGACGAAAAGGGGATTCACTTTTCAGTAATTCGTCAAGCTACTTTTCTTTCCATCACATTTTATCTGTTTTGAATGACGCAGACTCAAACATTTGAGGGAAATCGGAACATGCTTTCAAAACAAATATTCTTTTCTTTTGAATTCGACCTGGATGTTGACATGTCATACAAAGGGAAAATCAGAACACGCTATTCAAAACCAATGTTTGATGAGCAGTCATACTTTTTTTTCCTATTTTCAATATTTCTAATCTCGCTGATTATGCTCCGACCCAGTGAGACATTGTAATCGGGTAGTGATAAACTGAAGCTGACAGTGACGTAAAGAGCCGATATATGAGAGGATGTTTCTGAAAGGTATGGTTGAACCAATCTTTAGAATGGAAATAGTGCTGATTTTTAAAAACACGTCTTGTATAACAGGTCGATATAAGGAAAGACATAATGCATGAGAAACGATTACATCATATTATGTTCCTAACATGTTGATGTGGCATACTTTTTTTTTTATCTGCTTAGAGTATATTTTGGAATGAATGTTGTCCATCTCATGATAATGTTGCGACTCCCACTAAGGCAATACACCACGTGGGGTCCGGAACTGAATCGTTTATCGTGCTGAGAAAGTAATAAGCGAAGATAATTGTGTCAGTCGATTTTAGTCATAATCTGCAACTCCAGATCTAGAAGATCAAGACATTAAACAAATGTCTACAGTATAACTAGAAAATGCAGTCCGAGTCTAGACAATAAGAGGGCTACTGGTGTGACGGAAAGGGGCTAAGTGCTAGGACCAACGGTTTTACTCGATTGGTGAAGACAACAAATACTGAAACAGGTCATCGGGTGAGTGGTCGTGTGGGAGGGGTTTCTAATGCTCTTACCCTCCCTAGTCCCATCTTTTATACTATATCTCCTCCTTGATTTTGCCATACAAATGGGGGTCCCCGAGCTGCCCCATAGCTACGCCACTGTCTGCGCCACCGTCTGCAAAAATGTTATCTCTTGAGAAGTGAAACTGAGTGGGCTCCGAGGTCTAATAATGAGGGTTGCGATTGAATAAAATAGATCGCAAGTCCTTCAATTACTTGCAAAATCACGGCAGCCACAAGCCTCTATCATAAGAAAGATAGAGTTACGAGTGGTATCAAATAATTTTTACCCAAGAAAATATTCTGTGAATTGAATTGAGATATTTTGAATGAAATAAGAAATATACACCAAACTAAAAACAAGGGAAACGCTCTCGGCGGTCTCGCCTGCATAACGCACTTCAATATGATAAACCAGAACGTCAATGACGTAGTGCTCATCCGCATCTCGCAACAACAAATATCGTAAATTTTATGTGGTACACTTTTGAACTGGACAAAAAATAAAAATTTGATGCCCTGGAAGGAACATAATTTCATTTCATTTGCATAAAGTACCATAAATAATCAATGGAGCAAAATCTCACAATTCTGTGTAGAAGTTTAGTGTTCCAAATTTAGCTCTACCAGATAAGGCAAACCAAATCAAAATCGGTCAAGAAATGAGGGAAAAGAAGCAATTTTTGTTATTTTTGGAATAAATTTGCATAAATTACCATAATTAATTAATGGACAATCAGAATCAAAATCGGTTGAAAAATAACGAAGAAGAAGCATTTTGAAAATCTTGATGTTGATGCCACAACAAAGTCCAAGTTTGTTGACCTTAAATGACCTTTGACCTTAACTTAGTGACCTGAAATTCTACTCACATGATTGGGAGACTTGATAACCCTATAGTCCAAGTTTCATTGACTAAGAACTTATACTTTCAAAATTATATCAACAATTCAAAAACTTAACCTTAGGTTAAGTTTTCGATGATGATGCTACAACATAGTCCAAGTCTGTTGGCCTGAAATGACCTTTGACCTTAACTTTGTGATCTGAAATTCTACTCACATGATTGGGGATACTTGATTACCCTATAGTCAAAGTTTCATTGACTAAGAACTTATACTTTAAAAATGATATCAAAAATTCAAAAACTTAACCTTAGGTTAAGTTTTTGATGTTGACGCCGTCGCCGTCGCCGCCGTCGCCGTCACCGCCGTCGCCTATGTCTCGCTTTTTGCTACGCAGGCGAGACAAAAATCAAAGAAAGGTATCTGATATCAGAAAATTATGAACTGTGTCAAGCAATGAACCCGATAATTGCATTTTTCCGAAATCATCAACTTGAGAATGACAGCATCCTCAGAGGGTGCTTTCTACAATCTTCAAAAGTTCCCAGAATCTTTTTTTTTTGAAAATTGAGATGAAAATTGAGAAGTAAATAAACCTCCACCCTAAAGATCACCGGTGTTGAATTGGCTTTCCATTTAGCTGTCACGAAACTCTTTGAAAAGTAAGGGATCCCTTTGACCTCTGGAAAGTGGAAATATTCACATATTTTTGCTGATTCGATTGATCCCATTTTTGCGACCCAGCTGCGAGCACATCACTTCATCAGATATCAACATTGATGTCATTCTTTCGGTGGGAAGATATTCGACGAGTCTTTCGACCCAGTGAACTCAATCATGGAACAAGCCTGGTACTCCCCACTACTCCCCGGTCACATCAGCGAGATCGACGCCCGAACGATAACAGACCGAACAGAGTATTACGTTATCCCAGGTTTAGAGTCGCTTTGGTGGTTTGACTGCGGTATAACATCAAAATCGTCTAGAAGTAGTAGTTACGTTATAGGTAGTGATTGGTTGGAGGAACGTAATTCGGATCAATCGCAAGTCTGCCAGATTTGCTTGGCAGGCTATCTATAACCACTCATGTAACGTAACGTCGTGTTAGTTGTAAGAGAATAGTGTGCAAAATAGGCCTTTATCTAATTTGTTTTATTTTTTAAATTCAGATCAATCCTTCAAACTGGGATGCTCATGGTAAACTGATAACAGTTTTGGCACCTCTTAGTCTGTGCTTTGTATTCCACGAATCAAACTTTTTGTTTTGTTTGTTAGTTTTTAAGGACATCACTTACAGTTATATTCCAAAGTGTGCTCAACTTTTGACCGGGCTCGCAAGAAGGATGGACAGATAGGAAACGGATTTCTGCTGTCCGGATCTAAGTGAGTCCTGTGAAAATATATGGCTCTATGATCTGAGAAAGAGGTACCATTCTGATTTAATGAGAGCCTGGACTGATGTCCCTTCTCAGGAATCGACAAAATAAACTAGATAAGAGTCCGAACTTCCTTAGGAATGTATCAAACGATTCTGGACTTATCAATTATTGTGTGTCGGTAAAATTATGTTCTGACACCATTATGGAAAATAGTAAGAGCAGGAAGTTCGTAGGTGGTTTCGGTTCAATTTGAAATGCATATTTGTTTAATTTCATACAATTTGGAGTTGTTTTGTATTGGTTCTTTTTATAATAGTACTATTTTAATGTGCTTTTTCATGATAATCATATTGTGTCAGAATTCGATTTCAATGCACTATTTGAATTTGACTTTGTGAATACCCAGTATAGTTTGTGATTACCCCCCTCCCCCCCCCCCCCCCACTCTCTCTCTCTCTCTCTCTCTCTCTCTCTCTCACTATTCCTCATATCGCCATGACAAGATTACCTACATTAACTTTGTTTATCCATCAGTATAACTGTTTCGATGAGCGCTTGTCTGATAAACACACCTTCCTTTTTCAGCTTCCTTCCTTCCCATTCAGGCTATGCTGGCTATCGAGTACTTTCACAGGTCACTCAGGAAAGTTGGAAAAATTCTCAATTGGTCAATTCACAATACTAAAGGCGTCTATACAGCCCACGATATCGACAATGTCGATCTCGTGAGCTGTCGGTCTACTGGAATAACCCCAAGTTATCGCACTCGTGATCCATTTCCGAGGCATAGGCGGATTTTGGGGATACAACAGGCATGTGCTCCCTTTAAATCTAAAAACAAATTCCCTATAGTTGTGTAAATTTACGGAAACGTGTACACCCCTTTAAACCAAAATAGAAACAAAAAATTGTCCCCTAATTGTACGAATTTTCAGAATTGAGCTCCCTCTTACGCTTGCTCTCTCTCTCTCTCTCTCTCTCTCTTACGTAATTGCTGCATCGACCTCCGATTTACTTTGGGGGCCCTTAACAGATTTGGGGGCCTTTAACAAGTTTGACAGCCCTTAACAACTTAGGCACCCCTAGTAACTTTGGGGCTCTTAACAACTTTGGGAGCCCTACATAACTTTGGGAGCCATTTATCAAAATAACTAATTACCACATCTGTGATAAGTGGGAATCAGAAACACTCAGGTCGGTGTCCTGATGTTGTTTTTCTCAGCAAATTGTTTATCTGTTCGGTAATAAAATGGTAACTATTGTACCAGGGAGTCGGGGGCTCTCCCTAATTATACCACGCGGAAATTGAATTTAAATTCATGCATGTTTAAATCATCAACAACAACAAATCAAACTATTTTTGAGGGGACGTTTCTCAATGATCGGGGGATCGAGCTCAACTAAAGTTCACCAAGTTGACCCCTCCTCTTACAAATTTGACCTTGAATGAGAAATCAAGCTGGGAATCCCAGGTATACGGCTATGGGATTCATATCATGTTCGCCGATATGAAATTCCAGATGCTCCTGATATGAGTATAACTTCAATAGATCTCGTAAGAATACTTTAGAAATATGCAGTATGCTTGCGGTTACACCATGTGAGAGGAGTTTGGGGGAGTCCTGAAAAGGACTATTGGTGATCTTTCTCGTGCAATCCTATTTCTACGAACCTACCCACTACCGAGGTACTCCAAACAACCTGTCACATCATATTAAACCTTGTATTAATATCATAGTTTAAGCAGGTAAGTAATATAATAATGTATAAGCTTGATGGGAGCAGCTACGCTCAGACCCCATGTCGTGCTGTAGGTTAATGACATGGTCTGCCGAAATTACATACAGAGTATCACTAAACCAGTGGGATGTCTCACTTTATATGTATTTTGTTCACTAAGGCTGTGGGAGGGGGGGGGGGGGTTGGCGACAGCAAGCTTATCGCTTTAGTTTGTTCTCATTTCTTTCTTTCTCCCAACAGCTTCCTCCCAAAGTCACGTAATAACACTTTGATTTGTTTCTGCTTTCAAAGAAGAATGAGGTGGTGGAGAGGGTGGCGGTGGTGGTGGTGGTGGTGGTGGTGGTTGTGGTGGTAGTGATGGTGGTGGTGGTGTATTAAAAACTTTTCGACGGTACCTAGTTATTAAGATGAATATTCCAGACTCGACTTGTCTAACAGATAAACATGTTTACAGCGCCTCTTAATTTTCTCTTTAAACCAGCATACGCGGAAAACTTCATGTGGAATGTCCATTGAAGGAAGTTTTGTGAACTCCACTTTTCCATGACTGATGCCTTCTATCATATTCACATGCATGTTTATCGTTATAACAGACAGAACCTAACAATGGATTTTAAGGTGAACTTTAAGTTGTTTACTCCGAGAGCATCTGCGCTGATGTATGGCTCTCGTCAACTTGTAGATTGACCTTGCTCAGCGGGGTTAAATAGGGGGAATACACTTGATGATTGACCCCTCTCCCAATTCCCAGGGACCCCCTTCTCTCTTTCTCTCTCTCTCTCCCCCTTCTCTCTCTCTCTCTCTCTCTCTCTCTCTCCATCCCCTCACTCTCTGTCCTCCTATTTTAGTACGTTTAAAATACAACCCTCCTTCGTAATTCCCATATCTAACTATAATCCTTTGCTATGTCACTTTTCATGTTCTCTTGCTTCTCGTGAAGTTCATTAAACAAGGTCAAAATCCTTGGCAAAAGATGGAAAACAACAACAATGTGTGACGAAGGGTTTTATAAGCACTTACATTCTTTCACGAAGCTCAGCAACCATCAATCATGTTAAGGATTAGGGGTCGAGAATTGACCGAGCTCAAAATCACACAACAATCTTGTCCTACCCTGCACCGGAATTGTTTTTGAGTAAGTCGTTATAAAAGTAAATGTTACGTAAAAAAAACACCAATCAAAACAGAAAATACATGAAATTGTTGTTAATTCTCGCGACTTGTAAATCGAAATCATGAAACCTGCAACCATTGTAACAATATTATAGTAGTATATTGTATACAAGTCGGATAGAATGATACCTTAATTCGGTTTCATGTTCATGTTCATATGACACCATGCAATAATTCCAATAATTCCACGAAATTTCCCCCAAAATAGCATTTTAGTATTTTGGGTCATTTTCCGTTTTAATTTCTCCCACTACACTGGTTCATTGAAAATGACACTTCAACATAGTGTAAATAAAAGATTTTAACATACCTTCAAGTGGATCTGTGAATTTCACTGCTGAGACGATACTTGAATACGAGACGAAAACCAAGAGCAGTTGTAATATTGTCGACTTCATGATGATTGTAATGATGATATAACTTCAACCTTTAGAAGTAGAGTTCTGAATCAAAGTGTCAATGCCAGGCGATGCGATTGTGAGCCACGTGTATACCGGCGTCCGTCCCCTATATATATGTACCTGAAAGCATTCAGTCGTAAAAAAAATAAGCCCTTCCAACCGGCAGAAAGCTCACAATTTCTTGCTAGTTAGCTGCAAAGACAGATCACTGAATAAAAATATGTATCTGCAAGAGCTCATGAAAACGTTCGATGTTATCGTGGGTAGGTGTATTGATGAGTTTGTTTGGAACTCGAGCTCTGAATGTTCTTAGGGTGATGTTCGCTAGGGTGATCGAAGTTACTACTAAACCCAACGTGGAATCACACGGCAGGTTATCAAATAAAAACACAACAAGCTCCGCCCACGTTGTTGTCATTACTGGCTAACAGGTGGACAGTGCCACTTGCTCATTGGACGAGAGAGAAAAGTGGTACGACATTTTGACGAATGACAATCGCGAATGACTCAGCATTGCGCACGCCCCTTGACACACCCCTTTCGAGTTGAATTACGGCTGTGTTGTTGTTTTGCGGTTGAGTGATTCACGATGTAAACATAAACTGTAAAGTGGATTTTTATTTCGTCCATTTGACCTCTCTGTCTTTTATAGATGTCAGGGTTAACCGACGACATTTACGAGAGAAGGAATGCTGATATGAAAATGTTAGAAACAAACGGTTTTCATCTTTTTCAGAATGACATGATTGGTCCAGAAGAAATGGCACCATAATCGTCATATGAAAACGTCTCTATAATATGACAAGTTCCTAAGTTTTTCTATATCGACAAGAACAATAGAACAGGAACTAGGAACTAGGACTGTCTAAGTGCAATTATAAAGTAGCAACTATTTCATGTTTTATCACCGTCATACATGTCTTTCTTCTAATTTCAACATGTTCACGCACGTGCTTGAAGATGAAGACTTTCGACCATCAATCATTAGAATTTCTAAGCACTCTGCCAAAGCTGATAATCATACCGCTCTCGAACATATATCACTTATCACCTTTTTAACTTTGGAAAGACATAAAACTATATCTACGTCGACATCACGTTCCTCAACAATTCATTGCAGCGAGATTTTCAATATCTCTCTGCTACATTTTCTTGGTATTTCATCTTTCTTAAACAGAAGGTTACTAACGACTCCTTATGAAATTGATTTTATTAAATTGTTTACAATCTTAAAAAGGCCTTCTGGTAAGTATCAAGAATGAAGAAAATAATGATGAAATACTCGTGATAAGAGTGTTGAAAGAGAAATTATTTATCGCTCGTCTTCTTATTCTTCGAAACGTGTTTGGCATTCAGGTGCAAATACGACAATCAAAATATTGGTAGGAGCCTAATTATCAACAAAGTTCTTTCAGAAGCCCTATATCCTCTCATGCTTTCATCGAGGATTTATGACTGATTTTTAAAACAATTTTGCTTCAAAGATTAGCCTCGGTAAAAAATTAACCATGAACCCTCATGCTTTAGAACGAAGGTGAAAAGTTGACAAGCCTTGGAGGTGTGTCTTGTCATTAGGGTTTTTCGTTTGTCACGTTGACATAGTCGACGTCTAATATGTGACGTCATTTCCGCGATCTGCGCATGCGTCGGGTCGTCTGGCGTCGTCAGGCCACATTTGCGAACCCGTTCATCGATGATTTGAGGTTCGTCAGAAAACTAGTGACCCGTCGTCAGAATGACGTCATCTTGCTACATCGCAGCGTAAATCAGAAAGTAAAAACAGAAAGAGAAATTGATAGAATGATTAAAAAACAAAGAATAACATAAGGAAAGACAGAAAAAAAGTGTGATAGAATGATAAAAACAAAGAATAACATAAGAGAAGATGATAGAAGGAAAAAACAAAGAATAACATAAGGAAAGACAGAAAGAAAAGGTGAAAGAAGGAAAAAACAAAGAATAACATAAGGAAAGACAGAAAGAGAAGGTGACAGAAGGAAAAAACAAAGAATAACATTAGAGAAGATGAAAGAAGGAAGAAACGAAAAATAACATAAGGAAAGACAGAAAGAGAAGATGAAAGAAGGAAAAACAAAGAATAACATAAGGAAAGACAGAAAAAAAAGTGTGATAGAATGATAAAAACAAAGAATAACATAAGAGAAGATGATAGAAGGAAAAACAAAGAATAACATAAGGAAAGACAGAAAGAGAAGGTGAAAGAAGGGAAAAAACAAAGAATAACATAAGGAAAGACTGAAGAGAAAGTGAAAGAAGGAAAACAAAGAATAACATAAGGAAAGACAGAAAGAGAAGGTGAAAGAAGGAAAAAACAAAGAATAACATAAGGAAAGACAGAAAGAGAAGGTGAAAGAAGGAAAAAATAAAGAATAACATAAGGAAAGACTGAAGGGAAAGTGAAAGAAGGAAAAAACAAAGAATAACATAAGGAAAGACAGAAAGAGAAGGTGAAAGAAGGAAAATCAAAGAATAACGTAAGGAAATACAAAAAGAGAAAGTGATAGAATGATAAAAACAAAGAATAACTTAAGAGAAGATGATAGAAGGAAGAAACAAAGAATAATATGAGGAAAGATAGAAAGAAAAATGATAGAATGATAACAACAACAATAACATTAGGAAAGACAGAAAGAGAAAATGATAAAGAATAGACAATGGAAAGATAGAAGAGAGATGATGAAGAAGGAAAACAAAGAATATCATAAGAAAAATAGAGAGAGTATAATAGAATAATAAACGAAGAACAAAATAAGAAGTGAAAGAAGGAGAAAATGAATAAGCGCGTGCGGGGCCATTACGTCATCGTGTAGAGAACGTGTGTCAACTTAAAACGAAAAGGGTTATAAGGTAGTGAACAGGACGGGTGTCTGACGTCAATTTGCATCGTTAGAGGACGTGAACGCCGTCCTCGTCCACACAAACGAAAAGCCCCTATTTTCCCTAGAAACCCCCCTCAATCAGGGTCTGTACCTGGGCAGAGAGCACCTGCCCCAGTACATCAAAACCACGTCAAAACACGGAACTTCTGACCACAAGAAACTATGAGTAATGACCACAGTCTCACTCTTCAGTCACGTCAGATATTGTTGTTGTTTAACAACAAAGAATGTGCTTCATGTATTGACCATCTTAAAATCAATGGTGGATCCAAGGAGCTATTTCATTGATGGAACAACTTTATTGTTCATGAATCATGGCAAGATAATAATTATAGATTTTTTTTTACGCGGTAGGATAATAGTGTTTTTTGTGCGGTTCATTTGCAACAGTTGATAATTATTGAGTCAACTTGTTTATTTATAGGTCATTGTAAAGATACTCAAGCCGCAAAAAAGGGGGAAAAAGAAAGGAGAACACCAAAGGAATCACTAGAGAGAGAGAGAGAGGGAGGGAGGGAGGGAGGGAGGGAGGGAAGAGAGAGAGAGAGAGAGAGAGAGAGAGAGAGAGAGAGAGAGAGAGCACATGATTTAGCAATCGAGGAGGGGGAGGGGGCGCATTGCATATCCCCTCTCTCTCTCTCTCTCTCTCTCTCTCTATCTATCTATCTGTCTACCTTTATCCCAATTTCTACTTTTTCCCCAATTTTCGCCATTTAACAGGAGGGTGCACGTCCGCTGCTCCATTCACTCACCTCACTCCCTCCTGCTGGTCATCTGATCACCCATGGAATCTAGCCTGAAATTAGAGACTATACCTCACAATCACATACACACCCTCTTGGCGAAGAGCCAAATTACTATTAATTTCGTCGTAAAGAAGTTCCGATACTTTCATTGATGAGCTGCACTTTTCTATCAATCGATGAACTTTAAGAGAACTTTTGATAACAAACAAGCCATCACAATAACCATGACCACGGCGGATTTGTACACGGACTCCTGAAGGAATATTGTTGTGAAAGAAGTGTGAGAAAATATCAAGTGAGGATAAGAGAGTGAGGAGTTGGGAAGGGGTAATAAAGATGGGCGGGGCGGGGTGATAACAGCAAAAGGAAAAAGAACGATTAAAAGGGGCCAATCGTATAATTTCTGATTTAAGTGAAAGACGTGTAAGCGTTGCAGATGATAATTATTAATGAAAAATAAGATATCAAAAAGGGAGCTTGATTCAACGAAAGCATACTTTATTTGGAAATATGGTCTGTTTCTTTCTTTCTTCAACGTGACTAAGTTTGAAATATGGTTACAACTCGTTACAACTTATAAAGAATCCCCAAACACACCTCCCATTTTATGATAGAATAAGCATTAACCGGTCCGAGAGGGAGGTTTGTTTGTTTTTGTTGGTGCTCCTCCCCCGATTTTGTTCAATCCTCTATAAATTAATTTGCGAGGCATATTTGTATAAAATTAATGCAAGAACCCCCAGCACCATCAAAGGTCCCAGAACCCCCCCCCCCCCCCGCCAAACAAATATATATATATATATATATATATATATATATATATATATATATATATATATATATATATATATATATATTCCTCTAGAACCCGAAAATAAGTTATCATCATTTCACTCTTGGCATTGGTTCAAACTAATTGATTTATTCGCGTCCTTTTATTCTGTCATTTATGCATTCCCTTTTATCAGATGAAGGTTGCCATTTTATGAATCGAATTGATTTGTCTTGTATTCGTTAGAAAGAACATTGACCACGTAACCCCGACCCAGCTCTGTTGAAAGGAAGTGATTTGCGGCTATCTGTACAAGCTGCATTCTGACGTCAAAGTGATATTTAACCAATTGTTTAGCTATATGGGCACACGCAAACCACCCCCCCCCCCCCGCTTCGCATGGCAAACGAAAAAAAGAGAAGAAGAAAGAGTTCTTTTAAGAGAGAGAGAGAGAGAGAGAGAGAGAGAGAGAGAGAGAGAGAAATAAAATGGGGGGAGATGAAAGGACCATCTTTCAGCCCCCCTAATGAGAACCAAATAAATTAGCATATCATTTCCGAGTGAGACCCCCATTTTGCTAGTGTCCCTCTAATTGCTGGATTTTCGCTACGCCCCTGGACTTGACGTTTATAATGTGGTTAAAAGATAAGGATTCCGAAGTGATGATAAGATTTGAAAATGGGCATTTGGAATCCTTTCTAAAAAGGAAATGATCTGAGGGGCGTTTGTCATATAACCAACTCACCATTCCCTATATTCATTCCCCTTTGTCCGAGTGACCTTTTTGTCTTAAAACTGTATTCATTACATGCTTATTGGCGAATGACCTCTCATTAAAGTGTTCTCAATAACGGTGGTTGGTTTGTCACGTTTATATTTCACTTTAACTGTAATACTTAGCAATAAGATAATCTTAAGAATAAGATGATGCCGTTCTGCAATTTTTCCTTGAAGTGAAATCCATTTCAATGTAAATTACAACCCAGGTCAAGGCATCGATCAAACTCGTGAAACTGTGCTTTTTTATAAATTGAATAGAACTCTTTGAAATGCTAGTCAGGGTTTCTCAATGGCGTTATCCTTGTAATCAATCTTTTAGAAATTCATAATCAGAGATTTTTTTTTTACAACATAACAATACATTTCTTAGTTAATGGAACCTTGATAAATTCAGAAAAAGTTGTATTTTGACATTTTTATCATAAAGCTTTATTCACTAATCTGATGGAGCATTACATGTTATAGTTTTTTGTGTTTGCTTTCCTATTTTCCAATTACACATGAAGTATTTTGTGTTCGATTCTTTTTTAAACATGGACAGGCGGGTTTTTTTTTCTTCTCTAAAATGCTAACGGCGGAAGATGCATGGAGAAGAAATCGAAGATCAGTATCAGATATATTCTACTTTACATTGGTGAGAAACCTTTCAAATGAAAGGTGATTTGTAAAATACTTTCTGTTTTGACTAAATTATGCATTGGACTATTTGATTCACTGGGTAAATTATACTTTCAAAGGAAATGAGTATCATATAGTTTGAAACATTTTAATTTGAAACTTGCACTCATGGCATTTCTTTCTTTCTGTCTGATAATGTTTGATATAAAACGTAAGGTGACACCTGCAATAATTACAAATACTAAAGACAAAATTGAATCAAAATGTATTTTTCAGTTGTTTAACCCTCCACAAGCCACGTTATTTAATTTCGTTGTAATGCTTTCGTACTAGACGTTAATCTCTCAATATCACTTTGACTTCAAGCGATAGTCCAGATGATTGCAAAACTAGCGCGTGCACAAAAATGATATCCGAATAGTCTCCGTTTCGTTTTTAATGGGATATGAAAAACCCAAGGTGACTGGTTTTTCCAAGAACTTGGATGATGATATCACTTTGAAAGTGATAATGAAACCTCGTACATGGCACTGCCTGACAAATGTATTATATGAACTCCCTTTTATTCAACAATCGAAAGAACTTATTCCTCAGTGTTTCCAACCACAGAAATTATCAAAATAGTACTAGACAAAGGTGTTATATGAATCCCCTTTTTATTCAACAATAGAAAGAACTTATTCCTCACCGTTTCCACCCAAAGAAATCATCAAAATATTTTGTGTTTAAAAGATATATTCAGTCAGTGAAATATTGCCACGTTGAACTTCGTGTTAAGTTCATGTGCTCGTCCTTTATACGGCATTTGAAACGCACATTGCAGAGTCGTGATATATAATGTAATTTGTAATTGGGGTTTTACAAATGCATATCAATCAGATTATGATTATTTACGTCTGGGGATCGACCCGAAAGATGTTACTCAGTTTCGAACCGGTGTCGCCTAAATCAGTTTGTAGGCGAAGACAGAGAGCTGACCAAGTGGAACTACCGCTAGACCAACTCACATCTCCCTTTCATAATGATTATAACGAAATATCAAAATGAGACAATCGTACGATACAGTCATCATGCATTCACATTAATATAATTAGTGTATATTGATATACGTGTCCTTAAAACCATCGAAATAATCGGACCATACTTGTATCTACATGTAAAGCCGTGGTTCAAGCGCGTGCGGAGAGGGGATATTCCGAAATGTGAAGTGACCTAATTAAAAGGGGCGTGCAGTATTTTTTCCTACATCCAAGCATATCATTTCACCTATACCCGCGTTTATTTGGTTGCGAAGAATTACTTTTAATATCTATATCATTTACAAAAAGGGGCGTACAATTATTAAACGTTTTACTGGGCTTCGTGACACAAGAGCCTAAATTCGTAATGGGCAGAGAGTATGCATGACGAATTGGATATAACTAATCGATTTTATTTGTGGTACGTAGATTAACTCGTTCGTGTTCAATGAAGTGCAGACATCGCACCACCGGGGAAGAGCGAATGAGATCTCGACTGAATCTCGGATCATCATCGGTCGGTAGGGTGGAACGATGTCCTCCTATAGAGTGACGTCATCGCATCACCATTCCTTTTGTTTGCATAGGAAAACTGACGTTTAGAAAGAGCAGTTGAAATATTATACAGTAATTATAAGAGAAATTACCAAAAAACATAAAATATAAGCAGGCGTTACCTTTTCCCTTATGCAGTGAAGGTTCTGGTGACAGTTTTAACGAGGAAATGCAACTCCTTTATCAAGGCATATCTTTTGAACTATTGAAATTACTCCCATACATATCGTGGTAAATGAACAAATTTAAAAAATACCATATTCATTTTACGAAACTAAGAAAACGATAAGGTAATTGAAATGACCCATCTCACCATTTATCAGGGGGTGTTCATGTGCATGATGTCAGTCATGATCGAGTGCAGAAGTATATTATGATCACTGTTGTATGGTGAAAGGCCTGTTTCATTTGAATGACTAACTGTGGTCACTAATGATGATGATAAACCTGGTTGATGATTTTTTTTTTATCTTCAAAGTAGTGATGGCTCAGTTGTAAAGCAGTGGTCTCGTAACCGGGAGGTCCCAGATTCGAGAACATGTTGGTAATGCATTAATCCTCATCACCAAGTACCTCGGAGCCGTCGGTCTTTGAAAGTATATTCCCTCTTTCTCCTCCTCCCTCCCCCCCCCCCCCTCTCTCTCTCTCTCTCTCTCTCTCTCTCTCTCTCTCTCTCTCTCGCTCTCTCTCTCTGTCTCTCTCTCTGTCTCTTTCTCACACTCCACCTTTTCTATCTCTTTTTTTTACAAAGTTCAATGGTCCGGAATGATCCTTGTGTTTATACGAGACGATAACATCCTTATATACAACTACCTTCCTTTTCCTGATCAGACGATAAGATAAAATCCATAAAAAACCTTATAAAATATACAAAGTGTATGACATCATCTTGAAAACTGTAATCTAAGAATTCTCAAAATCACTCAATAAAATGTGCAGAGTGCATGCCAGGATCACAGAAGAAAAACAAAAGTAGCCAGGATACGTGATTTATAAAAATGTTAACAATTACAATTTTAGTGACAGGTGAATACAGCGCTTCGGTCTTTTTTGTCTTCAATACAAAAACTTTTTTTTTGGGGGGGGGTGGTTAATGTCTTGACTGAATAAGTAGTTCGCTAACCTACGAAATCTTGTATTTCCTCCAAATTATGAAAATGTGCCTAAGAATCACCGATGTGGTATAAGTCGTTCTTCTATTACCTCTGAGCTAGATTTGATTGTATTATTATGATTAATTGATTGTTTAAATATTAACATGACTATAATTATAATACTTAATTCACTTATGGCGTAATTAGCAAAGGATCACAGCTGAACTAAAAGCTGAACTAAGCTCCAACATCAAGATGAATATCGTAAAATATTACTCAGACAAAATAATAATGTCATCATCATCATATAATTTGATTGTTCTGTCAAAATTTTGAAAATTTACATTAATATTAGTTATTCAGTATTTCAATTCCACCTGTTTACACCATTATCTTTACTAATACCGTATCGTACTCAACCAGAAACTTTAGTTATTATTGTTATTACACTAACCACCTACACAAAGTCACACGATGAGGTATTATAGTATAGTACTATCTACCGGGATAACGGAGGTCTTGAAACAATGGGATGTGCTATCTTCCGCTAATTTTAGGCGGGAACTTCCCGTCAATAGCATGGAATATTGCCGGTTTGTTGTCACATGTCTGCTGGACCGCCACACCCATTGGACATCCATTTAGAGGTCGGAATAATCGTGAACTTTTTAATCGCCCAGACGACATTTTGTATATATTTTTTTTTAAGGACAGAAACTACGATGGTTTAACCAAACGCAGATCCACACAGGGAAAAATATTGCCCCATACCCACTTTTGAAACACATTTTTACAGACAGGTATAGATGACGTATGTGATGCTGCATTTAATTTTTTCAAGCATTATCCACCCTCTCCCCTTTTTTTTCACCCACCGCCCACCGTCCACCTGTCAGCCAATCTTGGTTTAGCCTATATAGAAAATTAAATTGCCGGTGATAAAATTTTCTGTATAATCGTCACGAATAATAACATTCGGTGTCGTCATTGTTATAATTGGAGAAATGACGTAAAATTTGGGAAGACTTCTTGTCTTTCAAAATGCTAAATGAAAATGAGAAATAATTATGAGTGACGCTGTCAATTTGGAACGTGACTCTGTCTTATCAAGGCTCCGAAAAGGTGGCAATGTGATGAAGGGTCACGGGTATTTCATATGTCATTCATAAATGTATTTACATTTTGTTGACGACTTTGGTGACATAGTTATTTGCACTTGAAATGGAAAATCAATAAAAAGAATAATGTAATTGAATTTGCACTATTAGAAATTTACTAAATATTCATCTACAGTCCTGATAGTATAACCATAAACGTCAATAATTTCAAGAGCTACTGTGTGTCAGATGGCATATTTCATGGAAGGAAAAGTCGTGACGTGAAAAATTGTCTATTTTTATTTGATCAAATTTTGACCACATGTTGCAGGTGGAATTTTGTAAAATGCTTTTAACAAGCGTATAAACGTAATAGTTCTTTTTGAAAATGTGAACTATTTAACGACAATTATGACGTTTGAGCTATAATTTTTCAATTAATTATTTAAAGTGAACTGGAGAGTATCGAGTAAATCATTATTACCCGGTTTAATTGATTCATTTTATTGTCTATATTTCATAAAATGCGTATATTGTTAGTCTTGGGACTTTTTATTTGGTATATTTGTAATAAAACCGAAATTGAATTGAATTGAAAAAATATAGGTATACATGTATATGAAGTCAAAGGTTATTAGATCAATAAACATACAGTGGGAGAATTTTGTAGACTGTCCAAACCAGACAGTCGACCCTTTATTTCCTTGGAAACAATTTGTTAGCCATGGATCTGGTTACTGGCCATTCAAGGTCATGTTATGTCACTTTTAACACCATGGTTACAATGATATAAACAAAGATATAAAGAGGGTAATCTAAATATGACTGCAGAACAGGAATAGGTCGCTAATAATCAGATAATGTAACGATAGTTTACCATATTTTGGAAATTCATCCTTGTTTAATCACTTTTATTAGTAAATGTTTAGTACCACTTATAAATTCTGCGATGCATTTAGATGCCAATTGTCAATACTCTAGTATATTGAAGTTGACATGTTCCCTCGAACATAAGAACGTAATATCCAACGAGCTTAAATGTAACATTTTAATCCACTGTCGCACCACTCCTGGAGCTCCCTCTCCTCCTCAACATCCTACTAAGAAGAAAAATCCTGGTTACGACCACTGCTCAGATGCCATCCATTTTTGGACCGCTTTTGATTCTGTAATTACTTTCTTTCCACAAATGGAAAAAAGGGTACATTTCCATAAAAGTAAGAGTTCGGAGCTCCTGTGGATTTGTTTTAATGTCACTGACTCATGTTGACTTTAAATCAAACTTAAAATCGAATATTTACCCAAAATAATAGATAATTACAATTTACAAACAACATTTTCAACGTTATCTTGTTCCGTGATTCTCTGCCTTTAAAATGTCTTAACCAAAGCTCTCACACTGTCATAAGAGAAATGGTTATCAGGACTAGAATGATCACGTCATTATGGGCGTCATTCGTCTTTGCCACGAGACATGTGAAGCCAAAGGATGAGATAACTTACAGACACTTCAAGAAATAATGACATTCAGAATGTTTACACAAAGTATCACGCCTGCCAAGTGCACCTTTTATGAGACATTGGAACAAAAATGTTAAGGAAGTATTTCAAATTTGATCTCTGACATTGCATTTGACAGTAACTATGTGTTTATTTACAGAGCCCATCCAGCTCTTAGTTTCAAGTTGTTAAATCATTTTTTTTTTATAAAGGCCTTGAGCTAGGAGTGTCGATGGATTGGATGTTTTTGTGGAAATAAAATGAGCAGGTAATATGACAGTTCGGCAGAAGCGTTGTGAAATACACCACAAGGATTTTTGTCTCTTGACACTGAGAAGTGCTTGCACACCAAAAAAGCCGAAGATATGTGATATGAAATCGTGACTTTGGGGCAGTAGCATAGCTTATTTCAAGTTCAGCGTATTCTTCGAAATGTTTTGAAAGTTGGCGCACCGTTTTTGTAAATTAAATTAGATCTAGCTGATATTGCGGTGACGGTGGAAAGATGGATCAATTATTGATCAACAAAATGGTAAAAATCCAGTGATTATAATATCCTGTTGTCGAAATTAAGATATTCGAATTAGTGCTGCTTTACTTCGAATACCAACCTATCTTCTCTCAATCTTGTTTTTTAATAAAAAATTCAATTGAAGTTTAGAGGGATGTGGTATCAAATTTAATAACAGTCTTCATTTTACATTTCGCCGAATTCATGCTTATAACCAAATTTCCCGTAAAGACCCTCATCGCTGATGTACATGATTGCATTTGTCGAATTTGTTTTTGTGAATGATTAAACCTTTGGAAAAGGAAAAATATTTTTCGGATGCCTTGAATTATATTGTAACACGCCGTTCTTCTAATAATAATGCAGAATGTCACTTTCTCCACGGACAACAATGAAAACGATCAGGATAGTATTCTTTGAGTATGTTTGATTTATCAATACAAAATGTTGTGGTGGATATAGAGTAGCGCTAATACACAATGAAGATGTTTATATGCCTAAACATCTATGGATACGTGGATAATAAGTATAGTGGTATGTTAGAACCAGCTCCTCTCTTGAAGGTAGAAATCCAGAGAGACTTGTTTTTCTCGAGCATCCCTTTTTATATTTTTGTGAAAGTAACGGCACATATTTGGCCTTGATTAACATTCATGAATTGTGATGATTAATGAAGATTAAATGATTATTAGACCAAATGGAGAATAGAATAGACAAAATGGGCTTTAGATAAACTGGTAGTTATACCGACTGGAAATTAGACGAAATGAGCAATAGACCAAATGGGTAGCAGAGTTACAGTAGATTGACCAAATAGACATTAGACCAAATGAATATTAGCCTAAATGGTCATTAGACCAAATGATAAATAGACGGAATGATTAATAGAACATATGGATATTAGGTAGGGTGGGTGTAGACCATATGGGATTAGACCAATTGAGAAAGTCATGTGTGATGTAATCAAATTTATTGCACAAATCTTTGTTAAAATCAAAGCTTCGCTACAAAATATTTCATTCACCTGTTATATGAATAATTGTATTTCCATAGACAGAATGCGTTCTGCATACATGTTAGTAGGACAAGCCGTAATGTTTGTCCTACTTGCAAAAATTAATGTATGCAACTCGCATTTCGACTATTGACAAACCATTATTCGTAACAGGTGAATGAAATAATTTGTAACGAGGCACTTAACAAAGATGTATGCCTAATGTTGATTACATTATGAAATGGTGTATTGAGTAGTAGACGAGCTGGTTGTGGACCAACACGACGCCCAATCATATCGTTTCACTTTAAGGGGCTATCTCACTGAGCGGCAAACGCTTACGAACGTTGCGAATTTGGATTCGTCGACTTTTCTGACGAATGTTGGCGAAAATCAGGGTTCTCTTTTTTTAATGTTCAACATTTCTTTGCGACAAGAAAAACTGTTTGCGAACTTTCTTGTAACCTTTTACAAATCTTTTACAAACCTTTTACGAACCCTGGCGAAACCCCAAATTCGCAAAAAACGTTCGCAAGCATTCGCCGCTCAGTGAGATACTACCTTGAGCACATAGCATGCTCCACACCAGGAATACTTGGCAACATTTCCAGAGACACCTGTCGGCTTCCAAAACACTTTCATTGTTGAGCCTCATCACCTCGATTAGTTTCTAGTTTACACACATGATACATGCATCTCTTTACGATATCGAGTTTCAAGATAACTTGATGAAGTCATTGTCACCCTTGTTTCTTTGATAAGAAAGATGACCTACATCTAAAACTGCTTCGTCATTCCACTTTTGTTTAATGCTAGATAATGATATCGCATTCCTTTCTTTTTGGAACGACTCCAAGATGAGTTATGAGAAGAGGAAATAGATTGAAGTCTGGATTACAATGAATGAGTAATGGCATGGATACAGGTGGTTTGACAGAGGGTTGGTGACACAGAGACGATTGGAACAGAAAGTGACATTAGCGTAGGTACTTAAGGGGGCACTTGCCTCCATCAGCTAGCAAAAAGGGGAATAGAGGGAGAGAGAAAGAGAGAGAGAGAGAGAGAATGAGAGACGGAGCGAGAGTGAGAGAGGGAGGATAGGTAGAGGGAGAGAAAAAGAAAGAGAGAGATAAAAGGAGGGAGAGATAGAGATGCATGGGAGATATGACATGACTCTCCTTGCAGGCACCATTCCCTGCTCGGTCGCTCTGCTTGCTCGCACTTACCCCATATCCCTATGACTCGACCCATGGCTATATACCACTATAAAAGCCATACAGGGATACGTGATCAGAGAAGTTGATGCAAAAATTAAAGCATTGGCAATGGAGACTTTTAGTTGCAAAATATAAAGGAAAAACAAAGTGAGTGAAACCCTGCATACTTTTCAACAAAAAGTGGATTGAGAATTTTCTGAAAAATTGGAAATTCCATATCTGTGGAGCGTAATATATATCGCTCTTGTGATTTGTTTTCCAATGAGGGCTGAGCAATTTCAATCCTGCCTCCCTCCCCACGTGGAGACATACATGCTGAAACGCTTTGAATCAATTCATGTCGTTTTGTTTTATTTTCGTTTTCATGTGTTGTCCATTTTCGTTGTTAAACGTCTGTTGGTAAATTTGGACTTCCCTTCAAACTTTATCGTTTGAGCTAAGTATTTAATTCGATGATATTTGTCTTGGTTTTCCCAAAGCGCGTAACGCACTTTCTTTGGTGTTGATCTTGCATCATGGTGTAAAAAGGGATCAATATAAATACTTCCCTCAAAGAAATCAATAATCGCAATGGGAAGTCTTTGTTTTTCACAATACCCTATTTCTTTATGAAAATATGCACTGATATGCAAAACAAAAAATGGAACAATCCTTTTCTCTTTTTTTTCAGGTGGCCACCTCTGACCTTCATTGTTTTCCACCCCCACCAAGGTCTATTACAATGAGTCCCCTTGGTATAGGTCATGGTAAATATAGCAATGAGTACACAGGTGGTGAGGAAGCATAAATCTTTTTTGATTTTGTAATGATTAATTAATTTTTAAGTCAATGAAGGTGACGCCACGTATATTCTTTAAATTATACCATACATATTTTTGTGGGGTGGGGGCTGGATGCGGTGTCTTCATAATATTGTCAAAATGTCTGAAACAGGCATTTTTTTTCTTCTTTATCTTTCTCTCTCTCTCTCTCTCTCCCACACTCATTCTTTTTGTCTCTCTCTCTTTTCATCTCACTGTCCCCCTTCTCTCGTCATCTCCCCCTCCCTCTTTCTGCATTTCCCCCTCTCTCTGTCTGTTTGTTTTTACTAAACCCTTCTTTCTAATAATTTTCTACACACCTAGCCCTTTAGTAATTATATACAATGATAGCTAATTATAAATAAGCAGCCACGACCAATCCAAGCAGGTTTACGCCCACAAACACCAATCCCTCATCCTTTTCCCAGTACACCAAATGACCAGAGGAATTGCTGGTTCGAGTTTGCTCTTTTCACCCTCAAACCATAGACGTAATTACGTCTATGCTCAAACTCAGTCTAACTAAGTGACCTCGTCGTGACGTCATCAAAGAGGCCGGTGGAAATAAAGGTCACTGACGCTGATCATCTTCAAATAATGTTGACTGTAATAACTGTCACAAAACATTTTTTAGGTAACAGAATATACCTTTTTTTTTACCTCTTCCTTTTCACTCTCTTTGGGCGAGGTAAAATAGTTTAGTTTAGTTTAGTTAGGACACTATAGATCTTGACCGAACTTGACCTTTCTTGACCTTAGCCTAATCTCAGTGACAGAGACTGATCCTCCTTGATAAGTATGACCGGAATTAGAGCTTGCAATGGTCATCTCGAAAGTAAAACTAGCCTTCTAGTTTTAAAGTCCGCACCCCCCCCCCCCCTCTCTCTCTCTCTCTCTCTCTCTCTCTCTTTCTCTCTCTATCTCTCTCTCTCTCTTTCTCCACCTCTCTCTCTCTCACTCTTTATCTATCTCTATATCTTTATATCTGTTTCCCCCGTTCTGTTTCTCTCTGTCCTGTGACAATTTCGCATGAAATTGTGATCATTAAAAAAACTCTGAAGATAGATGGCGCTAGTCCATATACAACACAACAATAGAGTGTGAGTGCTCCAGCACGTTGCAGGAGTGAGGGAGCCAAAGCGCTTTAATCATTGTATTGTGAGTTGTTTGAAGCGATTGAGATTAGAGTGATGAGGGCCGGGAGGAGGAGGGGCTGGTCAGAAGAGGCGTGGCTTTTATGAACGTGTAGTGTTTACAAACTTCTAGGCCCTCATTGTCATGTATGTATAATTAATAAAGAGAGAGCGAGAGAGAGAGAAAGAAAGAGAGAGAAAGAGAGAGAGAGAGGAAGAGAGAGAAGTCTAAACACAGAAACAAAATAATATAGAAACCTTTCCGCATTGGATTCAAGCCAAAATGAAGCGTTGGTCGTTGTTGTACACGTGAGGGAAAACCTTTGGTTTATTTGTTTATAAACAGTACGCTTTCATGAAATAAAGAAAGCAAAGTGTCAATGTATTTAAACGATTTTCGGTGTGAGAAAAAACGACCTTCATAACAATACGATAATACATCCACAGAAGAATGAGAAAAATGCTGATGCACTTTACCACTTTGGCAAAGGATGTTTGTATTTTTTATCATGAAAAACGCTTATTGCAATTCAATATGATATATAATATGGGGTCCACCTTTGTAAACATGAATTTTTTTTTAAAAGTGTGATCTTAGCAAAGACGAGCTTTTAAACGGAAAATGTTGTCTGTTATCGTCGCAGATTAGATTGTTTTGACAAGTGACACAAGATTTTATTATCTTTCCATTCACCAAAAGTAATGTGATAATCGTAAATGTAGATGCGATATTCTCCTTCCATTGCAAACACATGCATTCATTTATCTTATTTCAATAACTCGTATACAACTCGTAATATAACTTGCATTGAATTATCGAGCACGCAGTATTGACCTCCTTCCTGTAAACTTTGACTGGCTTCTGAAAGTCACCTTCACAAACTCAAGCGTTTTCGATTTCTTTATTGATTTTCCTGTCGAAGCAAAACGCCTTTTCTTTATGTGTGAGTCACCTGTTGCTCAAGTGAGCGTGTTTCACTAAATAGACTTACCTAAGATTTTTTACGAAAATTCCTATAAGCACTTACTTGCTAACTATTCTGCTAAATGCACAATTGATAACAATGTCTCATTGGTCTCTCCTTCTCGTATTTGATTATTCTTTATTTTTCTTGTACCTTATCATGTTATTGTTCTTTAGTATGTTTTTCTTGTTATGTTTGTAAACAGTTGCCTTTATAATTATGTACATTAATATAATTCAATTCAATTCGAGTGGATAAATGCTTACGTTAGGGACGCTTTATGATTTAATTTCTCTTGTTGAACGAATGACGAAATATAGGGCGTCTACATAAGCGTAGCCAAGGGAGGCATACTGGGGCAATTCCCCCATTCATCCGCTATTAGAAAATCATCCACCGAACTTAGGGGCCAAGACCCAAGTCCACTCCAAAAAAAAACTTAATTTCCATAGAAGCAGAAAAAATCAGACAAAACAATCAAAACAAGTTTGAGTAAAATCGGATAACTAATAAGGAAGTTATGAATTTTTGAAAAAAGTATGAAAAACTATGGAACAATGGAAATCACTGAATAAATAAGTTTTTCATGTCATTCGAAATTCATAACTTTCTTATAAATTATCCGATTTTGCTCGAACTTTTTTTGATTGGTTTGTCCGATTTTTGTGCTTCTATTATAAGTAAGTTATTTTTGGAATGGATTTGGCCTTTAACCCTAACCCTAAACCAACCACAGTGTGTGTACCTGTATGACTCTGTGATTTTTGTGTCACCTTTGTGACTATACGAGGAGTCTTTTTTCTTCACTAGAAATCATCTTTTTGATGGACTCTTCAACTCTCTTGATACTCCGTACTCATGAAACAATAATTGTAAGAAAGTGGAGAGACGGTGAGAAGTCCCTCCAAAATGCTGATTAAAAGAACAGTTTGCATCGATGCCAAAAAAAATTCTTCCAGGTCTAAATTATCCATATGGGAATGGAGTTTTTCAAATACAAAAGCAAACTAGTACTTGGGTTTATTTTCCACGCCCCAACTTTGACAAATCACTTCCTTGAATCTATACATTCAGAGAGTGGTATAAGATAATTGGTATTTTATTTTACTCTTGTATACTCCTCAAGTGGACTTTCGATATCACTATAGCCTGAAGAAAGAAGGACAATTATTCGTTGTCTCATAATACGCAAAAAGAGTTTTGAAATCATTGATAGCGATATGATCCAGTGATCCAGGATCCAGGGGTCGACATCGCCCTTTTATTTTGAAAAATTGCACTTGTCGCCCCATCCTTTTGGACCTTCAGAGGGCCGGCGGAGATTTGTTAATCCTCTAACACCCACCCCCCCCCCCTCCCACGCGCACACACCCCACAAGTATTAGAGAGGCATGCAGAGGGTTGACGGGGTTTTAAAATGTCCCCCTTTTCTCTGGCCATCCTTGATCCACCCCTGGTTTTGTATCGATAAGTGAATATTGCGACGGGGAATTCATTTTGGATTCTAGTATAACTCTGTTGCTGTTTGGGTCATCGATTTGGAAAATCTGAGACGAAGAAACCATAGATTGATGTTACATTTATTCGTAACAACTTTGTGGTTGAATACTGTGCAGCATGTTGAATATAACTGACTCGGTTGGGCCCCTTCTCCTCACCCTCCTATTAGTAATGTCCTCATATGTAAGGTTTTCCAATGGTTCTGGGTCAGTCAGCGTTGCCTTAACACCCGAAAACGCCTTCATTTCTGATGGACAGGACGTGACGCTTCAATGTACGGTCAGCAATGTTGACCCTGATGAGTACAAGATCGAATGGAGTCACTCTTTCCAGGACAACCGTGAAACATTGCACAGCAATATAACTACCAACATGGACACCTCGTCTAGGACACTCAGTTCCTCATTGATTCTTTCCACACCAGGCCCAAATTTTATCGTGGGTTTGTATGTTTGTGAGGTGCACTCTCTCGACCAAGGGGGGAACCTTGTTACCTTTGCACAGTCGTTGGTTTCTCAAGTGACATTTAACAGGGCAGTGTATTGCAGTAAGTCTAGTCAAGGGAAAATCATTTACTTGTTTCAGGAAGGTCCTTCTGTTACGATGTCATGTTGGATCGCACGACGGCCGATTGTCGAGCTGAGATGGAAAGCATTTCATACAGCTGATGATATTGTCAACGATCTGATCGATTTTGTTCGCGATGATAATGGTAAGTCAGGAATCCTGGAAAATATTTTTTCAGAAGGCCCAGAAAACCTAGCAATGTCGGTCTTGTGGGACTTCTGATAAGTTGTTGAGGGTCCACTTTTGACCGACAAGCGACAGCACACTTATAGACAGACGACGTCGGTCTCTTGTGCCTTCTTGCCGCTTTTCAGACTGTACAATATACCAACAGCCCAAGGGTCTGACATCTGACACGAGAACAACATTTTACTATCTTATTCCTTGTTTTGTCGGTCTCGTGGGCCGTTAATTTCCTTGGTCTTTCAGAAGTTTCTTCAGTCTATTCTTTTTTTTCTCATGTATTTAATGTCTTGTCGGTCTTTTGGTATGTAGGTCTACTTGGATAACTCCAAATATAACACGCCATAATACTTCGATTCTTTTGAAGATATGGAGTACAGTTCCGAAATTACCTTCTTTTTAAGAATGTAATTGAAATAGTTGTTATGTCACTTATACATCAGCCAAGTATACTTGAAGAAATTATTTATATCAATGTGAATGTTTTGATGAAGCTGTTATAACTTAGTGGGTGTGTTTCATTTCCTGAGATTTCCAAGTTGAAGCTATTCTTTATCGACATCAAATGACAGATATACAATTCCATGTAGACTTCACATTGTTGGGAAATCATTCACATCTGACAGGAAGGTCCATTTGTTATGATTTCATATACGGTACAACGCCAACCTCTTCATAGAGCTATATAATTATTATATAAGATATAATTTAAGATATTTTCTTGCCCTCTTCCTACCTACAGGTATTCACCGATACATAAATTCAACCCTGAGATGGGACCCAAGGTTAAACGGGCGGATCGTTTATTGCATGGCAACGAGGTACAGTGGATCATCAGCTCCAGCCGAGCCTCGTATCATCGGTCTTGTCAAGGTTGTCCAACCACCGAGAATCATCCCAAACACTACCAGCATCAGTTTCGGTCTGGTCAATCAAGCCGAGTTTTGGTGCGATGTGAGAGAACTCTCGCGCCAGTCTTGTTTTTATACGTGGTCTTGTGAGCCTATGTTTCCTGGCTGTCTTGGCAATAGTAATACACTCTTTCTCGGTATCAACAAGACGACGCCAATTCCTTCTAATCGTGAGGTGAAAGTTACTTGTCACGTTCAGTGCAACCTTGGCGTAGGCAACCCTGGCGTAGCCGAAGAAGCTCATGCAACGTTGACCTTCCAAAATAAGTCTTCAATCTCTGCTCCGAATAACCAGCAGTGGGTGGATCGATCGATCGACCACACAGAGTTCAAATTGGTACTCGAATTGTACTCCGAATCAGATGATGAAAATATTCTGAAATGCGCCGTAAATATGACAGGGTATCAACCAACTTTCTCGTGGTACATTGATGGTGAGCCAGTACTCTCAAACACCTCGGATCAAGAACAGATGCATTCGTATTATCATCTTGGACATTCCTTCAACGTCGTGGTGTGCGAAGTTTTGATAGATACTATCATCACTAGGGTGTGGAGCACGTACGCACAACTTCTGGCTGATGTCCTCTACACATCAACGTCAACTGGGGGTATAACCACGCATGGGCAAAACACAATTAGCAACGACTATACTGAGAAATATCCTGTTCTTAAGTCATCTACTAGCACAACCGCAAGAGAATCTGGGTTCTTCAGTCTTCCTGTAAGCTCTAGGCAGTTAATAATAATCATCACCATCTGCGCTTCAATGGCGGTAGTAGTCTTCCTATGGATGGCCGTGAGTACCTTTACAAGAAACATTACTAAATGGAAGCCAAGGGAATCCCCGAAGACGAACAATTTAAAAATCAAATCTAAATGCCCTGTGGATGACACTGATACTTATTTAACACCAATAACTGGAGAACAGAAAGGTGTTTTTATGGATTCATCAGGTGATTATGCCTATCCTGCTTTCGAGAGGAAGAATCCGAGTGACTTCAAGAATGGTTGGGAGCTTGTTTCGACAGGTCGTAGAAGCAGCGATCAGAGTTTCCCTAACGAAACACATTACGAAGTGATCCCTGGTGGAGACCTCTGTCCAAGATGGCACCGATGTCAGACAGATTCTCAAGATCAAGTGTACGTAAATCAGAATTCTTCAACCTCTCCATCAACATCAAATTCGTCATCTTTTTCATCCTGTCCCTCTTCAAGCCCACCCCTTTTTCACGAATATCACACTGGTCATTGCTTCCTTCAACAAGATGATCCATCGTCTAGTAAGAGATCTCATCAAATACATCACGAATACTTGCAGTAAGAATGTACTGAAACTTGGCAACCAATTCGGCAACCAACACAGTAACCAACTGGTCAACCAACTCGATAACTAACTCAGTAACCAACTCGTTAGCCAACTCGGCAACCCACTCGGCAAACAACTCGATAACCAAAACAGCAAATGAATCAGCAACCAACTCAGTAACTAAAGTGACAACCAACTCAGTAACCAATCCGTCAACCAACTCGGCAACCAATTCGTGAACCAACTCGACAACCTATTCGGCAACCAAGTAGCTAATCAACTCGGCAATCAAATTGCCAACCGATTCGTGAACCAACTCGGAAACCAATTCCTGAACCGACTCAACAACCAAAAACAGCAAATAAATCAGCGACCAACTCCGTTATCAAAGTGACAACCAACGTGACAACCAACTCAGTAACAAACTCGGCAGTCAAATCGCCAAACAACTCGGAAACCAATTCGTGAACCGACTCGGAAACCAATTCCTGAACCGACTCGACAACCAAAACAGTAACCAAATCAGCAACCAAATCCGTAATCAACTCGGTAACCAAATCGGCAACCGATTCGGTAACCATTTCGTCATCCAACTTGGCAGCCAACTCCGTAATCAACTCGGCAACCAACTCGGCAACCAACTCAGAAACCAACTGGGCAACCGTCTCGATAGCCAAATCAGTGATCAAGTAAACAACCAACTCGTCAACCAACTCAGTAACTAGTTCAACATCCGACTTGGTAAGGGGAAGGAGGGTGTTTAAGAAACTTTCAAGATTTAGACCTGCGTTTGCAATCATTTTATATAGCTCTTGTTTTTGTTTGTTTGTTTGCTTTGTTTTATTTCCACTTTTTCATATCGATACAAAGAAACATACAAATAAATATGATGAATAACATGTAAGTTTGACAAAATTTGTTTCTAGTTAAAATAAAAGTTTCATACAAAAGGAAAAAGCAGGAGACCACATGTCGTAAGCGTAAATGCTTGAACATGACCGTGGCCTCTGCCGAGTTAACAAAATAAAAGAACAACCCATGCAACTGCATTGTATTCAATGTTAAATAAGATATAATTGAAGTGATTAAAAGTGAGCATGGCTGAATTAATTTTGAGCGAAAATAACAAAACAAATTTAGTGAAATATTTCGTGTTGAGAAGTGCATTTGTGCAAGGTGCAAAAATTTAGCTTGGTGAAATAAAAAGAGCCTAATACCGTGATATTAACTGTGTGTCGGTTTCAGTTACGGGTGATAATATTAAATGTATGCAGGGTCCATTCCTGTTGACAAACAAAGACAGAACAATTCAAGACAAAACAAATTCGATAATTTTTAAATTTCTATGTAAGATCTAGTAAACTATACTGAGTTAACAAATACGCTTTCAAATAAGCTTTAAAAGAATACAGGGAGGTCCTAGTTTTAATATGGTTTGGTAAGTTATTCCAAATATCTGGTCCATGGTGTCTAATTGATCGTAGGGCTAAACTAAGTTTGGGATTATTAAGATGGTAATCATGAGCATGTCGAGTTAAATATGAGTGTACGTTTACATTTAATAAATAAAAGTTTTAAAAAGATGCTGGAAGAGTTTTGGAAGTGTACTTATACATAAAAATGGCAGTTTGGAGCGTATGTATATCATAAACCTTTAATGTTTTTAATTGACTAAATAACGGGTTCGAATTTGCAAGATAGTTAGAGTGTGTACAAATACGAATTGCTCTCTTCTGCAAAAGAAATATTGAGTTTATTTTAGTTTTACTACAGTTTGCCAATATAATATTACAATATGTTATATACGGTAAAATTAAAGTATTATAAAAAATAAACAAAGATCTATCATTTATCAAACATTTCATTTTATATAAAATACCAATATTCCGGGATATCAAAATATTTATATTATGAATGTGTTCGTTCCAAGACAAATTTGAGTCAATAATAACTCCTAAAAATTTCGTCGATTGTTTTTCTACCAGGGATAAACCATCTATAAACAAATTACATTGTGGTTGGTCCTGGGAGTTAATAGTTCTAAAACGGATAAAATTAGTTTTACTTATATTTAAGGATAATTTATTACATTTAAACCATATTGAAATATTACACAAATCATGATTTACAGTATCAACAAGTGTATCAATATTTGTGTGTGAGTAAAGTATATTTGTATCGTCGGCAAAAAGAATGTAAGTTAGAGTATTTGAAGATTTTATTATATCATTTACATAACTCAAAAATAAGATGTAGATGCTCATTTAGCTCAAGAAAGTGTAACCTTTGACCTATAGAGTTGTTTTTTACCCGAACTACTGATTACTTTCTGTGATGTTTACATGGAAATCAATCAATTTATATCATGAATTTCGGCAATTTGCTGGTACACCCTGGCAGTATTTTGTTGGTACATACACAATTTGACGATGCACACTTTGTAATTTGTTCTGGTTAAGTAACAGTCCCCCCCCCCCCCACCCCCTCACCCCCGACCTTATAATGCCAGTTACGAGTGAGAGGGCTACTTTATTTGTCTGTAAATAACACTTAAAATATAATGATTGTATGTTTGTGTATTTATTTCAATATAACGTAATCATTTATATATATACGTATGTGGACTTTAACTTTATGTCATGCATGTGAATATTATTATCAAATTAATCAATACATCATATCATGGTATTGTGAATGCTGCTTATATCTCACCATCAGACAACCGTAGTTTAAGTAAAATGAGCACAGGCTTTCACGGAAGTACTAAATTCATATATTCGAATCAACTATATTTCTGTCCATCAAACGAAATGACGTTTTTTGTATTGTGCACACTTGAATAGTTCCGAAAGTGATAAGTTTCATCCTGACAATGGTTATTTTTAAACACGCCAAGCTTTCTCTTCAATCTGTCAAAGTAGAACAAAGAATATTTATCTTTCTGTATCTTTCTTTCTGCATTGTTATCATTTAGAAAAAAATATTGTGTTTCACTTTGTATATAATAACTCATAGATAAATCTCGGCACCGCTACACATTTGAACGCAAACATCTGAGATAGCGTTCACCCATTTGGTTTATACATTTCTTCTCAGTTCATTTTTCTTCATTTTGTAGCTCCATCTAAACTGGTTTTCTTTCAGACTCGTCACCTTCTGGACAGTTCCAAACAATAGTGTTTACAAGCTCGAAGCAACAAAGGCCGCCCGTCACCCATCTTTGCAAATTCAAAGATAACCTCACTATTGATGGAGTTCACATTTTTTGATCAAACATTGTTTGATTCAATTTTTGCAAATTGATTTTGAGATAAAAAGATACAAAGACCTCATGTAAAATCAAAAAATTCTTCCCGGCTGTTCATGGTTAGCCTTCAAACTATGGGTATGAAAAGAAAATAGCTGAGATGAAAGAAAGTAAAATACATTTTATCAAGTAGTGTTTGTAGAAAACCACATTCTTATTCAAATTCAAATGTATGCCTGCTTTTGCTTTAGTGGTACTTGCACTACTGTAAATTTATCAATATATATGATCAGTGGAATTAATCCCCATCTTAATGAATCAATATGGATAAACCTGTGTTTTAATTAACTAGGGCATTTTTCTTTTAGTTACGCACGTTTCTATGTATATCTTATTTCTCTACAGGTGTACAGTTGTTGCGCATATATTCTTTTATTATCTTAGTCATGTATATTTGGTTTAAAAAAAAAAATTCTCTGTAACAGAAATGTTGACATTTACTCTAAAATTTTCCTCAATATAAACAACTTCCTTTGTAACTACATCCAATTGCTTTTCCTTCGACATCTTAATGTCATCATTCTTCTTCTTCATGTCTTCCCAGTTCCATCTGTTCCATTCTTCTCATGTCACCCCCTCTCTCTCTCCTCTTCTGCATTATTTTGTCTTCATTCTTCATTTTTCTTCTTCTAATTTCACCCTCTTTTTCTCTCTCAATATCTATGTGTCCCTTATACTCTCTATCTCTCTTTGACTTGTTCTCTCCCCGACACCCTCGTTCTGTCAGTATTGTTTAATTATGTTTCTAAGAGAAATCCTCCTATATTGTGTGTGACTGTGTTGAATTACATTATCGAGTAATAATAATAATAATAATAATACATAAGATTTATAAGGCGCCAAATCCACTTGACAGTCAAATGCTCAAGGCGCAGCTTGTGCAATAGATGAAATACATACATGATACATTAATACAAAGTGCAATAGGAAAGGTACATACATGAAAGGTTATGGTAATCAATTATAAGCTAAATTAAACAGATATTTCTTAAGATTGTTTTTTAACACTTCAGCAGAACTGCTATTTTTAATCCATTGAGGGAGAGTATTCCATAACGAAGGCCCAGCATGAGCGAAGGTTCGCTCCCCACTTTGTTTTAACCCTAGGAGTAACAAGTAAGCCAGAGTTTTGAGAACGAAAGTAATGCTTAATCAAGCCGATGTTGTACTGCGGAGCAGAGCCATGCATACAGTGAAATAATAGTAAAAATAATCTTGAAAACAACACGTTTTTCTACGGGCAACCAATGGAGTGATTTGAGGACTGGTGTGATGTGACTGTACTTGTTGTAGCAATGTGAAAAGGCATATAATTTGCAGTATATATTATGGTTCGATGTTATTTCCCAAGTCGTAGTATTGTAGTAAGAAGAAGTATTCTTCTCAAAGGTGTAAACAGTTTCCATCAAACAAACCTTCAGTATTTACTTGTCATAAACTCAATTAATCAGCTTTAATTACTATATGAATATTCCTCACTAAATAATGATTATTAAAAGTAATAATAATGACGAATTTTAACTATTTGTAACTACATCCAATTGCTTTTGCAAGTCAGGAATATGTACTAGTTGTAATCTATTTTAATGTGTATTATATGTACTTGTCTATATCTAAGTTTCGTTGAAATGTTTTTTTAAATCTGAGCTTGTAAAACTTGCAATGTAATTTAGCTCTCGGGCTACCATTTTGCAGTTGTTTTAAATAATAAACCATTCTACTACTACACTGTGCTACTATATCTGAACGAAGCCTTATTCATTTCGTCGCATGATTATAGTAAATTCTACAGTAAAGAGTTTTAAATAAGTTTAAGGCACTCTAAACAAAATCAGTGGACCCAGTTAATACCCAGTCACATCGACGAGGCCGATATCAGACCGTCAACGGACCGAGCAACAACAAAAATACATTACACCGAATGTCCAAGATTCGGTCGGCTCGGGTTGGGATGGACTCGGGTAGGGGTCAGGTTGGCGATATGACCAGCATGTAAACCAGATTAAGTCAGCCCACCTTTAGGCCTAAACGAGAATTTTGTTTTTTTGGTTACTATTATCTTGTTGATAGTCTCTTGTTACTCATTACACACGATACAATTGTAAGGATATTGAGAGACGATGGGATGTCCCACCATAATGCTGATTAAATGAATAGTATGCCACGATGCTTTAAAACTCTTCCTGGTCCAAATTATGCTTATTGGAATGGATTTGCTCATGCAAATTTGTACCCTGGTTGACTTCTCACCTTCCCCTACTTACAGGAGCTTTCCCCGACAATGTACTTCCTTGAATCTGTTTATAGCGTGGTATAAGATAATTGGTATATTATTTTATTATTGTGAAGAGGACTTTCGATATTACTTTCGCCTGAAGAAAGAAGAAAAATCGTTCTTTGTCTCATAATACGCAAAAAGAGTTTTGAAATCATTGATAGCGATAAGATCCAGGGATCGACACCTCCCCCCCCCCCCCCTCTTTGATTTAAAAAAAATTGCACTCATCCCATCCTTTCGAACCTTCAGAGGGCTGGTGGGGATTTATTAGTCCTCCTACCCCCCCCCCCCCCCCCAAAAAAAAAAAACAAAACAAACAAACAAAAAAAAACAAAACACACACACACACACACCCAAAAATAAGGAAGAGCCTAAAGAGGGTTGGCGGGGTTTTGAATCCCCCTTCTTTCTGAACATCCTTGATCCACCAGCTGGTTTTGTATCGATAAGTGAATATTACGACGGGGCGTTCATTTGGATTCTAGTAGAGCTCTGTTGCTGTTTGGGTCATCGACTTGGAAAATCTGACACGAAGAAACCATAGATTGAAGTTACATTTATTCGTAACATCTTTGTGGTTGAATAAAGTGCAGCATGTTGAAAATAACTGACTCGGTGGGGCACCTTCTTCTCACCCTCCTATTAGTAATGTCGTCACATGTTAGGTTTTCCAATGGTTCTGGATCAGTCAACGTTGTCTTAACACCAGAAAACGCCATTATTTCTGATGGACAGGACGTGACGCTTCAATGTACGGTCAGCAATGTTGACCCTGAGGAGTACAAGATCGAATGGAGTGACTCTCTTCAAAACAGCCGTGAAACTTTACAAAGCAACAAAACTACCAACAGGGACACCTCGTCTAGGACACTCAGTTCCTCATTGATTCTTTCTTCACCAGGCCCAAATTTTATCGTGGGTTTGTATGTTTGTGAGGTGCACTCTCTCGGCCGAGGGGGAAACCTTGTTACCTTTGCACAGTCGTTGATTTCTCGAAGGACCTTCAACAGGACAGTGAATTGCAGTAAGTCTAGTCAAGGAAAAATCATTCACTTGTTTCAGGAAGGTCCTTCTGTCACGATGTCATGTATGGCCACACGACAGCCGATAGTCGATTTGAGATGGAAAGCATTGCATACAGCTGGTAATAATATCAATGATCTGATTGATTTTGTTCGCGATGACAATGGTAAGTTGGGAATCCTGGAAAATGTTTTGTCAGAAGGCCTGTAAAACCAACAATGTCGGTCTCGTGGGATATAGCCCTGATACTTAAGACCGACAATGTGGCTTTCGTTGGATTTCCGGAGACCATTTTGAAAACCGTCCCAAATTCACTAAGTCTGGTGGTCAAGGGTTCATCATTCACTTGATCCAAGAATATCCTACTAGCTGCTTTTACACTGTAACCAAGAAATCGTCGTTTTTTCTTCTTCTCACGTTCCGGTGTTTCGCCGTTAGTTGCATAGCACAGCAACTACAGGCAAACGCGACGAAAAATCGAAATCGAAAAACCAACCTCTGCAGTGTGGTCTTTTTAAACGCCCATCGAAGTTTCATATCTTTGAATAATCAATAGAGAGATATGCCTATATCCTCCTCCTGCTGAAATATTCTAAACATAATTACGTAAGAAGCTTTGTACAAAAATATAATCTACTTGTATTTATATGAAATTTACGATATTTTCTATTCCTATCCTACCTTTTTTTTTTTTAAGGTCAGTTTTTATTCTTTTCTCTCTTGAAACAAATTATAATCATAGTACAAATTACAATCATCATATGTAACTCTCACTGCAAATGTGATGACATTATAAATCAGTATAAATTTTTGTCTTACAAACGGCTTCAAAAGAAACTTACATAGTTAGTTCCTATACATCATATTTGAAACAAAAATTCATATTTTCAAAGAAAACATATGCAGTTGTATAATCCAAATTTTTTTTGTTTTAACAATGTAGCAACTTATACTTCTTTTTATACTGTTGTCCTGAGAGAAAAGTTTTCTCTTTTTGTTAACCCTACCCTACCCGACCTTTCCCTTATCCCCATCCCCCCCCCCCCTCTTAACCGGTGGACGACTGGCTCTGGGTTCCAATTGTTTGTCTAATACTCAGGTTTTCCCATTTAGAAAAATGAATAGTGAGAGTTCCCCTCATTGCTGCCAATTTCCTTTCTTCTACTTTATCCCCTATTATACTATTCTTTATTTCATTAAAAGAGGGTGATTTTTTAAGTTCTCTATTTCTATAAATCAGATATTTAACAAGAATTAAAACATGATTCATTAATTGATATTTTCCTTTATTTCTCTCCTCTTTCCCATACAGAATTTCCTCCAAACTACAGTTATGTATTTCAAAGTCTAAAAATCTCGTGCACATTTCCCACACTGATTGTGCAAATTCACAAGTATAGAATAAATGTTTATATGTTTCTTCATCTTTTTCGCAAAATGAGCATAAGTTAGTCGAGACAAGACCAAAACGGAAGAGGTGATGGTTTGTATATAATATATTATGTATAAGTTTGAACTGAAGTATGTATAAGTTTGAACTACCTACAGGTATTCATTGATTCATAAATTCAACCCTGCGATGGGACCCAAGATTAAACGGGCGGATCGTTTATTGCATGGCAAGGAGGTACATGAACAGTGGATCATCAGCTCCAGCCGAGCCTTGTATCATCGGTCTTATCAAGATTGTCCAACCACCGAGAATCATCCCAGACACTACCAGCATCAGTTTCGGTCTGGTCAATCAAGCCGAGTTTTGGTGCGATGTGAGAGAACTCTCGCGCCAGTCTTTACTATATTCGTGGTCTTGTGAGCCTATGGTTCGTGGCTGTCTTGGCAATAGTGATACTCTCTTACTCGGTATCGACCCGACGGCGCCGATTCCTTCTAATGGTGATGTGAAAGTTACTTGTCGAGTTCAGTGTAACCTTGGCTTAGCTCGCGAAGCCCATGCAACGTTGACCTTCCAAAACAATTCTTCAATCTCTACTCCAGATAATCAACAATGGGTGGCTGGTTCGATCGATCACACCGAGTTCAAAGTGGCACTCGAATTGTACTCCGAATCAGAAGATGAAACTATTCTGAAATGCGCCGTAGACATGACAGGGTATCAACCAACTTTCTCGTGGTACATTGATGGTGAGCCAGTACTCTTCAACATCTCGTATCGAGAAGAGATGCATTCTTATTATCGTCTTGGACATTCCTATAACGTCGTGGTGTGCGAAGTTTTGATAGATACCACCATCACTAGGGTGTGGAGCACGTTCGCACAACTTCATGCCGATGTCCTCTACACATCAACGTCAGCTGGGCAAAACACAATTAGCAACAACTAAACTGGAGCTATAACTACACATGGGCAAAACACAGTTTGCAACAACTATACTGGGAATTAATCTGTTCCACACTTATTTAAAACCAATAACTGGAGAACAGAAAGATGTGTCTATGGATACATCAGGTGATTATTCCTATCCTGCTTTCGAGAGGTAGAACACAAGTAACGTCAATAATAGTCGGAAGGTTGTTCCAACGGGTCTTAGACGCAGTGATCAGAGTTTTCCTAACGAAAGTTTTCCTTGACAACCAAGTCTTCAGCCAACTCCGCAACCAACTCGTAAACCAAAACAGTAACCAAATCAGCTACAAGCTCCGTAACCAACGTGACAACCAACGTGACAGCCAACTCGGTAACCAGATCGGAAACCAACGCGCTAACCAATTTATCAACCAACTCTCCAACCACCTCGTCAACAAACTCGTCAACCAACTCGTCAACCAAGTAGCCAACAAACTCTGAAACCATCTTAGTAACCAATTCGTCAACCAAAACAATAACCAAAGCAGCAATCAAATCCGTAACCAACCCAGTAACCAAATCGGCAACCGATTCGGTAACCTAATCGTCAGCCAACTCGGCAACCAACTCCGTTACCAACTCGAAGACCAACTCGGCAACCAACTCCGTTACCAACTCGAAGACCAACTCGGCAACCAACTCCGTTACCAACTCGAAGACCAACTTGGAAACCAACTCGGCAACCGACTTGATAGCCAAATCAGTAACCAACGCGTCAACCAATTCAGTAACTAGTTCGACACCCGACTTGGTAAGGGGAAGGAGGGTGTTTACGGAAACTTTAAGTTTTAGTCCTGTGTTTGCAATTATTTTATATAGCTCTTGCTTTTAAGACGTAAATGGTCATTTTGCTCAGGAAAGAGTCACCTTTGACGCCAAGATTAGTTTTCTACCCGAACTACTGATTACTTTCTGTAAAGTTTACATGAAAATCCATCAATATATCATGATTTTATTTTCAAGTAATTTAGGCAATTTGCCTGTACACCTGACAGTATTTTGTTGGTACACACACAATTTGACGATACATACTTTGTAATTTTGTTCTGGTTGAGTAACAGCCCCCCCCCCCCCCCCAACGCTTTATAATGCAAGAAAGAGGGCTACTTTACTTGTCTGTAATACATATATAATGATTGTATTTATTTCAATATAACGGAATCATTGGAATATATCTGTATGTGGACTTTAATGGTATGTCATGTATGTAAATATTATTATCAAATTAATCAATACATCATATCGTGGTATTATGAATGCTGCTTATATCTCACCACTAGGCGACGTAGTTTAAGTAAAATGAGCACAGGCTTTACACGGAAGTACTAAATTCATACTTTCGAATCAACTATATTTCTGTCCATCAAACGAAAGGACGTTTTTTGTATTGTGCACACTTGAATAGTTCCGAAAGTAATACGTGTCATCGTGACGATGGTTATTTTTAAACACGCCAAACTTTCTCTTTAGTCTGTCAAAGTAGAACAAAGAGTATTTATCTTTCTGTATCTTTCTTTCTACCTTGTTATCATTTAGAAAGAAAAATGGTGTTTCACTTTGTATATAATAATTAATAGATAAATCTCGGCACTGCTACAAAATTTGAATGGGGGTGAGATTTACGGTCAGATTTGCCGAATAGAAAACGAAATATTTCTACACTAAAGCAATAACATGTCCTCAGATTCCAATATTTGCCCTCGACGATACGACAATTATTTTGAACCTCCAACCTATATTGATATATAATACATTTTCAGTAGAACTTTTGTGAGGGCTTTAAGCCCAAATATAATAATAATAATATTAATATAATAATATAATAATAATAGCCTAATAGTCCACTCCAAATTTTATTAAACCGAAACGGAAATTCTTTTTGCCCAATTGATCGTGAGCCCGGCAGCCACTGAGCAGCGCCAGATCGACGTTGCTCTATCCCTTATTGTTGAACGCCAAACAAGGTAGCAACAACTCCCATTTTTTAACGTCTTTTGGTATGACGCGGCCGGGGTTTGAACCCACGACCTCCCGGTTGTGAGGCGGACGCTCTACTGACTGAGCCAACACTCCGGTATATAAATATATCCCCAAAACGACAATTTATCAGAAAACACTGAGAATTTAAAAGTATAACTTTTCATCAATGGCAATGTATCACCAATGACATCATACGGTGAATACTATTTTGTTTGGCAAACGTTGAATTTGGACTGGTCTGTTCTATTAAAGATGGCCAAAGGGAACCCAAACATGACGAATCGTCACGTCGTCATGTCCCATATCCTTTGCCATTTTGTGAAATTATATTATCATTTGCAGGGAGAATTAAACGAGGATGTGATAACCAACACCAAGTCCATGCCTTGACAAACAGAAAATGATTAAGCAAAGTAGTCCCACAGAAAATGTTATTATTTTTTCGAAACCTTTTTCCTGTTTTCATCATGATTGATTTTGTTTAAATGAACAAATAATGAACTTGCTGAACTTTATTGTTAAATTTTACAGCTCATAAGGATTCTATCAAAAATATCTCACATACATTGTCCTTGTCATTTCAAGCTTGAAGATATTCTTTTGGTGGATAATACGACTAAACTGAAAACATCTCTCGAAACACTGACACGAATGGGGCTTAAATACCCACTAGAAAACTTTTTTTGAATTAATTTCCATTGTTTGTTCATTTTCACCGTTGTTTTGGTAAACCTCTGAGATAGCCTTGGAAGGCGTTTACCCTTGTTATCAACAATGCTATGACTAACAACTATATTTGTGGACTCTGTAGGCTAGAGTGGTTTATACATTTCTTTTCAGTTCATTTTCTTCATTCTGTAGCTCCATCTAAACTGGTTTTCTTTCAGGCTCGTCACCCCTTTGACAGTTCCAAACAATAGTGTTTACAAGCTCGAAGCAACAATGGCCCGTCACGCATCTTTGCAAATTCAAGGATAACCTCACTTTTGATGGAGTTCAAATTGTTTGATTAAACATCGTTTTTATTTTATTTTTGCAAAGTTTATTGCCTATATAAATCAGACATTTCATGATATCTACTCATCAGATCATTGTAAAAGTTTACGACATTTTTCAATCGCGTCCAAAGGACTAATGCATATAAGTTTTACTACATGTTTGCGGGAAAGTCTTCCTCTCATTTATTATTCATGTTAACGACATAGAAAGAAACTACGGGTGTTCCAAAGAATAAAATACAATTCAAATAGGGCTGTTAAATGGGTTGGGGGTCTACTCGTTTTTTTTCTCAACCATATACAGTATTATTGCAAGATTTTGAGATATAAAGACATTAAGACCTCCTGTAAAAAAAACGTCCCGGCTGATGATGATTAGCCTTCAAACTAAGGGTATGAAAACAAAACAAGATGAAAGAAAGTAAGATATATTTTATCATGTATTAGTTATAGAAAACAACAGTCACCACCCTTATACTTGGATCACGTTTGCACTGCACAGGGGCATAGGCGGATCCCAAAGAGTGAGGAGGGGTGGGTGGTGGTTGGGGGGGGGGGGGGGGGGGAGGTAATCTGTATTTTTGCCCCTGTCTCCTCCTGTCATTTTCAGGAGGATGGAGACCACCAAAATATACTGTGCATCATAGAAACAATGATAACGAACAGGTATAAAAAAAAATTATTAAAAAAAAAAAAAAAAAAATTAATAAGATTCCATGATTCTGCAAAATGTTTTCTAAAGTGGAGAAAAATATTTCCTATATTTTTGTTATTCCTCGATTGGGGTAGAGGGGCCTCACCTGGTGGACTTCAACTTCTCACGCTTCGGGTAGATGTACTTCCATCATTACTACCTGCATTTATCCATGTTATTGCATACCACCCTTTCGGGTTAACACAACTCTCGTAAGAGCAAAAACATGTTTTTCCTCAACACCAGTACCTTCGCAAAGTCATGATATGCGGTTGTTATCATATCTGTACACAATTCTATAACCGTTGTTCATGGAGCTGTTAAAATAAATGAAAAGAATGATCGAAGTCGGTGTAGTTTCTCACGATTATTGCTTTGTAAAGGACGGAGCCGTGATATCAAAACTGTTTATCCATTTGTTCTGAAGGTCACCTTCATACGAGCTTCCCAGATTGAGAAAGACGAGTCCCTCTTACAATAAGTCATGTTTGGAGTAAAAATATCAGGAGAATGTTTACTATCTTATCCCTTAACCACTTTTCCTGAGTTTCTTCAACTTCGTGAGAAAATAAAATGGATCATTAGGGTTAATGTTTGATCAGTTGCTATGTCGGGATGTACATAATATTACATAATATTGATAAATATTGGTAGGCTGGAGTAGAAATTTCAAGAGAATGTTCATTATCTTATCTCTTAAGCACTTTCCCTGAGTTTCTTCAACTTCATCAGAAAACAATATGGATCATTGGGGTGAATGTTTGATCAGTTGCTATGTCGGGATGTACATAATATTGATAAATAATTGAGTTTAATCAGGGAGACCTCATCCGCATCAGGAGGGATCAGCAGTTATTACTACCTCAGCAATTGCCAGGTACCTATTTACACCTGGGTGGAGAGTGGCAAATGTGGATTAATGTCTTGCCAAAAGACGTTAGTGTCTTGCTAGGATTCGAACCCTAAATAAAACCCTTTGACAGATAATCAAGTGCATGAACCATGGTTGTTTCATTTCCAGAACATTTAATTACTCCCTACGATTTCTTTTGCTTGTTAGGACTTGCCCATCAGGGAAAGGTCTTAAATTGTAGGAATTTTACTAAGAAAATTGTATTAAATGTCAATATTATACCTGTACTTGTATAATCACTTTTTTCATTCTAATATTTTGTCATAATATTTTAATATTATGCAATAAAATACATTTTATCAGCTTTTGAAATTTACAGTCTTTTTATTCGTTCTTTTTCGTATTTTCAAAAAAAGGGCATCTCGACAATATCTCACATTATTTCTATCCTTGTCAAACGTTCTTCGTAACTTAGAGTAGTTGAAGACGAGAGAATGAAGAAGAGAGGGTGCGAAATGAAAAAAAGATCGAGCGAACATTACACCCATCTGAAATTCAATTATAAATAGATTGAAAGCGATGACGAGAGAGAGAGCGGGAGAGAGAGAGAGAGAGAGATTGAAAGTTTCGAGGGGTTGGGATTCACATTAGAGAGGTTAGTATTTTGTCCTACTTTCCAGCTGTGCATCCAATGAATCACGTGATGTATAGGGCATGTGGAGCCCCACATTTAAAAATGCATCTGATATATCAATCATGCCAGTACAAAAGTGCCTCAACTGGGGCATTAAAATGTGGTCTTAAAAGAAAACAACTCTACAGAAAACACTAAATATACATCTTTTCGAGAAAAAAACGGTGGCCGTATATTTTTCCAAATCTGATTAAACGGTCCATCGTATACCATATGTCATTGTCAGTAGTTACAGTAGGGCACCTCCTACAGAGTAGATAATAAATAGTAAATAATGTAGAGATTTTATACCGCCATATTCTACCTACAAATATTAAGCGGAGTAATACCTCTCCTTGAAGAACCTGACAACTAAACCGGTATTATACTCCAGACGTGGGCAATCAATCTTCAAGGAACAGTCCACCATAGGGGACCCTAGTAATGCTTCTAAATGCACTAGATCAACTGATGAATATTGAAAAGTATTCTGAACCGACATAGACTAACAAGAGGTGAAGTTTCGCCCTACTTGTTATCCAACAATGCTGCCTTTGCATTTCCGCTTGGTTTATTTTCAATATGTTATTGAATCTAAATTTAGCTTCCTCTTTTATGACAAAGATACGGTTGGGGAACAATAATTTAAAAGTAATAAGAGTCCATCAGTACATCACAATATCGCTTTCGATGTACATCGGCCTCTTGCCAAAACCATTTATTATAAAAATACGTTTCCTGTTGATTTGATTAGAAACTGGTATCTTGTTTACTCATTATGAACAGTGGCGGATTCAAGGAGGGGACACAACTGACCCAGGCCTCGTTATAGATACCTCATTATCATACCTTAAACAGACGATAGAATTGCCCCCTGAATTGGGTATTATTTCAGAATCGTGTCCCCTCGCCCCTCTTTACCAAATCCTGAGTCAGCTCTGAATGGCGAAAGGCGCTCATTCTAACACTTGTACAGAGAGGCATATCCGACATTGGTCAAGGGAAAGGGCGGAATTCCCATCAAGGTATGCACTTGAGCAAGCAGCCTTTTTTTGGGGGGGGGAGGGGGCATGGGAGGGGGAAGGGGGAGGGGAGTAGGAGGAGGGGAAAGGGGCTTTAATCGAGCTTCCTCGTCCTCCCCTCTGATCTATAAGCCTACGGAAAAAACGAAATTGGTCCACCCCATGTCAGTTCAGATATTATGGTGCTGTCACAACGACAGGTATATGTCATCAAACATCTGTCCTTCGCAATCATCGTTAATCAATGACCGTTATAAATTATCTTTGTGACCACTTTCCCTTGAATAATAACTTCATAAGGACATCGTCTCTGTCGGCCTTTCATTCGTGTAAGTATTTATAAAAGAGGCTTTCCGTCTCTTTTTAACATGTGATGCAATATCGATCCGATATAGGCTACCAAGTATATGACGAGATGTTTACGAGAAAAGTAGGACTATTCCATTTTTTAATGTAATTTCATTGCCTTCTTTCTGTTCCGTTCTCCCCCCTTTCGCTTTTTCACATATTTACTCTTGTTTCCGTTCTCTCTCTCTCTCTCTCTCTCTCTCTCTCTCTCTCTCTCTCTCTATATATATATATATATATATATCTCTCTCTCTCTCCTTCTCTATATCTCTCCTTTCGATCTTTCTTTCCCCTTTCTCAGACGACGCTCTCCACCCCCTCTCTCCCTCCCTGTCACAATCAGCATCCCCGCCCGCTTTCACACAGCCTTGAAAAACTTCGAAAACAATGACATATCAATACACATAGGAATTATGATATTTGCACATTGATATTTATTACAGTACGAATACACATTCGCTGTGTATTATCATGACATAAATGACAAAATAGGATAACAACGAACTTCCTCATAGATACCCTCAAAGTGCATCTCTGTCGGGGTTTTTGGTAACATTTTTTTCTCGTTTTTTGCCCAAACGTAACCAAACAAAATCTTTTCGCAATAAGAGTTTTAACTACAGAGGGAGTACATAAATATAAATAGAGAAGTCAACTGAATTCAAGTCCATTTCAGTTTAAAATGTTCATCTACATACTCGTATCCAACTTCCAGGTACACTGGTATCCATTTTCTTCAGTGTTTCGGCCTCTATAATCATCCATTAATTCATCACAAAGATGATGAAATCGTCATCAACGTCTTTATTCAATGCGAGAAATACGTGGCAAGTAAACAGAACACTGTTCCCAGAAGTGAATTGTTACAATAAATCCAAGGACGAGAGGTACTTAGACCTCACTTTTGTCTGGGCCAAAGAACTGCAAATAAGAGGAGCTGAGTCCTACAAAAACATCTGCATTTTGAGGACCAGCTATTGGACCGGAGCTTAATTAAACACGCTGGCCTGGATGCCTTTCACACATACGGGTCACTAAAGATGGACAAACAACCTGCAAACAACACACCGTTGGTCGAGTAAACAGACCCCTCAGTATAATAACACGTGAATGAATTAAATTTAAACTGACCGCTGTTGGATGTTCTCTATAGAAAGTTATCATCATTAATCATAATAAATAAGTTTAGTACAATCACACATTGACCATAAAATAGTTTACCATTACTTTATCAGTATCGATTTGACCTTAAGTTGGTAGATGGAAGACGATTCTCAAATGACGTCCGAAATACGTCGATATTGCCGCAAAAGTTCTCCGTATCCTCACCAACCCCCAAAAGGTTTGCCGCTATTAATTGAAATCTCCCGTGGTTGGAATACAATTGAATATACGCAGAACTTGGAAGAAAATAGTTTTAAAATAAGCTGCATTCTATACAAGAGTGAATTGTACATAAAATATTTACACTGCTTAGATACAAATGAATGAAGGCACTAAACTCAATTAATACTGGCAGTGATATATTAATAAAAGTTACACACTTCATAAAACTACTGTGTAAAGCTTGATTTTAGAAAGCGAGAGTGCACAATAATTTAGATTTCAAAAGGAAATCAATCAAATCAATATAACTTTCCTTTTTTTTTTTACATCTACCCCCATGGTAGTGGAGGATTCGAAAGCAGGTTGATAGAAGTGTAGATCATATTTTGTTCATCCAAGTAAACTGTTTTAACGTGTTACTAAATGGATTCCATGTAAAACACTGTCGTCTTACACAATCCTTGATTAGCCCAAGAATGTCATGACACTTCAAACTGATTTTTCAAGTCGTGTCCTTAATAGATGTTTCTATCTAAACTGTAAGAAAATGTATTTATCACTGGACCCTTTTCGGTCCTGTGTAGCATAAACGACATAAATAATATCAGAACTTTCTTTAACCTTCTTCAAATCGAATCAACTACGCAACTTTTCCATGCAACCGTATCATGCCACGAGCAAATAGTTACACCATGCAGATGTCTTTCATAATTTATGTAATTGTAGTACCTCTCGCCTTCACCTCGCGCACGTCGTCGTTCATTATCGAAGAACACCGTCTCTGTTGTGAATATACAATTTACAAGAATGTCCTTTCATAGTCTTTGAGGAGCGCCCTCTATGCTTCCCGCGCTCTCACTCTCTGTTTGCACTCTTTCCTGGCCTCTCTCGACTCCAGGTATTTGCAGTTGTCGATGTCTGTGTTGATCTGCAGTTGCCATTCGCAGCATTTGCTGAACATTGACCTTGAGGCTTTGTTGGGGTAGCACTTCTCCACCTTCATCATCAGGGTTTTGTAGGTCACGTCTGAAGCGTGTGGCACGGCATCCTGGAACTTCATCTTGCGACGGTAGACCTGGTTGTTCTTCTTCTCAACCTGGTAAGAGAGAGAGAGAGAGAATGTTTCAAGAATAATATTCAAATTTTCGTTCAGAATGATGTCGTTTGATCGTTTGATACGAACCAAAGACGATCGTAACTTCTGTATATAGATATCATCATCAAACTTGGAGTACATCCATGATATCATAACATAGTGTGGCTACTTTCCGTTTTCTTTGGTAACGATTTCGACATGGCTTTATGCTCCTATCCAATTCTTACACTAAAAATTAGAATACTCAAGATGACATTATCAGCAACCTTTTTTTGTTGGTATTACAACTACGATGTTCTGGCTGCAAAGATGGATAAAATAATACCCAATTTTGATATAGACTGTAACGAAACCCCGACCCCTTTTCTTCTTTATCTCTCTCCGTTTAACATTGTTGGTTGTCTTTGTCTCGTCGTCTTCTTCCAAATTTGCAAATAAAGATGTAGATTACTCCAGGTACAAGGCTATCTAGTAAAGAATCTCTGAGCCCAAGTGCCCCTTCAACCTTAAAAATGACAGAAGTTCTTTCCAATTACCTGCATGAGATCAATTGTGCAGTAGAGACCCTTATCAGCGACCTTCTTGCCGATCTTGCAGCACTTGTGAGGTGTGTACTGTCGGTTGTCTCGTGTGAGCTCATGTTCGGTGATCTGTAGGAAGGTCTCTCGTTCAATGGCTTCTAGGGTCTCAAGGACATCCTGTTGTTGGTCGGCCGGTGAGGGCAGGTCTGCTGAGGTCGGAAGGCCTGGTACCAAGTTGAGAGGCCATGCTCGCTCTGGGGCGACTGAAACGAAAGAAAAGAAATGATATTGGTTAGAGAAAATCTTTGCAAATTATAAAATGATATTAATGATTGGTCAGCTAGCAGCGCGTAATCGGTGATTAGCACTTTCCAATGACCGGTCATTATAATTTTTTTTTTAATCCGTTTTGAATGACCTGCCGATTGATGCGTCTAACCTTTAAAATGTACTATAATGACATTTTAAAAGAATTTTCTCGACTCAAATTTATGAAGGAGGAAAAAAACAACCTTAAAAGGACAAGGACGTCTATTGGTTGATTACTTCACAGCAAACACACCCCCTACCATATGAACTTTTATTGACACGTTTTGCTTCTTCGGTCTAATTATCTGCCTCTCCCTTTGAAAATCACTTCTTTTTCCTTATTCAAAATTATTATTCCCGAGATCATTCGTTTCGGAGGAAACGGCCAATTTCATGGAGGCCTACCCTTGGATGTTTAAGCAACGAATTCCGTTCCCTGGATACATAATTATCGTAATTGCTCTTGTGAACTCGATGTGTTTACTGATATCTTGCACAAGTTTTTCCTTCCCTTTATTGGCATCGTCACACCCCACTCAATTGCCTGACCCTATAACATCACCCTCACGTCCCCCGCTGCGGACCTGGGACGTACGCCCCTGGATGAAAGGTGAAAGGTCGTGCGTGCATGCTGTTTGCCGGTTTAGTTACAAGGTGACTTTGACTTTGACGGAGGAGTTGCTCTCTAAAAGCACTGAACTATATAACGTGAGTAAACACATGCCCCGGATCAGAGAACATCAGAGAATAAAACAATGTGAAACTTCTACAGCATTAACTAAGGAAACAAAACGTAGGGATCACATCAATAACAACTGGTGAAATCATGAAACTGAAGAGCACAGCACGCCTCTAAAGAACTATCGTTGTTATAGACATCAACAGGGGACCGCGACCGGGAAAGAAGAAAATAATGCCTCCCAATCCCCAATATAAATTCCTCTCATTTTAAATCATATGTGGTAGATTAAACACCAAAACTAAAAGGCCAATGCTAAGAGCACTTAATGTACTGAAAACCAAGCATCCTCTAGGACGTGTCGGACGTTTCAGCACATGTTAATCGGAATTGATTTAAACTATTTTATGTTTGAAACAACTATTAAAAACGAACAAATTTGATGAGAACCTTATTGGAAAATACTACAAACCTCACTCCAAACCTTACAGTACAAAAGCATTAAGTCATCTTTACTGTTGGCACCATTACCCATTCATTAATAACAACTTCGCGTGTAAAAAACAAAGTCCATATTTTGCCAATCTTTGATTCAAGTTATGCTCTATTTGGTCACCCTTTTCACGGCCTCGCATACGACACTACAAGACAAATATGTTTCTCATAAATCAGACTACGTCAAAGTAAATAATTCCAAAGTCTATTTATTTCAGATAAAATATCTAGAGAACGCAAGACGTCAGTCAAGCTTGTTTATAAAACCCTTGTACAGATAACTTGTCTGCAACTTATCTGGATATTTACTCTGTAAACGCATTGCACTACGAGACATGGCATCCCAATATGCAGCACATGTCATAACAGTTTTGGTCGCCGTGGATGAAATACGATGAGACAAATAGGACGATATAGATTTGAAGGTCAAAGTGCATTCTTATCAATATTATACTGAAGGACAGAGGACCTATTAGTGCTCTATTTTCAGAGATAGGTCAACTAAAAGAAATTCTGTTTAACAAGATTACATTTGGATAAAACTGAAAGAAATGTAGAAAAGAGGAGAGGGAGAGAGAGGGGGAGGGAGAGGAGCTTACTGGGGGGAGGAATCATTTTCAACGTTCAGCTTTAATGCGATTTAGAATCGACCCCAACATTATCCGAAATGTCGTAAACATATTTGCGATAAGATTAAGAAAGTGTTACAAGTTAAGAGAAAAGTGGGATTCAATGACGATATGAAAAGGTTAGAAGGGGACCGCGATTATAAAGAGCTAGAAAAGGGCTGAGGCGGGCTGCGAGTGAACTTAAGTTCGAAACAAATTAAAAAACATCCTACCGACCCTCAGACCGCGAATCGACCGGCGGTCAAGTCTTAATATTTAGCGGCCCGTGTGGAAAACTCGCTAACCCCCTCATAGCCAATCCACCCTGGCGCCTGGAAGAACGAGGTCGTGTTTTTATTTTTGGCATATCCATGGACTAGGGCCAAGTAACTAAATTGATTTTGAGGTGAGTCCTAAATGTTTCAATAGATTAGTTGTCTTCCATCCCTCGATGACTCATCGATTATGAAGAAGGTCGAGGACTACAGTTTTCGCGCCAAACAATCAGTTATTTATCTCTTTAGCTCGGGACATATCGATTCTTTCCCTCTGACATCCATAGGGATTGGTTTATGTTTCAGAGGTGTCGCGCTCTATTCGAAGAAAATCTATAAATACAATACTTCTTTGCCATTTTAAGAATAAAAGTCAAGCAGAGCGTTCACTTTCACTACAGAGTTTTCTTGGAAGGTCTAAATCGTAAGAAAGGATAAAGGGTAATACAAATACACGGCATGACGTATGTTGTTGATATCTTTGATATACATACTGTGAGGTTTGTGCAATCACAGAATAAACATTAATGAGTACGTCTTTTCTTCGATCTTGGTGTCCTTTATCACTACATAATCAACACATCTGTAATATTTCCCTTCTCTGCTTGGTATTCTTTGCCCCCATTTATGTGGCTTGTCGTATTTTCATATAAAGGTCACAATGTTTTCTTGTATTATGTTAACAAGAACCTTAAGAAATAGTTTGTTTGGCAGTGTAGAGAAGGCAGACAGAATCTTAATCAATCAGGGCTGTAACAGAAAAATCAAGAAGCTTTTAACTACAGGGGAAAGTATCAGTATCCAACCCAACCAACTAATCATCTTCTCCCCAGTACTCATAGCAGGTGCTCCTAGATCAAGCTGCTTTACCGATCTTAGGGTCAAGTTGAGTTGCAAGGCTGATGGATAAAGCTACCCTGGATGGCAAAGGCGGTAGAGCCATAAACCATATGGACAACAGGGCAAGGACTACACCTAACATCCGTGATTGAGGTTTGCCTAGGGACCACATCATCAGAATAATTTAACTTCCTTGTTCGAGTAAATAGTATGGTTAAATTGCCTTTATTTCAACCTTGTATTCACGGAGTCCATAACATGCCATCTGATATTAATTGTACTGTTAAATTAACAATTATGGACGCCATGCGGAATAGGTAAATACTTGTAAGTCGATTCGCATATCTACCGATGCAAACTGAAACTAGATGTATGTCAATGATTGAAGTTTAGATATGAATATAGCTGAAATATACAGACCTACTCACAACGAGGCTAATTACACTATCAATAACATTTTGTGTATGTAATCATCATCCAGACAACAACGGGAGTAGGTCCATGGTAGTACCATGTGAGATAAAGAAAATACACACATCGTAATTACTTTAGCCATGCTTAGACATTTAATGTCGTAATGGTTGGCATGTTACCAGTTTTGTAACTGCTATTTACCCGACCTTTGAGTTTGATTGAGAACGTAAATGATAAACAAAGAGGGGTGTAATTTATAACACTTATCTCTCAAGATTCAAAGTCTAAAACTTTACAAACTTTATCGAACATGCAGGAAGCCGGACGATCATTTTACAATATACGATTACAACACAAGGGGTACAGCACAGACCCTACTTGAGAATAAACCTAACATGTGACATTATAGTATAAACATTGTATTTTCCAATTTCTGATTGTACCATAAATGCAATACATGATATTACACTAATTTACATACTTTGAATAATTACACACGTAACATGTAAAAGGATCCTTACATTTTTAACAGACATTAATTTGAGCATTCTTAAAAGAATTCCACCAGATCAAGAGAACATAAAATGTAAAATATAATAAAATGTGAAAAGTAGAACATTATAGAAAGTTTTTAAAAAACTGTAAAATGTACTAAAAGAGTAGACTTACTTGCTATCGATAAAGAGATGAAAACGAAGACTTCAAGGAGAAGAAGCTGGATCTGGAAGATGTTCATCTTGGAAGATTGGTATCGTCTGAGAAAAGTAAACCTCGAAACAGTGAAGCAGTGAAATAAACACAAGCTGAATATTGCTTTAATTTAAGCGACACACTTTTTTGAGGAACAGTTCCTGAGAATGGCGAAAATCCGTAGATGTTTGAGAGGTAAGGTGTTGTTCAGTGGAGGCTCGGCTAACGAATTTGATAACAACAGATGAGCGACCTGGATATTTATACGTATTTACCATCGCTTTGGGGCTCTCCGGTACAGTCACTTGTTCTGTGGTTTCGCTAGAATAAAAACAAGTTTTGTTTGCCGGGGAAGAAGTCAAGGACCTGCTGTCAATAAAGACTATTCTCACCAACCAGCCAATCACAGCAGCGCGGGAGGGAGTCGGAACGAATGCTAGATTGCTATTGGCGGATGCGGATGTCAATCATCTGTGCGTGTTGAACTGCTCGCGGGGCCTGAGCGTCATAAAGGAGAAAAGGGGCGTGTCACTTTTGTAAAGTTAGCAGGTTGTTTTCCCCAGGGGTGAGGTTCTGAATCTGTCAACAAGTAGAGAACTTCAATATTACAGAGATGAAAACAGTCATGTAGCTGAATTCACGTGTACACTTGTAGCGATTCAATGCAGGTGAAAATGGCGACTAGAAATCGTGTGACCCACGTGGTACTATAGTTGCAGTTTCGTAATCGTCACTCCTTATCGGAGCTGCTGTAAAATATTTGGAGAAAAATTTACCCAGTTACTTTTTCCTGGTCTATGTATCCTATCTTAAATAAAACATGCAGAGGTGTGTCAAAGTAGATTAATATATATAATAAATGCTCTTTACATCATGCCTACATTGTCCATAATTATATACCAAGCACTACACAGGGGAGGAAAGTCAGTATATTTATTTTGTCTGCAAGTTTACATATAGATTGGTTACCATATCGCCCCTCCCTCCACACACACACACGCACACACACGCACACACACCTCACGGTAAAAACTGGCTTCACCTATGACAAACGTCGTATAGCTCCTTTCAAGTTTCATCTCGCGCCGGTAAATTGTCCTAACTGAAAAGCCTAAAATGACGATGGCGAGTGATAAGCTATAGAGAAGAGGTGTGATTATTACCCAGTCTGGAATCATTTAAATCCCTTCTTTTGTTCACGAAATAATCCATAATAACCTGGAGTTAATGATCCAGAGGTTACAGACGCGCTTTAGTCCAATCCTCTACAGTTACAGACAAGCCATGTCGCTTTCATTGTGTTTTATCTTTTATTGGAAGAGCAGACGATTAGAAAGCTATGGAGTCAACCGATAGTAGATCGATATGTGCTATTGAACCTCGGGGTTCTTGGTACCCAAATCAGACATTCTGAGTGGAGATATCTTAACGCAAAACAGGCACCCTTAGTTTTAAAGTGACTCGGTTACATTGTTGAAGGTTGATGTTAAAAATTGCGTAATTTTGGTATAAAATGTTACTTATCATATTCCTTCTACTGTACTAACCCTCTATTAAATGCAACCAAATCCTGACAAAATCTCAAACCACAAAGATATTTATGGTTTTCTTTGAAGGAGTCACTGTGCAACACCCTCTAACAGTAAATTCTCCCAACCATTTTTAAATTTTCCAAACCGTTTTTCCATGAAAATAAGACATAAGACTTTTAAAAATCTTTCAACACTTAAATGTCTGGAATGGTAATAGAGCCAATTGATTGCTTTGTGAGAATTTACATTCACCTAAAATGTAATTAAAGTGTAATAACATAGTTGGGAGAATTAAGGAATCAATCAGATCAGTTTTTCCCAATTTTTATCATTAATAATTGTCTGTTTTCACTCAAACTTTCAGATTATCTTTAATTGTACATCTGGCATTTAAGTCACTACCTTAGCACCCTTTTATCTCATCTGAACAATGTTCCCAAGTCCCTTTAAACACTAGAGTTCGAATAAACTTGAAAGTGATTTGTGGGCCTTCTCATTTTTTTAAATTCCAGTGTAGAAGAGTATCGTAACGTTGCATGAAATAGATTGCTCCTGAAATTGCCCTCATCTTCAAAATATGACTAAAATGATTCAACGTGATTATACAGTCTTGTATGTTTGCAGCGATTTTTTTTTTTTAAATTGCATTTGATTTTCAGCAAGAATTTGGTTCATTTGTTATCGTCTTAATGTGCTCTGAACCTTACAACACATCTTAAAGTGCTACTAACCATTCATTCAAAATAAATTCTAGACGTAGGCCTATGTTCCTTTCGTATATGTAATAATAATGACCAATATTCGACAGTATTTTTAAACACACGCTAAAGTTGATGAAAGTTATTATAATTTGTAATATCACTATAAATTAGGGTATTGTGGCTAACTTGAATGCAGAAGATTTTAAAATAATGGTCCGATAAACTATAATCCAAATACATTGATCATGTTGAACTTTCCTTTCGGTGTCGATCGATCACAGAGGCATCACTTGAACATTATTTTGAAGGGGGAGGGGGGTAATGTCGTACCGTCGGAGTTTACCAATGAAAAGTAACAATTTCCTAAGTAAAAATACAATAAAATAGGATATATCTTGATATTGATAATTTGCTGAAAATTGTGCCATTAAGAAACATGATTGACATGCGACTTCCGTTCCAAACGCTTATGTTGTCGGCCATGTTTGACTAAACGTTTATGCATACATCCAATCGAATGATAAATGCTACCAGTACCTGCTTAATTGAGTCCTTCAAACAAGCAAACAACTCAATCTTTTAAAGATGAAACCAGGCATACAATCACACAATACACGGCTGAAATATAAATCGTTCTCCTCTAAATTGGAAACATAATTATATGAGATATAGATTTTTTGTTCGATTTTCATGTCCATAATTATGGATGTTTCATCTTTCAGAGAGAGAGAGAGAGAGAGAGAGAAAGAGAGATGAAGGGAGTACGATACGTGGAAGAAAAGGGGCACGGAAGAAAAGAAATTAGGAAAGAAAGAGAGAGAGAGAGAGAGAGAGAGAGAGAGGTGGAGAGAGAGAGAGAGAGAGAGATGGATAGAGAGATGAGGAAGGATCGAGGTGATAGATGAGCATGAAAGAGAAAAACGATTACCGGTAGTAAAAGGTTTGTCTTCACTTTTTAGTTCTTTTTTTTATCTGACTCTAAGATGAAGCCAATAATCTCACACCGATTAAAATCTAAGAACATTATGTCAACAAACATGTACGATGTAAAGGTACTACATTTTTGTTGTGTTGTTTACTGCGGTCATTGTATAACCTTTAATCTACTCCCCCGATGGTGGTCATCTCAATTAGTGGTTTTAAAAATAATCTCACACGTACCATCAATATTAAAGATGTATGTTTGATTAAAAGTTTTAGAAAGATTTTACTTTCAAATCTTAGGCTTAGGCCCAAGTGCAAACGCCCCCTTCCTGAAGATTTTCCGGAAATTTAGTTGTTGCGGCTGGTCTATTTGAAATGGGGTTTTAAATCACGGAGTGTGTTCCTAAATGAACTTAATGAAGCCCACAAAATAAACAAATCATCTCGCTTTCATTAAGATCAGTGTGAATACAGAGCTTTCTACACATTAAGAGGGTCCCTGCATAAAATTTGCGATATATTTGCCAATTAGGGATTATAAAAGGGTGGGAGGGGGCCCAACCCCCCAATACAAGACCCATGAATGCAAGATCCTCTACCCCCCCCCCCCCTCCCCCAATATTCTTCCAGAAAGCGCTTGGGTTTACGAGCAGTACGTGCTGAATGTGCCATGTAGATAACAAAAATGATTGGCAGACGACATAAAAGAATTGGGGGAACAAGAGCGGGAAAACATCTGAAGCCAAGCCACAACGTCATTGTGCCGAATGTAGGCTACGTGCAAAACGACTGCCTTTACATTATTATGTAGCACATGTATCACGTAAACATCATTATGTCTACATGAAGTAATTGTCTTCTTAGAACAGAAAGGCTTCATTTGTTTTCTGCGTTTCTTTTCTCTGCATTCATGGGATGATGAAGATGTGCGTCACCTCTTTCTGACACCATGAAAACATAAAACGTGTCCTTTTCTGCCTTGTGATATTCAATAAGAATAATAGGATGGGGGTGCTGGAGGCAGGAGCTCAACTGTTGCGAGGAAGCGGAGCGTCCGATACGGGTGTGGGTGAATATCGTGGGAGGAAGTTTTTGTAATTTTAATGTCGGAAAGGTGTGATACAATATGTGCAACATCAACGGCCCCAAAAATCAGTTTGTCATTAGTATTCATTATTTATTATTATATTCATGATAATCAAAATGAAACAAATTCATCATCAAACGTATTTTAGGAGAGTGTATTTTACACCCCTCCCCAGTGCCCCTCCCCAGAACCTCGCCTACTCACCACCTTTCTCTCTTTCTCCCCCCCCCCTCCCCCTCTCTCTCTCTCTCTCTCTCGCATTCTATCTCTCTCTCTCTCTCTCTCTCTCTCTCTTCTAAGTTAACTTCAATTATAATTTTTCCTGTCAGTATTGGTCACACTTGATCACTGATGGTGAAAAAATAATCTAATGTCATGACCCATTATTGGTTTATGGTTTCCATGATTCTGTAAAAGAGCGACTGATTAACTCACGAGCACTTTGAATTGTTAGGCGGGGAAATTCTTAGTAATATACTGTCATTACAAAACTATTTGAAGTTCTGAGGAAAATGAAACATAAATGAGTCATCCATTGTTTTAGAGCCATTATGTTTAATATTGAATAGTCGCATGATTCTGTAAAACAACGATTGGCGCACTCGAGAACGTTCTTATCTTTGGTCGGGGAATCCCCGTATTCCCACTATCCCATCACAATTCAAAGGTTTGAGAAGAATGAAACGAAACAGAGTGATTCACTTTTTCAAAGAAAGAAAGTCTGAGATATGCTGAATTTCTATGCCATGATCATAACATATGTTTTATCCATGCATGTCAACGTGTAATGTTTTTAGTGCCTTTTGTTTCAATATTTTATTCACATAATTTACCGACGTTTTATAAAAATCATTATTTAATACTTTTTGTCTGATTACTCATGAACCCCTCAACTGTCCCATTGTAGAAATTGTGAAAACGGTTTGCTCCTAGCTACACCTCTCTCCACATTGCACCCCATCACCCCCCCCCCCCCCCGCTCTGGCCTCGCCTTAAAAGAGACTGGGAGTGCCACTGGGGTTCCCTAAATCACGTTCATGAGTGAAATTATTGTCGCACCCCCCCCCCCTCCCTTGCTGATAGAACGTGATCTTCCTCAGTAGTCCTATGCCTAAAGTAACACAGCATGTTTAATTATGGCAAATGGATATTAAACAACACACAAGAGAAATGATAATTGCATCTTTAATTACAAATGGACAGGACCGCTTTGTACAAAGATCTGCCAGACTAATGGAAGGGAGAATCCAGACGGTTAGAGACCACCTTAGATCGGATGATTGTATAAATAGGACGACATCGTTATTAGTCCCTTTCAATATATTAAATAGTACGTGATCCACGTCTTTCATGACAGGCTTAATCACAATCAATTGTGAATTGTGTCTGAAGTGAACGACACTGACCATAAAAGAGTTGTAGAATTTGCAATTCTATAACTACATTAATCACATCCCGTTATCCATCTTGTCATTTTTACAAGTTTCTGTTCCAGTTTTAATTCTATTCAACATTGTTCAAGGTAGAGAGCTACGTGTTGAACAATCAGACCAAAAGCTGCTGGGAAGCTAAGTATCATTGGACGTGATACTACTTAGAATTCATTTAAAATGATTCATCTACACTGTGATGGTGTCTACGATTTTAGACTCACTTGCACATAAACTTTACACAATTTTTGCTATTACGAAACAGTGATATATATATATTTTTCCAGGGATGTTTGTCTTTATTTGGTAAATTAATTGATTATGGAATATGAAGGGATACTACTCCTTGTTATGACTATAATCAATGAGGAAGTATCTAAGACATACAAGATTTTTCAATCTGTATTTTCTTAATTATTTGTTCGGGTAACTAACTTCTAGAAAAACTTATCCATCGTTGGGAAATGTATATATCAGACGAACTATAGGTAGTTTTATACCCTTATTTCGAAGTGAATATATATATAAACATGCATCCATACATTATGTTTACAATTACCGATATTTCGATATCACACAGTTACGTAATTATCAATACAGGTACACAGTTTCGGTTCCCCTTATAGCGCTTAGAGACTTTGGTGGTAATCGCTTTATAAGCACAGTTTTTATTATTATTATTATGTATTATGACAACGAAGGCACTAACTTAATTTATCAGGTATTTTTTTCATTCTCGAAGACGCATGTCACAGAGATCAGATGCATTATTTTACCCTTTATACCCCCAATGAATGGTACAAAAGTAGCCTTTCTCCATCTAAACTACAATTATCTTTTTATTTAAAAGTAATTGTATAGAAACCAAAATTCCTTCTCACATTTCGCCTGATGTTTAGCACCTACTGAGATGGTAATTAAGTCACGTCCAAATAAACACATATTGCGAAAGTATAACGACATGATTTTCCCAACATCCCACAGTCCTAAATTATTTAAATTGTAATGGGGGCGGGAGGCTATATCAAATTAATCTAAATTATGTAGTTGACTTGAAATCCATTCCGCCTACGGAAGTTAATGATAATGACCATTTGGTTTCCGTGTTTACACACAGCATAGCCGGTGTTAGGATTCGTATTGTAATCCTCTATTGATACACGTCCACGTTTAATAAGCTTAGACGGGATTAATGATTTGTTAATTACCTGTATGAATGAAGTATTCGCAAAGCTCTTTAAGAGCGTATTATGTCTATTGTGGAAGCAATGATTAGACGAATTAGACGTTCTGATTAGAGTCTGGCTTTTTTTTTTACCAGGACGCGCGTGCATGGTATACTGTCGATGATCGAGGGCGTCTGTTGAGGGGTTTGGGGTTGTGACCCCCCCCCCCCTCATGAAAAAGATTCTATCGACTTATTTGGCATTTAATTGGCTACAGGTATACTTGAGACACCGATGAGCCCTTTTTGTCGGCTTGTTGGGAAAGTTTTCAGCTGGCTTGTCGGCAAAGTTGGTCCAACGTACCGATTATAATTAGTCTTGCGACGCCCTAGCGAGGAGTTATAATTTATGACATATTTTTTTCTCTGGTAGTTGAAAAATTATCTGGAAATGTTCGTGATCTTTCTTCTGACTTTAGAGGATTTTGCATTGTTTGAAAGGCTTTATTAATGAATTAAAGGGACTCAGTCTTACGACTGAATTAACATGGACTACAATAATTATTAAAATGAGATGTACACAAATTGACCGAAATGGAATACAAGAAGTACACGATAATAAAAACAAACTTCATCGATGAATTCATTCAATCATCTTGTAGTCAAGAGAAGCTGGTAGCTTGAAGAATTGCTATACAAATTATTTCCAATGAAGTCGTACAGACTAGGAGTTCTGATTTCAATAGCCAATCTTATGACCTACAAAAAACGAGTACATTACAATATAGATGAAATTATCTTGTTTTACAAATAATAATTGGGATAATAATCATGCATCTTCACTGGAAAATAGATGTGCATATTATAGAGGAAATTGTTCAACTGCCAAAACTGTTATCCTTTTTTCATTTATAAGAAAACATGATTGATATAGATCGCCCCTCTTCCTCAAGAAATAACATGGTGCAATCCTATAGTATAACAGATCAAGTTGTTTTTTAAACGCTGAAAGGCATAACCATTTAAAGAATTAGGTAAACGCGCGGACAAATAACCACATTTACTTAAATCGAAACCACGTGGCTTTGAATGAAGCTATTATCCCACAAAGGACATCTCTTTATTGAAGTAATCATCTATATACCCCGTCTAGACATTATTGTGTTATGAGATAATGTAGAACAATGGGAGGAGAGGGGAGGTGGGGACGTCTATCCTTCACACCTCTTTATCCCACCACCAGCTCGCATCATTGGGGGCGGGGGGGGGGGGGGGGGGGGAGGGGGTCGATAACTTTCTGAGAATTGAAAAACGAGACAAGACAAGGACAGACAAGGACGTTTGGAGGGGTGTAGATGAGGTAGGGGCACCGTTCGGGACGGGGATGTACATAACTGGGCGGGGCTTAGAGTTATTATGGATGAACCTCTGCAACATGACGAACATAGAATTTATAAAATCATGCACTAAAATAATTATTATAGCCGCCTCATCGCAAGCCTCATAATTTATAATTTAGAGAATTTACCCCATCCTCTTCATTGTCAACACATTCATTTTTATTTTTGTACAATAATTAAACGTTCTTATTTATTTGAATTTGTGAAAACAAATCGTGAAAGAAAAGTATGAAGCTATCAAATTATTATCATTGATTTTGTTGGATGGGAACACGCTGACAGCAGGTGACTGACTGACGATGATTTTCTAAGATTGGATAAAGATTGGAAGATATTTTTAAAGAAAGAAAGAAAGAGAGAGAGAGAGAGAGAGAGAGAGAGAGAGAGAGAGAGAGAGATTCAAGGAAGAACAAAATAGCTATACAGATGGTTTATGACCTACCTCTTATAACATAGGTCATTGGGTAACGGTCATCCTATTTTAGACCTAGATAACGAACTGTTATATACAATTTATAAAGAAAGAATAAACGGGGGAAAGGAGACAAATCTGGCTCCAAACAACTCCCTGTTTCGAAAACAGCAGATGTTGTTCTCATCGGCGGGGATGGCACAGATCATTCTCTTTCCTCACCCGAAACATGATATCTATCATCTCAACAAGAACACCATTACCATGGCAACAGAGTAACTTCTGAAACTCTTTTCCCACAACCCCCGCTCATCCCATCTTACCAATGCATGGCCCTGGTTCTGTTGTTGATTGCTTTGATCTTTCTTCGATACTGTCTTGTCGTAAATCAAGAGAAGCTGCGTGACTGTGGAGATACTTTGGATGAACTTGAGAACAGATTTGACGCCAATTTTACACCATCACTCCTTGTTATAATATCAAGGTTTTATTATTTTCACAGTTAGATTAATTCAATCTTTAAGAGATAACAGAGGATGACAAACAAACTAATTTGCTCAAACACGATTAAATGTGAATGTTGTTCAGTTCTCCATAACTATGTCTGTTTGTCTGCCTATCTCCCTCTCCCTTTCTCTCTCTCTCTCTCTGTCTGTCTGTCTCTTTCTCTCTGTCACTTTGACTCTCTCTCTCTCTCTCTCTCTCTCTCTCTCTCTCTCTCTCTCTCCCCCCATTTCATTGCTTAGCAGCATTGTGGAGAAAGAGTTCTCATGATTGCATTAATGATGTATAGGTGTGAATACAGGAACCATTTGTCTTGAATGCTGTTTTCTGCTAATTTAAGTAACTACTACGTCAATTCTAACAGTTGGATTCATACATTGCCTTTTCCTGAGGAAACAAGGCGCTATACGACTATTACACTGGCAATATATTATAAGAGGTGCCACAAAAGGCGCTGATGGTCCAATGAACGTCTTGCTACCGGGTACCAATTTCCTTCACCTGGGTAGAGGGTAAAAAAAAGAAGAAAAAAAAGATTCAACGTGGGCAGGAATAATGATCAAACAAACCTAAAGCAAACTTATTCTTTAAAAAATAGATTGATTCCGGACATTCACTTTGAGTGACGAACTCGTTTAGAAAATTGAATTTAACGCACTGAGTCAATGGCACCGGAGGCCAAGGAGAAAACGAAAACAAAAATGGAACTATTGTCTGTGTTTCAAATCAATTCGCTTCTTCGACGTGCTCAGTTGGTTTCTATTTACTGTATTTTCTCATCTGCATGCATGAAGTGCTTCAAACAAACAAAATAATGATTTTGTTGATCCCGGGAACATAAGGGCACCACCCCCGCAATGTGACGTACCATAATGTACACTTTACATTAAGCACACATTAAATGAAAAAAACTGAAAACGTCCTTCCCCCTAATTGTGTCCCTACAGCTGTTTTAGACCCCAACAATACATTTGAAAGTCTAATTCTTCCCCCAGGGTGTTTTCCCTCATCCGACCAGACAATCTATAGTTTGCCACCTCGACTTTTAACATCTATCATTTTCATGCTCTAGAATAATTTCGGCTTGAATACGAAGTTGGGGATTTTTCCATGTCATTGCTCAATACTCAGACATAAATATACATGATTCATGTCTGTATGTCTGTCTTTCATTTTCCTTTTCCTTTGTTTCATCACATACCAGCTCAGTGACACCGTCATTCGTCCTTGACATTGACCTTGACTGTTGTGATAATAGCGATTGTTATGGAATCTGAATAGGTGAAGGATCTCTGAGTAGGTCCATATCCAGACAGGTAAGGGGAAGATGCAGGTGGGTGTGCCACTCATTGTACAATAATTTAAGTACGTGTACCTTTGTCTACATTGTAATAAAGGGAGGGACACTATAAACAGCACCACCGCATGTTTCTTTCCCTATTTATTTTTTGATTTATTTTGACTTGTCACTATTTATATCCGTCCTCCATTCATTACCACAAATTATTTCACCGGGGCCTACAGCTGTACAAGCTTGTTTCATGTAGGTCCCATCATATCTCTCTCAGTTAAATCAGTACTCTATATTGACCACTTATATTTATGTTATTTATTATGTGTTATTGATTGTTATTTTATCACCGAAAAAACAAACAACTTGTACTCTATTTTGATATGTATATGTAACATCAGAAATATGAAAACAAATAAATTAAATTAAATTATTGGCCAAAATTTCTCACCAGGTGCGTAGTTATGGGGATGGATGTGCACCAATCGAATCGATGGTGGCAACAAGAGAGGTGAAAAGAGGATGTTGTGATTCCCTCTCGCGAACACCCCTATGTTGTTACTTCCCATTATTTTCATCCACAGAGAAATTAGACCATGCTGCTGTTACACTCTGTACCCTCACTCAGGCGCGTACGCAGGGGGGGGGGGGGGGGTTAACCCCCCTCCATTTTTTGTAAATTAAAAAAAAAAAAAAAAAAAAAAAAAAAAGATTGGTGCTTAAGGAGGGGGGGGGGGGGAATGTGTCCCCCCCCCCCCTATTCAGCGGCTGGCTGAGTCGTTCCGAAATTTTCGGCGCGATTTTCAAATTTTAAAACACCCCCTTGAAAAAATCCTGCGTACGCCACTGCCCTCACTACACCACCGTTCTCACATGCCAAAGTGTTCCAATAATTTCAACCTTGAATGTTTAAGAAAGTCGGAAATGGAAGGGACTATAGGAGGCAAATTTCCCCCTAGTTTCTCAGTCAGGAGAATCCTCAGTTTATGGTTCTACCCGGGTTCTACTAGGCCATTGTACGTGTCTTTTCGATTGTTTACTTTGCTCTAAAATAAATAGGAATAATCAATTCCTTCAACGAAACACGATTAATTCAATTGAAACAGGAGTTCTTTGAAATTGAAATAGAGTTCTTTCTCCGAACATGAGTTTATCATCAAACTTGTGCATGTTCAGTTACTTATATTAGGGCATAACATCTTCTTAAACTAAGGCCAACAATGTAAATAGTCATTTTTTTTCTCTCCATATTATAGCGCGAGATTGTCCAATCTTCGCGATATATTCCTTTACAAGTTTACACACCCACCCCCTTCACAACCGATTACTATGGGTGCTCTTTCCAACGTCGACCCTTCAAGCAGCTTGAAATGGTTCCACCGCATCTTACCATTTTCATGTGTAATCATTTATTGTACATCATCCCGACATCATCTTCTAGCGAATCTCATGGTCTATTGACATTTTTATAGCTATTCTTAATATCATACATCCTGACACACTGTATGGTGACTTACGGAAATCAACGTATAGAAAGGGGAAAACAAATGACCATTTATATTGTCTGCCGAACTTTAAGAAAATGTTATGTCCTATTATAAGTAACTGAGCAAGCTAAAGTGTTTCTGGAGAAGTGGTTTTAATGAGAAACGTATCTTCAAAGAAAGAACTCAATTGAAGATTAGTTAAACGTGTTTCGTTGAAGGGAATGATTATTCCTTCTTTATTTTTTTTTCGAGGAGCATTGCTAGATATAACTTGAGAAGGGTTGACTAAGCAGACATGAAACTATAGAGCTTTCAGAATTATCATTGTCATCGGGGAGGGAGAGGGGAGACATGCAAATAGAGAGAGAAAGCAAGAGAGTGTGAGAGAGAAAGGAAGAGAGAGAGAGAGAGAGAGTGAGAGAGAGAGAGGGAGAGGGAGACTCGTAGAGAAAGAGAGAGAGAGAGAGAGAGAGAGACATAGAGAGAAAAACTCTCAGAGAAAGAGAGAGAGAGAGAGAGAGAGAGAGAGACAGCACCGATCAATGTTTTAATTTCAATGCCCTATAGGTATCGATGTCAATTTCACTCATTTGCATATATAGATTTGTTTTGTACTCTATATATACCCTTCCCTCTCGACATTTGCATAATACCATTGAATCTGACTTGTCATTGGTCGATGGTCTCTCCCTTTGGGAGGTGTGTTGGGGGGTGTGTCGGGGGTACGACACTGACCTGGTAAACAGAACAATACGCTATTCATGACATGTATTATCATGAATGCTCTCGGTCGCAAACAACCCTTCCTCTCTCTCTCTCTCTCTCTCTCTCTCTCTCTCCCCCCCCCCCCCTCTCTCTCTCTCTTGGGAGAAGGCTCGTGTGTAGTTATTTGTGTAACGATATGCAAACAAAGTTCATATTTAGGCCTATATTCGTCAAAATAATTGTTAATAATTATAGATGTGTTTGAGATACGAGTTGTTTATGAGATCGTATTTCGCCCTGTTTCTCAAAAAAGTAAATGTATGTTGCCTTAAATAATAGCCATTATACAGCATGAACTTAAGAGACCGGTTTAAACCAGTTCTTCAAACACTGACATTTCAAAACTCTTTTTAAAGAAGCGGAATGACCGGGAAAGGCTTTCAAATTTCAAGGAAGCCAAAAATTTACGCCGAGCCTGTCGCTGCTTTTTTCCGAATGGGATTGTGCCCCATTTTTGCATTTTGTTTCTGGTGTTCTATTCAACTTGTTGATTTGATCAAACTGTAGTTGTTGTACCTTATGTCTAATACGGAAATAGACCGTGATGGGTCTCCGTCTAAATTTAATTCGAACAGGGACGTGACGGTTTACGGTTGGGGGTGGATAGTGGTTCAGAGGCAGGTCAGAGACACACTAGGGACTGGTACATGATTATTGCCCTTTTAAGATACGAGATGATATTTACTGATGACGTTTGTGTTCAGCCACATGCGAATATATCTTATCTTCAAATTTGATTCATGTGTTCGAGTAAAACCACCGTGGTAGTTTACAGGGGCGGAGTAAGGATTTGGCGAGGAGATGGGGGGGGGGGGGATTCTGAATATTGGTCGGAAAATTGAAAGGGGCACATTTACATGTACGAGGGGCAATGTCGGTGCACTAAGGTATGCCACATAGATTTGTTTTAATAAAGGGGCGTTGGCTGGTGTACCCCGTCCCCCGCAAATCCCCCATTGTTAGTGTATAGTTGATATTACAGGGCACCGTCTTGCAAAGATTTGATATCAATCGCAACCTATTTGCGGTTGATATCAATCGCAACTATGTACATAAGAGATAAGAGACTGCAAACTTGCGATTGATTGAAGGACTTGCGATTGATTGGATCAATCGTAAGTCTTTGTAAGACGGGGCCCAGATGTTCTTCAGACTCTAAGCTATATTTCATTTGTTTCTCTACCTCTTGCCAAATCTTCAAATTGAGTTTTCAATCATGGGACTTGTCGCATTTCAAGAAATTGACAGAGGGACTTTGCGCTTCCTCATTGCTCCGACACTTGACATTACTAACTTGGCCTTAACTAAGATCACATCAGCCCCCTCCCTCCAACATGGCGTAGCTAAGGTCCAGACACTGTGGGGGCACTGATGTCATGGATGGGAGGGGGCACTGTTACTGCTAATAGGTGGATGCAATGCGAGATGATGCAGATATTCCTTTTCACCTTGCCTTCCCATTCTCTCTTTCTTTCTCTCTCTCGCTCTCTTCGTTTCGTCACCCGATTTGGGGGGGGGGGGGTGTGCTCCCTTGCTCCTCGACGCAACTGTTTCACAGTCTCACAAGTTCTCAACATACCCAAAATCCTTCTCCTCTCCCCGTATTTGTGCAATCACTCCCATGAGGATTATAGCTGAAAGTCATCAGCCCAGTACGTCACAATCGAGGTGGGAATGAATCTAGGTTCAACAAACTTTTGCTACAAACACTTTTGCTATGAACATGTTTGGTTTATTGTAGCTCTCCGTAACTTGCTAGTATTGTGGAGATTTTCCTCGTCATCTTAATCAATGATTGGAGGGGGTGCACGCTTAAACTCCATCTCACGTTGTCTTGTGTGGTAGATCCGCCCCATAAATACTGGATCTGCCACTGCTATCCAACTCTGTAAAATCACCATCATCATCGTTGCCATTATCATCATCACTTTCAAATTATCCTCACCAAAAAAAACGTCGTTCTCATGTGTTCTCGAGTATTATCTGGTTCAAGTCTTCATTATAACCACCGAACTTTTTTCTAAGATTAAGATGGCCAGAAAGTTAAATCAACAGCAAAATTGTACATCTACTTCTATTTTCGTTTCTTTAGAGAAGAGGCTATGTTTGGTTATTTTTTCCCAAATATTTATTGGACATGAGATAATGTTAGATTGATTCGTCTGGATATAAGATTTTCTTGCCCTTTTCAATAGATGATAAATGAATGTTGTTTTGAGGATGGACACTTTTTATATCAGCTCGGACCAGAAAATTATCATAGGAACCCTAGAAATCAAAATGCAGACTATTCCGTTCTCCCAAGCACGTAACCACTATGTACACTGAGAAACAGGATCTGGAATTCTCGTTTTTTATTAAAACTATTTTGTTTTCCAGTTGAGAACCAAATCCAGGTGCGTGTTATGTCAATACCTGTAGCACCTGTGGAATGTTTGAGATCAGTATGACTCATACTGTGCCTATCAATTGGCCAGGCAACGTGGAATTACGCTGTGGGATAGACTCAGGGGCGTAGCTACAGCCCCCCCCCCCCCCTCTTCAAAAGTTCAGCAAAAATAATGTGAAATAAATAAAAACAGAACAAAACATAGCAAAAACAGCCCCCCCCCCCCCCTCCTAAAAAAAAAAAAAAAACGGATTGTCGGGTGCTTTTCGCATCGGATAGTTTAACGAGGGATACAAGAACGCAATTCAGGAGGGCTTATTATTTTTCTTTAGAATACTTGGATACCTAGGTACATTACTTGGAACATTGGGCTTATAAATGGGTAGCGGCCTTATATGTTCACCCCCCTTAAATCTGCTACTGCATTATTCTTACAGTTCATGTAGCTAAATTCTCCTATTCTCTTTTACTGACACACAAACACATTCCCACAATACATCAATGAAAAACAAAGACACCAGTTTGGTCTTCAGTTAGATCGACTTTATTCTAGACTGACTACTGTCACAAGAAAATAATATCTTTCTCTTTTTTTTATCAATCTTCTTTTTGATCATTACCATATCAGATCCCTTTATGAGGCGCCAAAATGTTAATTCACCCTTGTCATAAATTAATATAGTGTCTATTCATACAACACTCCACGACTATGCTTATATTCTCCATGTCCATGTAACTTCAACTTTTAAATTCATGCACAAAAATTGTGGTTCGTCTACAAGTGATGATACACATTAATATATACAATATATATATACATCTCTAAGTCATAATACCTTTCAATAGTTTTGTCTTTTTTCAGATACTCTTCTGAAGTATTCTCAACATTGCACATTAACAGAAAGAACTAAGAACAGACCACTGCATGGGTTTGTGATACAATGGAATGATAATAACATAATACTAAGTTATTAGTACTATGCAGATAACATAGTACTTATAATACACCTCTTGTTTTTCTTCACAATAAATATCAATAACATGACAAAAATTCCCAATAGGAATTTGATCTACATTGTTGCCCGTGAAGTTCAAATATTCATTTTTCTTACCCTTTTTTCATGAAATGATAGTGAAAATTTGATTCATTCTTGATAAATAAAGTTTACACCTTCTCAGTGCTTTATTGACCAATATAAAGCTTAATCGATAATAATAATAATAATAAAATAGTTCGTTATTTTATAGCACATTTCAGGACCGAAGGCCCTCTCAAAGCGCTTTACAATGTACAATGTACGTTTACATTCTGATAAATGTTCTGAGAAGATATAAACTTCATCTATCAAGAAAAAACAAACCTATGTTGACTTATCAAAAACAAGATGTTAACTTTATCTATCAGGAATTAACCATATCGTCACAATCATTTCAGGATGGAGGAAAAGTTATTCCAAATTTACGGACAACAGTGTATATACTTACAAAACATAAACTAAAGAAATAGAGAGCACACTAACTCAGAGGAGTGAATAGAAAGAAAAAAAGGTACAAGTTATTTACACTGTGCACTGGTGTTTACAACAACACAATAGAGAACACACAAAGAAGGGTGAACCACCCTCTGGATAACTCCATTCTTACGAGGGGTTCATTAAAATTCTTAGGACATTTAATTTTGATTAAGTACCGTTTGCTGCAACACTCTGCTCGTAACCAGTCTAAAGCACTGATAGAAATGGCAAACAAATCATCCTACAAACATTGTCAAACAAACACTCAACAGAAAAGAAAGAAGAGGTAAACAAATTAAGAAGCCAGAAAGTGTTGTCAAACACAATGAGTGGTATGTAAAGTACATGGACAATAATGAAGACTGGGATGTTTGTTTATGTTTTGTGTGCTTCAGGATATGATAAATAGCTAATAAAGTACATTTTTGAAGCCACTCAACTGTGAGAGCTTTAAAGAAAACAAGCCTTTTTTTTTATCTAACCAAAGAGTTGGAACTCCTTTTTTAAATATAAGCATCAAGTCTTTAATAAATGAGATGTTTTGAATAAGAAATAGAGAAGCGAGATAAATAAATGAGAATATATACAAATTATGTTTATTTCTGGGTGTCTACCGGGTTTCACTGTGGAGGGTAATTAGTTTTACCTGACATTTGAGCTAAACCCAACCCCCAAACAACCCTTGTATTGCTAGTAATTTATTAGAGACCCTACAAACTTTTACAACCCCACAAATACATTTATTGCCCCTTTTACACTGATGTTTGGATAAAAAACAAAATGTCAGGAATGATATCCTCCTCCAAGGGACTTAGTTATGAAGATTAATGCCTTCCCAATAAAGCATCGACTTGGGTTTGAACCCGGGATCGTCTGATTACGATACCACTGCTCTACCACTGAGCCATTGCGCTTCATAAGCCGCATATGCAATAATAAATGTACTGTGGAGAATGCCTCCTTGAACTAACCCACAGATGTATCACATTAATCGTCCACATACTATTTTTCCAATAACTCTGACCCCAATAATAAGTAGTGTTGGTTAAGGAATCTCCCATAACTTTCATAACTGACGCAACAATTCCTACTGTGACTTAACTACCGCCCTCACAGTTCCCAACTGAAGAGGTGATATTTAATAAGCATGTCACGAACACTAGCTCTCAGGGCTGGCAATGTCTGTAAGTAAGGAGACAGAAACAGGAATGAAGATGGAAAATGGTTAACAAACAAATGTCGAGGTCGACGAAGTGTTTAAATTCACCCTATTAGCTACCTTCTCCTGATCAAAGAAAGAAAACATCTCATTCGTCAATGGAAATACATCTGTACCTGCATTAGCCAATCCTAATCCATCTTCCATATAGTAATATTGGAAGTACATGTACTTGCATCTTTGATACCCAATAAAGACCATTGTAATTATTCAAACTAGTTCTTTGATGAAGCAACATAGTTTTGTTGTTTTTGTACGTTCCCACAACAAGCTTTCAAAATAAAATCAATATTGCAATCTCCTTATTTGATTTTGAGTAAGTTTGATATAACCAAAAAATTATATCTTTATTAAAGATATATTTAAAACAAAATCTACATAATAAATCACTTAACCAATTCATAGGTATAATAAATAGGTATATTTCAATATGGGAATATATGTGTTTGAAGAATAGACAATTTGGGATAGAAGATTGCACACATTATATGAAAGAAAATCTGACCACAACACTGTAAACATATCTTTGTGGAATGCTTGCCAATTACAATGATTGAATTTGATGCTAAACATATATAGTTATAACTCTAAGTACTGAACTATTGGAATGATTCATTTATCCCTCTCCGAAAGAATTCAAATTGAAGACAAAACAGTACTACTTTTAATTTACATATATATATATATATATAGCTTTTGGATAAATACATATTTAAATGCATGTCTTGATATTCACAATAGTGATTTTACAAGACGATACACTTAAGTTACTGGCCTTGTACAATCCCATCAAAGCTCTTTGCCCATTTAATTGGGTTAGGCACTGTTATCTAGCACACATATGACATAACATGAAAGAAAATTAGGACAGTGGAATTTGAAAGGATAGTTTGTAAGTCAAAAAGAATTACTACACAATGATGCACGATACCAAAGGAGTAAACATGTTGATAAAACGTATGCATGCTGGAGTGAAGGAATATACAAGAATGAGTGAAAGAACGAACAAATGAATGAATGAGTGCACGAACGAATGAATGAATGAATGAATGAGAGAATGGCTGAAAGAATGCATTACACATTGAATACAAAGATGAATACAAAGATAAATACACCATAAGGATGGAAAAGTTAGATAAGATGTGTGATCATACCTCAAATGAATACAAGTAATAATATGCTTTAGGAATGGAAAGTGTTGAATGGAATATGTGATCATAACCTAATGAATACAAGTGTTACATACTAAGTCATAAACAATAATAGTACATTTGTTTACATGTTAGTGTGCAGATGTACATGTATGGGTATCCATACTGTAATTGTATACTTAATATGAGTATCTCTAAATGATCCAATTCAAGTCAAGTGCTAAACTATTAATAACATCACACCAGCAAGAAATCCATGTGTTGACATTCACTGTTAAATTATATGATTCACAATATTATTCAATTTTTGGACATAGATGGATTAATCATATTTTGTTTGTGATTAAGAAAATAAATAACAAATGTACTAAGAGACTTTCCAAGGTGCTTAAACATGTATGTTAGAATCAAGATATTTAACATAATCTTAAAAATCATTATGTTGGAAAATGAAAAATTGTTTGTAGAACTGAATGAGCAAGTGCTGTTTATAAACATGTACTGACAGCCCCATGCTGTACATGCATAGTGCCTCACCAGTAAGCATAAGTAGAGCAGTATGCAATATCATATAAGGGTGCACAATAGATTGGCTCAAACAATGGACTCAAACTTTTTGTTTTGTACACAATGCACTACTGAATAAGGTCACGCTACCCTGCACTGTGATACAATGCAAAAGTAAGTTAAAACTTCCAGAGCTGCACTGCATATGTCATAATGTGTTATGGAAAATACACAACAAATGAGATATGGACTCAATTTAATCAGAAAATAGAACATATCCACCGACGAAAAAAACTCCAGCAAATGAGGCAAATCAAACAAAATATTTCAGACACATAACTTAAATTAAATCAAATTTAACTCACAAAATAATGGTAATCGCTTAAAACTAACAGCTAAATAAATCATTCTTTCTAATCATAAACAGTAATACAAAACTTGGCAATAAACAAAAACCTTTTAATTGTCATGTTAACATTGCACATATTCTACACAGCATAATTCTGCCCTCCCTGAACAATTTCTTTGGCAGTAACACAAAAATCTGGAACAATTTTGTTTTAAATCAAATTTTATCTAAATGAAGTTAAATAATATGATAGAGACAAAAACCTTGGAAAAGATGCTCATACCGGTAAGTACAATCAGCAGGGAAAAAACATCTCTAAAGAGTAAGCCAAACTTCAAATATGGATTAATTTCATTGCAAGTATATAAACAAATATACCAACAATCCATTAAATAAATGTGAACAAAAAAGTAAAACAGTAACTTGAAAAAAGATCAGGACTTGTGATTGACATACATACTTTCCCAAAGACTACAAGTAATATTTTGGGTGGCAAACTCAAACATAAATACTAAAGGTCCTTGCCCTTCGATTTGGCATTTCAATTACAATTAGAAAGGGACCAACCGTTCAACTGCAAAACCTAATGAACATGTACATATAATCATAAAACCACAAAACAGAGATTGATTAAAACTGCAAACTAAATACGGCTAACACCCTCTTCTACCTCACTCATTAAAATCACACAAAATGAAGTTTGAGTGATTTATTTACAAAATGGCAAATCCATTTGTTATGATTCATTAACTGGTCACCAGCTTTGAGCACATGGCACCATGCCAAAGCAAAACTGGTAATAACTTTCAGCTGCTACAACTAGTAATGTTGTGAATGGACTAAAACCTAAATAAGCTTCATGGCATTGACTGGCAGGCAATACTGTGGTTTTCTTAATGGCATATTTCGTAAACGCTCATGGCATAGTAATTTGAGGTTTCATAAAGTGGCAAATTAATTTCTTGGCAAGTTGCCATGGACTTCATCCTCCACTTTTGGACTAGAAGATCTCTCTCTAACCACACACTTGAAAGGAAAGAAAAGGAAGCTTTCAATTTGATTGTCAGACCTAGCATCATGGTTTGATGAATATTGAACTTGAAAAAATTGAGACAAAACAAAGTTCCATGAGGTTAAGGTAATCCAGACAAACAGTACCGAAACAAACTGACTCATCTGGGAGATAAGAAAAAACAAAGGGGTGTGGTCCAGCTATTTATATAACTGATTGAAAATAAAGTAATAATTTTCTTTCGGCAAGCTCCAGGATGTTCATGTTAATACCATACATATTAGCAATTTGTCTGCTGTGACCCAAAAGGCATGAACTCGACATGTATGTTAACTTAACATCTTCTTCTAAGTTACAGCTCTTTTGCCTCTAAGGCAGATTTAATATGTTCCTTGTACAGTGTGCTGTTTCCATACACTATGTAGTTAATGTTTTGGCCTTAATCTTAATCAAAATGTTAGGGGTGCTATTTTTAGCTCTCTCTCTCTCTTTTTGTCTTTCCTCATGTGCATTTCCTAGAATGCAGCCCACTGAGATGGGAGGGGCCACCACAAGCAGACTCCGCCCTCTTTCTAAACACAGCATTCTGATTGGCTGGCTGGACAGTACTCTCCCCTTTCTATCCGATTCTCCCTGCCCTCTGGGTATGGAGAGCCTTGATAATTCAACAAACATGTGTGTGTGTGTGTGTGTGTGTGTGTAGAAATGACATCAGGGTCTGGGATATCCCTACACTCTACTACATGAGTTTGGTCACATGTACAACAAGTGTTTTGTGCAAGATCTGTTCATTCAAGCTGGAAAACTTCTTGCAAACTATCCAGTATATATTACCAGCCTTGTGCCTCAGTCAGACCACCAAAAACCGACTCTAAACTGACTGATTCTTGGGCATTTGTGGTTAATTCTTGTTCGGTCTTTTGGTGGTCTCGTTTGTGTGAGTAGGGCCGGTATTGACTTTGAGGATGTTTGATAATATTTTAAACAGGAATTTCCAAGGATATAAAACCATTCCTGATGAAAACAACTTGTATTGAGTGGAGATCTTTATCTTTCTTGAACTTCAAAGTGTAGATAGAAACCCTCTTTGTATATATTTCCAACCTCAGTATAACTTATCCTTGAAATTCTTCCTTTTCAGAATTTTTTCTTGAAACATCTATCATTAAATACATACAAAAGCCTGTAATCACTTAATACAGATTGTACTATGAAATTATTTATATGACAAATTTGCTCACTAGCATCGACTATGAGAATTCAAATTGCACATTGCAATCCACGTGAACCGAAAATAAAACATTCCAAAAGCCTGACATCACTTGTACTGAGTGCACAGTCCATTCTGTTGGCATGTGTCCTAATACCACAGTCACACCTACCAAACCAATGACAGACCGAGAACAGACCGATCAAACAATGATGTTACCTCCAATGGCAAAGAATCGGTCGGTTTGGAGTTGGTATGGAGTCGATCTAGCAGTCTGACTGAGGTATTAAATTTGATTTGACTGATCATCTTACACAAATAGTCATATGTTTGCAGAGCGTTCCATGTTCCATTTTGGGTCATGACTATCTTTGTGTTTACATAATAACTTCATACAAGCAATCAGAGCTTTAATATTGGGATCAACAAACTTTTTTGTGTCAGGAAGAAGGGCGGGGTCCAACATCCCCACAAGGAAACAAACAGCTGGGACTATTAAAAGAAATGATCATACTGAATCTACAATACCAATGATACAGGAATGTTCTATTGTAGGCAGGGTTCAACACACTTTCTTCTTCCCGGGTTAAAATTCCTACACGCTGACATTCTAAAGACGGATCATTTGTTTTCATGCTTGAATATTCCCCTGTGAATCGTACAAATAAATTGTTCAGCAAAAGTGAGATGACCTGAGCCTAGCACTGTCACCCTCGGGAATAGCACACAATTGATATCGAACATCAAAACATGTTTGTCACATCAGTGAAATTGGCATTTTCCTTTAATTTTTCATAACCTCTTGGCAGAAAACGATGAGCCTCTTTACGCCGTCATGAAATACATGAAGTGCACATAATTGAGGATTTAACTCTGACATACATGTGCAATGTCCACATGGACCTTGGTCACCATATAAATACTACATTAGTGCGATGTCAAGTTAGAGTAAAACAAAGTAACCATAAAAGAAGGATTCATTCAATGAGGTTATGACATATGAGAGTACCATAAGAATAAAGTCCCACGACTTCTTGCATGCTACTAACAATATATCTGTAATAACTTAAAAGTTAATCAACCTTACAATCCACAGATGAATTAATGAACCTAAAAGAATCCAATCAGGAGGGTGCAGTGAGCTTCCGGATGTGCAATGATTGACCCCCATCCAAGGTCAGAGGTCATGGGTCAACCAAAGGTCAAAGGTTAGAAGTTAGAGGTCCCAGCTGAAGAGATGGTGCTTGATGAGCATGTCTTGCACGCTGTCTTTTAACGACTTTTGGCTCTACGAGACAAAGGAATGGTGTGAAAAGAATGTGGGGAGAGAGAGAGAGAGAGAGACAGAGAGAGAGAGAGAGGGAGGGAGAGAGAGAGAGAGAGAGAGAGAGAGAGGGGGGGAGAGTGAGAGAGAGAGAAAGAGAGAGTGAGACCGAGAGAGAGAAAGAGAGTGAGACCGAGAGAGTGAGTGAGACCGAGAGAGAGAGAGAGAGAGAGAGAGAAAATGAGATACAGAGAGTTTTGTTTAGAGTTACCAAATACACCAATATGAATTATTAAACAATGTGATAACTTAACCGTACAACCATTTGTTAACCATATAGCCATAGTTAACCAAATAAGTGCAGTAGGGGTACAGTGGTGAAAAGATATTTACAATCAGCCCATATAGCCCTTTTATACCTTCCAAAAGCAAAGAACAAGAACCTCTAAATAAAAGGTTCTTCCCAATCTAGAATTCCTTACTGAAATAATTTGAATGTATATTTTGGATTAATAATAATCCATAGATCCAATCAAGGGCCTTCACCAAAAGCCAGAGTAAATTTACCATTTAATGAACAATCTGAAATATGATATGAATACATGGTTAGAAAACAAGATTGTTCCCATTCATTGAGCATCACGTCAATATGTAGTTCACAATTTGCAGATGATATTTTAGTACACCCTCATAAAACCAAGTAAACAATGGCATTCGCCCCATTGTCCTATTTAGTGGATATAAATAGCATGCACATCTGTTTTCCCTGAACAGTGAATGACACTGCATCTCTGAAGCATAACCCCCACAGACATATGAATCATAACATGTCATATAAATCAATGATGCAGAATTCAATCAAATGAAAATCATACTTGTGCAACAAGAGGTTAATAGGTTAGTACCTGCAAATAAAAAGGCATTCATATTTGCGGACAATGATGTCAATACATTTTGGAGATGGGGACAAAACATATATCATGTGGGACTAAATGTAGTTAAGATTCCAGATGATATGATTAAACACCTAGAGAATTTGTTAAGGAGGAAAGAACAATTGGCAGACATAAAGGCCTGAATTCAAAAAGGTTTAAATTTAACCCATGGTTTAAACCCTCATTTACGTAACCCAAGGTTTAAAATTAGCGCAATTGAAGCCTACCTTGCCTTGCGCACGTCTAATATTGGACCTCTGACTGTGTCACGCTTATTTTGCACTAATATTATACCATTGGTTATGTAAATGAAGATTTAAACCGTGGGTTAAATTTAAGCCTCCTTTGAGGATTTGTGCCAAAGAGATTATTAATCAATATTAAACCTGCAATTAGAAAAGATGGAAATATAATGTATAAACTTAAACAAGCTTGATAGGGTGGCTTGTAGAAAATAATTATATAATTTATATGAAGCACTGTGGATTAAAACCTTGGATGAGCAAATAAAAACATGATAAAATAAAAGGATATGATCAAAATAATCAAAATAATCAAATAGTAAATAAAAAGCATCCCATAACCTTTCAAGCTTTACATGCAGCTGAGCAGTATATATTTTTTCAACACATGAATTAGAGTTAATAAATTAAATGGGTCTTCTCCAAAAAGCAAAACCAAGCCAAAATGCATCTAAGTTCCTCCTTTTACCTGAAAACTCTCTCTGATGTCATTCTTTAAGAAATGAGAAAGTGGTAATGTATTTGCAAATATTACAAACATCATTTTTTTGGTATAAATATGGTAGTGGTAGTCTTAATATCAGCAGTAATAGAAGCAAAAATAAATTACATAGCAAACTACAGGAAGCTTGAGAACACCATAGGGTATGATAACTACATTTCTAACCATATGTGTTTCTGGAACCATTCTTCAATAATAACTATCACACTGCAGCTAAAGCCATGCAAGATATATGGGGAAAATAAAAAAACCTCCAAGAAGGAACAGAAAATCATGCCTGAAATAAAATTGAGTGGAGTAAGAAAATCCTCTCCACCAAATAAAAGCAATGTGATGTTAAATATTACATGATGAATTCAAAATTTAAAAAAAATCCACTGCCCAAAGCAGAACATGCAACTTTCCCATGCTTGCATATTAAGCAAAACATGCATTTCTCTGATGCATTGTACATGCATAGCAAGCTTGTTATTGTTTTTGATTATACTTGAAGCCATTGTTTTGATATTTACCTGTGGAGTATTCACGGCTCTTCCCCATGTCTGTTGAGCAATCAACGAGATGAAATCATTTTGATTATGAGCACTTTACATTTAACCGACTCTAATGGAAAATATAATCTTTCCATGTCATTTAAAACGTTGTTCCTCCACTATCAACTGCCATCTATACTTATCTCTCCTTTTCCTTTGAACTCTCTCTCCCTGGCTTTGTCTGTATCTGTATCAATAATTCTCTAGTACCAGTAACACTCTCACTTGACAGTATCAATCTAGGTGGTATTTCAACGTACTGTAACTAGAACCAAAACATGTTTGTTCTATCTTTCCCCCTCTCGTTCTTTCTAATCTCTCTCTCTCTCTACCTTCTTCCTCTCTCTCTCCCCCTCTCTCTCTCTCTCCCTTCTCTCTCTCTCCTTCTCTTTCTCTCTTTCTCTCTCTCTCTCTCTACCTTCTTCCTCTCTCACTCCTCTCTCTCTCTCTCTCTCTCTCTCTCTCTCTCTCTCCTTCTCTCCTTCCTTTCTTCCTTCTTTCTTACTCTCTCCCCTTCCTTCTCTCTCTCTCTCTCTCTCTCACTCTCTTCACTCTGAAAAACACCCAGATTCATCCAGATCACTCCATCACACACGCCACCATCCCGCATCAAAGCTGTAACCATAGCAACCCATCATCCACTTACATCTTTCTTGATTGGCAGCTCCCAGTCCTGTGAGAGGTTGAAGGCAAAGTTTGAGAGGACCCTAAGCTCGCACTTGATCTGGACCCAGCCAGGGCTACGCAGGAAGGACCACGGGTGGTACCACTTCTCAACGATCTTGTCGCAGGAGCACAGGGTTTCTAGCCAGAGGTGGAGGACTTGTTCACTGGAGGAGAGAAGGAACAGAAGATTTACAGCACAGATCTACTCCTAGCTGAAGACAAATATACTCATATACTAACAAATTGAGTGAAGATGAAGATTGAAAGGAAAAAATATTATACCAAATTATAGCATACAACAAACAAAACAGTTATCATGAAGGGAAAAAAGGATAGGTAGACAAACTTTAGAGTTACATGAGTGTCCTGTTAAGCAAATTATTTTAAATGCATATTGCATGATTCCCCTTAATTGACAGAACTATGGATTGCAATCATATCTGGATATTGGGTCCTATATTAACAGGTATTTTTGGATTTCATTTTAGAATGTTATTGGTCTTGAACAAAATGTTGATGACATCTTTCATTATCTATATCGATCCTGGAAGATCAGCATAATCAATTACATATAAGCCATGCATCTAAGGCCTGCAAGGATAACGTAAGAATCCAATTGCTTTAAATAGCACATTTCAAGACAATTGAGACTTACTTGAGGCCTAGACAAGCCAATGATCTGAACTTGACGTCCATCTGTGCATGAGCTACATCATGGGTTAGATTGACCGCCTGGACTGACCGGTAGAGAAGCTCTTCTGGTGTTAATACCTTACCATCTTCATCCAATCTATCAAAAGGAAATATGAATAAATAATACAAATTTGTTTCAAACTCATGTTTGATGATTACAATAAGAGATGGTAAGGGTTATAAAGATGAATTTCACTGGGACATTTTAAAATGGAAAAATGTGTTGCTTTAGTGGTTGTTAAGAGAAAGAATGTACAACTTTTTATTCATGCAGAAACATAAAATAAACGACCCTTCCATTACTGAAAAAATGTGTATACTACTCTCTTAATCCTCATTGGTTCTGCTATAATATATGCCGAGAAAATATCAAATGAATATCAGAATCATTCTGCATCAGTTTAAATATAAAAAGAGAATTCTCGATATGTACATATGTACATGTAGTTCAACTCATGAAGAAGTTCTAATCTTCATTTGCTTAACAAAATAATTATTTGAAATATAAAATGCTATTTACCTATATGTCTTACAAAGCACCAGTCTAGAGTACACAGATTCAAAGTCTCGCTCAACCTCCTTGGCACTTGCCTACAAAGACAAAAACAATGTGAAAAATTTATACGAAGCAAAACAAGTATATTCATTATACACCCTGTACTTCTTTCAACAACAACAAAAAAACACCCCCAAAACATGACCATAAACTACAAGAAGTAAAATAAAAAAAGATAACATATGGAAAAACAAAAACAGAGAAGGTGGCAGACGAACACATGCATTTGGGACACTAACACTTTCCAATCATTCTCGGACCATTTTCCTGATCTGTTTTTAATGGCAAATCCTTAGAAGGCCCCCTCCTTTGAACCTCCCCTCCCCCCCCCCCAAAAAAAAAGGCGAGGGTGGGCAAATGCAAATATAATTATACATGTATGTGTATTGCAATCTTGATTGTATATTTATGTAGTGCATTGACGAAAACAGATTTTTAGACTGCATTGTTTGATAATGTTGTGCTCCGTCATCAAAGAGTGCTTCAATGAAAGAATTGTACAATGGCACAAAACTAAGAGTTCTTTTCTGTCCACCCATATCTATTATGCATTTTTGTACTGTATGTGCATGCACGGTAGAAACCTGGAAAACAATTTTCATAATTTATTCATAAAAGCAACCCAGGGTACCTCAAACTTTAAAGTGATACCCAGAGTCTAGGTTATTTACAATCAAAGCTATACTCAAGAAAACTATTGAATTTATTAAAGCATTTTAACAAGGTTTTTGGTGCAAATCATAATATCGGGTCCTGTTAGGCATTTAATCATGACTTGGTAGATAGAGCAAGGATCTCGAAACTTGAAAAATATGGCACGGGGGGTAGGGGGGTGGTTTCAGACCAATACCAACCCCTATTGCTCCTCCATATTTATTTCTTTTATCATCTGTCCTTCAATCCAGACAAAACACAATTTACTCGATAACAATCAATGATATATCTTAGTGGAAATATTAGCAGGAACTTTGTCTCACAGAACCACCATAGGCTCCCTGTTTTGGATCACCTTTTTCATTTTATATTAAACTATAAACCTAACCTTGAAACTCACTATCCTACGCACCCAGCAATATACATACAATCTAGTACGGCAATGGTATGACAAATATTAAGGAACGTGAGATGAGCGTACCTTGGCTATGTTGACGGGTGTCAATAGTTAATACTATGGTATAAAAGTGTCCACTTTATATTGTCTTGTGTTAACAAGGATGGGCACACAGTGGTAAGACACATGGCCTTCTAGGCTCAGCCAATGTACACAAGGAACACCTTGATCATATCCCCTCGACAAAACTATATTGATTCTACGAGAAGGAAGGGCTTAATGAGGACAATAAAAATCGATAATTTGGACAGAGCTCAAAAAGGGCATCTGTAAATCAGCTGGCTAGTTAGCTGAGACAAGGATAAGAGGTTCGCTTAAAGGCATCGTTTAACTATGTTAAATCTGAGATGCACGCCCGTGCTTGTTATCAGTGTCTTTGATATGGTGTAACATTGAAGCCCTATAAAAATTGTCCTTCAAAATGATCATGAAGTGCCTCAAAAAAATAAAAATCTTTGAGTGACCTGATTTACATCACTCATTTCCCTCAATAGACTGTAGTGTTATAAAAACCGTTGGAAAAAAGAAAAGAAAAAAAAAAAAGAAAAAAAAAAAAAATCGATTTCCAATCATAAATATCTTGATAATCGGACAGGAGATCGGCTTGTAAAAGTCATGGGATTCCTGACTGAGCTAAAAGTTTATAATTATCATTGCAGCATGAGCTAAATCCGGGATTTTATTTCAGAATCCGAGGCAATGTTACCGGTCTAAAGAATGATAGTTTGAGACTATATTTTTGAACTAGTATTAGTGTTATAGTTTATGACAGGTTTCTCAAACTTTTATTATTTCACACTGTTGTTTGAAATACTTCTATATTACATACATATGCCGACAAAGTACAAAGTAATCTTTCAATATCGAACGTGCCTGATTGATGTTTTAAAGTGTATCACCTTCACCAGTGTTTTCCCCTACCGGTATTTACATGTCACAAGTCATTATAATAGAGACTTCACTTAATCCCTTTTCAAGGCTTTGTTCTTTGAATATATTGATTTTCTTCCACTTGTTTTTACACTAACTTTGTATGCCTTCATTTTGAGTTGATCAACAACCTAGATTTATAAAAAAAAGAGAATCAGGCTGTTTTTGTTAATGTTTTGTTTAGTTTAGTTTTTATGGGGCAATACGCATTTCCGGTAAACTTTTCTTCTTCAAGGCTCCATCTGACACATTACCCCTACCAAAGAGAGTACGGGGGAGGGAGGGAGGGAGGGGGGGGGGGGAAGAGAATCCATGGACAGAAAATAGAGGGAGAGCAACAACAACAAAAATTGAGAGAGGGAAAGGGAAGTGGGAGTTAGAAAAGAGGAGTGAGGAAAGGGGGAGAGTGAGATGATAGAGAAACAGAAATAAAAAGACAAACTGTGTGAGACAAACAACAGGAATAAATAGACAGAAAAAGTCAGATTAAGAGTTTTCACAACAAATCAAATGCCAAACACACTCGCAGAATTGGCAGAAAATACAGAGATGGAGAGACTAGGTGCACACAAACAAGCGATATCATGACCTTATTATTATCAACTCTTCCCGGCCGGCCTCGCTCAATAAAGGGCCCCGTATTTATCTCTTCTCCCTTTTTATTGCTTTCTGATACCACACAAAGGTATGAGTCACATGTGCCCGCATGCCTTTTGTTCACCATATTGACATTTTAAGGGAGAGCGGGGGTTTCCTTTATTCCGACACCATTGTGTGCGGTCTTTCTCCAGTATTACAAAACAGTTTGCAAGGTCGCATCAACAATAACCGGGTTTGATAAATAGGGAGCTCAATCCCATCAACATGTATTCATTACAGTGTATAGAGTAGCTGCGTGAACTACTTATATTCATAGAGATAATGGGCAGTAGAGCTTTATTGTTGATGTTTTTTGTTTTTATTTGTTTTTTTAGATAGACAGGAGAGCTTTATGTGTATCAGGCTTTTATGATGCTATGCATGTTCTCTCTGCAATTTACATAAGTTATGACTACTAATATATATCTCACTTGAATGAAATGTAAAATGAACTATTTTACATTGGGGGAAGGGGGGGGGGGATAAAAAAAAATCCAATGTATGATAAAAATACGATTATATGTATAAATAAACTACTTTATCAGTTGAGTTCAGGTTAATTTTGTTTTGCTTTAAAAAAAAAAAAAAAAAAAGTTTTTCCAAGCAGCCTCTGCACAATTTAAATATGCTCAAGGGAAACATAAACTGGGGTGTTTATAGACAGGTGGTCTTTCTATACAGGTGGTTAAGAAGGCAGGTTTCACTGTATCGTTTATCATGGATGTGAGGGCTTACCTCTTCAATGAAATGCCATGGGTGGTATGTTGCTCCTAGGATTGTAGGCTGCTTCAAACCATGCTCAAATACAGACTTCAGAGCAGGACATAACCTGGAAATGCAAGAACAAATTCATTCACCTGTTAGCATTGATAATGAAATAAAATCAATCAATAATCAAATACTCTTTTATGCTGGTTTCGGTGTACATTCGTCTGTTGCTGAAATAGTTGATTCATATAAAGAAAGTTAAGATGAAAAATATATTCAAAGTGAATTCCAAATTAAGTACTATTCATCAAAAAGCAAACTTCTACTTCATGTCTTGATCAAAATTTTATTAACAGTCTCTCGGAAAAGACTTTCATCTTTGATTCAAATACATTCATTACTGACGACCCTCTGGTGTACTGTTTACTCCTCTCATCTAAGATCTCTACAAACTCCCAATACTCTCTTTGTCTCTCTCTTTCTCTTTCCCTTTCCTCATCTCTCTTGAAAGCCATTTCTCTCATATAATTCCAACACACTAGTTACTTATGATCCTCTGACTAAGTCAGTGATAGTTTCTGAGACGGCATCATCACCTGCGCTGGTGTACTGTTTACTCCTCTCATCTAAGATCTCTACAAATTTTCTCCCCCTCTCCTCTCTCTCTCTCTCATATGTCTCTAACAGTCTTTTCATCATTGTTACTGATATTAGCTACAGTTAGTTACTTACGATCCTCTGACTAAGTCAGTGATAGTTTCTGTGACGGCATCATCACCTGCGCTGGTGTACTGCTTACTCCTCTCATCCAAGATCTCTACAAACTTTTTCTCTCTCTCTCCTTCTCACTCACACTGCCCTCTCCCTCATCTGTCTCTAACAGTCTTTTCATCATTATTACTGATACCAGCTACTATTAGTTACTTACGATCCTCTGACTAGGTCTGTGATAGTTTCTGTGACGGCATCGTCGCCTGCGCTGGTGTACTGCTTACTCCTCTCATCTAAGATCTCTACAAACTTTGCTGGAAACCATCCTCTAAGACCGTTCAGTTCTCCAACCCAGCAATGCTCATCTTTCTGAGAAATGATCTATGCAGAAAACAAATATAATTGATATTATTGAGAAAGAAATTGGTGACTTCTCTTCATGATGCCATAGTAAAAAAACTCAGGATAAAGATACTGTGAACCTTGAACTCTGAATCTTGAATAAAGTAATTTTCTTGAGCCATAATTTTAAGCAATATTCAAGTCGTACTCCTCCAGCTTTTATCTATGCTCTTTCATTTTCAAATATTTTCTGACATTATTAGTCATATCAAGGCCAACATATTTACCCTTAAGCTGTGTTGAAAAACATAAATACAATAATTGATAAGCCAGTGGAGAGAGAGAGAGGTAGTGGGGGAGAAAGGAAAAAATAGAAAGAAAGAGAGACAGAGAAAGTGACAGAGAGACAGAGAAAGTGACAGAGAGACAGAGAGAAAGAGAGAGAAGGACAGAGGGAGAAAAGGAGAGAAAGAGAGTCAGAGGAAGAAAAAGAGGTAGACAAACTCAGAGAAATAATACTTACTGTGATGATGTCATTTTTCCTGAAGCCTAACTCATCGTCATCGTGCCTCTCAAAGTCAAGCAGTGCTTTGGCCCTTCTTTTCCTTGTTCTTGTGATGTTTACAAACTGTTCATGGTCTTTCTGATGGCTCTCAAGAGAGTAGTCGGGTATCAAACCCTGTTCAAAACAAAACACATCAGACAGATTAGTTGATCTATTAAAACCTACAGGCCACATGGTCTAGTGCACCAGTCACAATAAATGGTATAGGACACACATCCTTTGGCGAGACGTAAAATTACATTTTCCACACTCAAACCAGGTGGGTACGGAGAGGAAGAAGCTTTTTGAAAGCATAATTATGGCAGCAGCTTGGCTAGAGCCAGATTAATGATCCAAAGCTCTATAGAAGTCCATAGAGATATTGCTAAATACATCTACATGATATGCCCTACACAAGAATAGACGATTATTGATTAAATATTTATTAATTTTTAATTAACTTAGTGATAGAAAATAGAAACTGAATAGAAATTGCCTACTACTTTGCACAGTTTCAGCCAGGTACAAACAAAAACAAAACTGTCCAAAGTATGTTTGAATCAAGAATCAAGATTATGGACATGTGAGGGCGCTAGACCCATATTTTTGCTGGTGGGCAGCAGGTAAGAGTGTGCAGGTAGTATTTGGCATTTGCTTCTTTGTTTGATTTTATTTCAGGCATTTCAGGGAGTAATGTGAACACCAATATTTTCAGGAATTTTCAGGAGTTAAAAGGTTGTTTCAGGGAGTTTGGTTGCAAATTCATGCTCATTATGTTTAGAGCAAGACACAGAGCTCTGTCAAAAGGGGGTTAGTGGGTTTGTGGTCTATGTGATGTGTCGGTACACTGTGGGTGAACTTCCATTAAATCACAGCCCTCTGTATCTAGAAGAAAACTAGGAGCCTGGGAGGCTTATTGTAAAAGTCATTGGGAATAGATTTGTCAGTGCCATACACACATACATGCATAAAGCTAGGGAGCAGAGACAAACAAAAAACATCAATGACCCCCTGGGTTTGGACTTTGTGCATGATAAAATATATTTCCATCTACACACAAATTGCATTGAAAGTGAGATTTCAGGTGAGTACACTTACACAAAGTATTTGAGCTACCCCAAAAAATCATGGTGAGAAGGTATGTGTGTGTATGTTTGTGAGTGCTTAATAACGAATATATGTGAGCCTACATATAATACTTAAAACTAAAGTAAAACAATCAAAGTTAAGATTCCTTCCTAATTCTTAAAGCGGAACTGCACTACTTGTAGCTACTTGCACACTCTATACAGCCAACAATGCCTAAGCGATAGTTGATCCCCCATGGTCCCCTTTTTCTTATGTTAATTAAAAGCTGATTTGATTAGATAACCACCTGCCAGTGACCAGGCAGGGAGGTCTAATCCCTCTTTGCCATACTAGTGCAGATAGGCTTTAAAGCAAGGTGGACACAACAATACACTTCTTCATTGCAAAGTATAGACATGGGTTTTAGCTAGGCTGAAAGAGATGAGTTTACTTACTATTTTTGCATTCTTGGGGTCGATGGCTTGGAAGTGTCTTCCGATCTGTTGGATGCCTTCTCTGAGATCAGATACAAGCTCTGTCTGGTGGATGTTCTTGGCTTTCAGGTCATTAGAGTCATCTTGATTAGCTGCAGGAGGGAGAAAAATGATTGCTCCAGGATTTATTTCATCAAAAATGAAAGGTTAGGGATGCGACTGGGTTTTATATACTATTAGGTATAGAAGTGGGTTGAAGCTAGCAATTTAATTTACTGATGTTAGGTAATGACTGCAGAGTAACCATTGACGGAGCATGCATTGTAGAACCATATTAAAGAGAATACCCCAAAAACTAATTTAAACAGCGGTAAACCTGCACACACATTATAATTCACAGCTATTCCTGCATTCTTCTGACTCCGGTCAAATTATAAGATTGTTAAAATATATATATATATATATATATATATATGTTGTGAGTATGATAAAGCAATACACAACTTGTACCAGATTTTAATGTCATGAATTGAACATTTTTGGGAGAAAACTAACAAAACCACTGTCCCTAAAAAAACACAACTCCAAATCCCTTTTCCCTTCCCCTAAATAAGGAATTGCTTCAATTATTTGTCCTTTCTACTTACGGAATAGAGCCCCCATCAGAGATTTTCTCCTCTGTAGTTGACGTTTGTTCACTTGCTGCAGAAACAAAAAGAGAACAAAGTAAAATCTGATTAGAGAGTTTCCTCTAAGCAAAGAGCAGAGTAAACATATAAGTAGTCTTTATAATGTCAACAACAGTAAAAGAGTCAAGTTGAATGGCACGGAGGCAGTTTGTGCAGAAAAAAAAGGCAAGAATAAATACCATGATCTCAATATTAGCTGAATACAAACCTGAACACAAGAAGTACAGCACGGATTCATATTTGCTTCGTTTACAATTGCTCATTCATTGGAAACGAATGCACAGACACAAATATATTTTATGTTGATGTGAAAACTGCATTGCATTGAAGCTGATTTTGCAGCAGAAAAACTTAGAAGAGGTACCAGCAATACTACACAAGGTCAAATGTCACTGCTAAGGTACATGAATCACAGATATGGATCTCTCTCTGGTAGTGAAAAAGAGAGTTCCTTTCAAATACAAGGATACAGTATAGCAAGGCATAATTTATGGGTATTTAAGTACTTATTTTAAGGCCTGCAGCTGTACTGATAAATAAGGAAAGTTCCTTTCAAATGGAAGTATGAAGTAGCGAGGTGATTAAAGGGGAATTTATGTTGTATTTTATGACTTGAGTAAATAACATATAAATGGTACATCCAAGGCATTATAGAGAATCAGTAATGAGTGTTTGACAGTAAAAAGGCTCCCAACAAACACAAGCATACAGCCTGGAGAGAACCAAGGATGTTACATGTATTCTTAAAATGATTATATCATTAATTCTAAGAGTTATTTTAAATGTCATAACTATCCCGAATCATATGTCAATAGTTGATGACTGCACATACACTTTTGTGACTGCATGCGTAAACACATAGTTAATCGAAATGTGGGTAAACACTCATAAAATATGCTCATTCTCTGGAATTAGTCAATTGTGACGACAATGAAGAAAAAATAGCCTTTAGAATACTGCCCAAACCCTTGAGTGAGAATAGTTAAATGTAATATGTTTTGGGAGGTTTTCTGCTGAGTCTGGATTGCACGGTGTGATCTTGAATACTACTAAACTAATACGCTAACTAATCAAAAGATGTCTGCTGCCCTCTGAGCTAAACCAAAGATTGAGATAACTGTTACCTGTTTTGGCAAGTTTTCTGCCAATTATGGGTTGAACATTTGTGATCTAGGATACTACAAAACTAATACGCTAACTAATCAAAAGTTGTCTGCTGCCCTCTGAGCTGACCCAAGGATTGAGGTAAGGTGGTTTGTTTTGGCAAGTTTTCTGCCAATTATAGATTGAACATTTGTGACCTAGGATACTACAAAACTAATATGCTAACTAATCAAAAGTTGTCTGCTGCCCTCTGAGCTGACCCAAGGATTGAGGTAAGGTGGTTTGTTTTGGCAAGTTTTCTGCCAATTATAGATTGAACATTTGTGATCTAGGATACTACAAAACTAATATGCTAACTAATCAAAAGTTGTCTGCTGCCCTCTGAGCTGACCCAAGGATTGAGGTAAGGTGGTTTGTTTTGGCAAGTTTTCTGCCAATTATAGATTGAACATTTGTGACCTAGGATACTACAAAAATAATACACTAACTAATCAAAGTTGTCTGCTGCCCTCTGTGCTGAACCAAAGACAGAGGTAAGGTAACACCAATTAACAGCTGTCTGCTGCCCTCTAAGCTGAACCAATGAATGAGGTAAGGTGAACTGTTACCTGTTTTGGAAGGTTTCCTGCGGACTCTGGGTTGACGATAGCACCTTGTTCAGCCATGAGATAGGCTAGATGTTTCCGTCTGTGTGTGTCCACAATGATGTCTGTCAGGGAGGCAGAGTGGCGCATACCAATCTGTAATAGACAACAAATAACATTAAATGAAAGTTTACTCCCATTAATCATGTCAGTGCACAAGATTTCTTCAAATGGTATAGCTGTATAGCGGTATTAACTACCGTAGACTTAAATTAAATAAGTCTGCCATCAAAGAGATTACATAATACACAATAGTTGCTTGAAGGTCTTATTCAGGACTTTTGGAAGAAGAGCTTCAGTTATCCATTGAATGGAGGTGAAAGTATGTATAAACACGGCAACTTTTCCAATGACCTACCTGTATATGAAAGACTTTCCTAACTATGGTCTGGTGTCATCAACACTCTTTCAAAGTATATATTTGGTTTCAGTAGATTACAACCTGTACAGAATGTATCCTCATACTGGATCCATCAAGTATTGAAACACCATTGCTGATTGTACATCATATACATGTACAGTATAACAGATTGAGACCAAGTTGTTGATTGGTGTTGTGGGCAAGGAATTACACATAAACATAAACAGTAGATCATTACATTAAAATCAAATAGTCATCATATATTCATGACTGGATCGATCAATAGGGTTATTTGCATGCTCATGGATGGATCAGGAAAAGGAGATGATAATCATTTCATGGATCACAACAATGCAAAACTTGCTTTGGGAGAGGATTGGGTAATTTACATACATGTACAACTATTTCTCCCTTTCTCAATTCCTATTTATATTTTGCAAGAGCAAAATGCATTTTGGTAATAGCATGGTGAGGCTGATTTACTGTAGATCACGATCCTACAGCCAACATTCAACATTTCTCTTTCCAACTTTTGCTAATTGACTAGAGTCTAGAGAGGTATGAATATTTTGTCTAGTCTACATCTCATCTATCAAAAGCGGTCAGAAAGGCATCAATTGCATGTAAAATGAATACCTTATTGGCTCTAAGGACAAGACATTGCACATACTGGTCATATCTATGTATTACAATACTCTAATAAACCCATTTACAGCTAGATTGAAACAATAAGATGTTAGAATATGGTTAATGGTTGCTATGAAAGGATTATTTGAAGGCATTCAAAAGCAATCAAGATGCACAATGAAGATACATTGAAGGACATGCAAGCCTGTTTTTCTTTCCCAAATACAAACAACATGTTAGAGATATGTTTGTATCCACTACAAGAGGGGATGGGGGGGGGGGGAGGGGCAAACAACTACAAGAATTAATGGAATCTTCACAGCCAATGCCACATACATTATTTCATTATTGCAAGTATTACCAATCCCATTCCAACCATCCTACCCCTATTCCCCACCCCTCCAACCTTTAAATGATTGTTTCTGGTCTTTCATTCCAATATACACAGTCCAGAAAACTAGTACATGTATGCAGCCAAAAAGAAAAAAGAAAAAGAATAATTTCTCTTTCATCATACAGATATAGAAAACAAAGGGGGAAAGGACAACATCCTTGATTTCTCTTTTTAAACACACTACTGGGCCCGTATTCAATTCAATACTTAAGTACAAAATTTAAGCTTTTTACTTAGTATTTGGCTTACATAAAATACTTAGCCAATTTTGGTATTCAATTCACACTTTTGTGTAAGTATTTTACTTTCAATCTAAGCCAACTGCATACCAGACTTAAGCCAATTATTTGGTGGCCTTGATTGGCAGGCATATGGTTTTCTTACGCAGTATTATATCCCGCGCACAATTATATCAGCGCGCATTTATTGCAATGCATCAATTGCGCATTACTTTTGATTGACCGTGTGACGTCACAATGCTTATCAGTAAGTATTTTACTTAAATTTTGTCTTACATGTACGTAAGTATAAGTCTAAAATGCGATTTGAATACGAGATAAGTCAATTACTTAACTTAGCCATTTACTTAGTAAATATCTTACTTATGCTAAGTATTGAATTGAATACTGGCCCAGATGATTATTATTTGAATGTTAACCTTTCGATATGTACATGTATGTTTCCAGGCATACATGATGACTAATTCAAACATTTCTACATTGACAATACATACCAGTACATGTATGTACATGTATCTTTTCCCAGCCTTACAAAACCATGCATACTGTTTACTGACGATACAAGCTTGGCTCAAAATATTGTTTGGTTGGAATATAAATTTGTTTTAAAATCAAAATCAAAATGAACCTTTCTAAAATCACTCTGAAATGAGCAGTGGGTGCACTTCAGGAATGTAAATCAACATGCTGTATCATTTTCTTTAAATACCCAGGTAATGATAACAAAATCAATTTGTTTTCTTTTCTTCAAACAAAGCAGTTACAGAAAGAGACACATATTTTGATGCATGGAAAAATCAAGCACAAGTACAGTAGGTTAAGATTTCAAAATGAGTAGAAATTATATTGTAAGTACACCATCACCATGCCCGGGGAACTCCATTATATCACTCAAAAATACCTAAATATTGTTAATCTACCAATATACATGAAAGGGTAGAGACATGCTCCATTGAGGTCTATTCTAAATGAAGGGTGAAATGGTAGCCTAAATGAGAAACAAAGAAATGATTTCTCAGTAAAAGCTGATGGAATACAGAGTAAAATACACACCTCATATTTCTGTGAAAGTGTTATTGATTATTGTCCAAGTAGAGAAGATATATGTAGCAAAAGATCATGTAGACAAAAAGAGAATAAAAGAGAGGAAGAAAAAAGAAAGTCTTCATTCGCTACATTGAAAAGAGAAAATGTCTAAAAATGCAGGTCTAGACGCAGGTACATGTAAACCAGAAAGGATAGTTCCATAGGGCTGTATTACTGAAAAGTGCATATAATTGAAAGAAAAAGAATCTTTAGAATCTTTAGAAAATAAGATTCAGGAAAGGTAAGAGATAAAGCTGAAGAAATCAGTCAACCATCTGTGAAAGAAGGCATAACAGAAACAAGACTGACAAACAACACAATAAAAAAAAACATAAATAAACATTCACATGTACCTGTGTATAACCAAATATAAAAAATATCCTAGAAGCTCGATGTGTAAAAGTAGTAATGTTTTACACTGCATGTTACTATAGCGAGCAAACCTGTACATGTATATCTACATAAATGTTCATGTGTCCTATAAAGGTCTACATATAAGTGTGTTTGAATGAGGAAAATCAATCATTCCCCACAATTATCCTTTGACATGGGTCTTTGATAAATATTTTAATTTGTTTTTAAAAAGAAATACATTTTATATATCTTTATTTTAATGTCCAGTTATCTGAAAATCAATATCAGCAAATAATATATATGCTGAGAAGAGCCAGAAGAGGATCGACTCATATAATATGCAGACTTAATCATCTTCTGGCTTTCAGCACATGATGTTCACCATCTCTCCTCAACAAGTACAATTTGATATAAACTGTTTCAAAATATTATGTAATTTAAAGCACAGATTCAGAGCATTTCAATTTCTATTAATATTAAGCCACAGAGGCACTATATTCCACACTAACCTCAAGTCCACAACATAATTCACTTTACTAGTTTTGTATGCTTTTACATTATAATACCATACATACATGTCAATATTGTATCTGAAATAAACATAAAGCAACCTTATATTTCCCAAGATCACACAAACAGGGTACAGATAATGCAGGCAAGCCTGTTAATTCACGAGAGATTTTTTAGCAAAAACAATGACAGGAACAGTTCAGTAATTACACTGGAAAGCAACATTTAATGTATTTTTAGTTATTGCAATTTTGTCATTTTTTGCTGGCTATAAATCTAAAGTAACTACAATTTCTTTGATCAATATCAACCAATGACTGCAATATTGTATTCATAAGTTCTCTTCTAATCTAAAAATTATTTCAAACCTGGACTTCTCACCTGCACAAGTATTACATTGTGCATTTTAAGTTTTCCCAAAGTGATGGAAAAGGCTTGTATTCAATAATCAAGCCCCTCCCCCTTCCCACCTTTCTTTGGTTTTTACTACCCATATATCATTAAAAAATGCCAGTCATAATGCATGCTTTATATGCTGACAGATCAGGAAACAGTCTCCACTTTACATGGTTCTACATGTAAACTACAACAAAAAAGTGGCAGGGAATGAATAAACTTAATAGAATTTCAAATATCTAGGAAGACAAATCAAAAGCAATGGTGAATAACTATACCATATCTAACCCCAAGAATAAAAGTGCTCATTCTAAAATAGATTTGATGACATGAATTCCTTGACTCACCGTACAATTAAAACATTCAGGTCCAATACACACCTGATCTTCGACATTTAAAAGTATCCTTACTGCCGACTATCGAGGAGATGTAACGTTGGAGCAGAAACATGTCATATTTAGTACTGGCAATGCACACTATTCACAAACATGTTAATCAATTAACAGACATATTAGGTGTGTGAACTGTATGCAAGATCTGTATCGCCTACATGTAGATTAGCCCGGTGAAATCCAATATTTCAACAGGTGTATTAATTTTGTCAAAAAATTTAGATTATATTCTACCTTGTTATTTTGGAGGGCAGCTAAAAGTCTATTGGAGCTGTCCATGTTAGAGTTCACCATGATTTATTCCAAATAATTATAAAATCCATCCACAGTCTGCAATCTGAATTACCAATCCTTCATCCCGACATTGACCCTTACTACCACGGCCCAACAAAAGAATGTAAGTGGATCTACTAATAGGAGAATTAGTAAACTGATCAAATGTTTGCCAGCTGTTTTCATTCCCATCACTGATTCAAAGCAATGGAACTTCCGCCAGCCTACAGGCAGGAGTGATGAGTGGAATGGCCTATGACACGTGTCTCCCTTATTTGCATAAATATAGATGTTATTCCATAATACCTTAAGTCTACATCCGGTTGATGTTGGAGGGGTGGGGGATGAAATTGGTTTCAACACGTAGTAATCGACCAGAACTGGCATGTTTTGAATTATTTTTGTTGGTATTATATTTATCTAACCACCCTTATCTTATTTACAGAATTAAACGATTAAATGAAAGTACAGGTACAAGTATTTCAAACAAAAATAATGTGCAAATATAATAAACAAAGCTCATAATGTACTAGACATATCTTCTTAATAATGCAGTCGACAATAATTTTAAAAAAATCTATTAGCCTCTGACAATAAGTATTCGCACTTACATGGAACTTGGTAAATCAGCCCCTTCCTTTTTTATCTTGGTCAGCTTTGGAAAAGATATAATCCCTTCTTAATATTCAAACTGTACAGAGTATATTACACTCATTATCATAAGATATGGTAACCAGTCCACGTATTTGAATTTGCATGGTTTGGTAATATTATTGAAAGAGGGAGGTAAAGCAAATACATCAAGGCAGAAAGATTGATATTAAAATATGCGGTGACATTTAGAAGACAATGCCACATAGAGGCTACGCTAATATCACCCAAACCCCAATGTTGACATTGTAAATAATTCCTCTGGGATAATGACCTTCTAGTGTGGAGTCCACTTATAGGATCTGATTATTTTGTAAGCTCCATCACTCATGCTACCTCTAAATATATAACAGCAAATATGTACATGTATTAAGCCTGCATCACATTTGGTACCTCTGGGCATATACATGTACCCTAAGAACATGTAGTACCGCTGAGCATATATATATTGACATAAACAATCATGAAAATGTTAGCCTCAAATCATGTTGTACATGTACGTGTAATGTATGGCATTACAGTGCTATGTTGATATCAACTTGTACAAATATATCAGAAAATTAATTTTATTTCTTTTCTATCCATAGATCTAGGTGAACTACAGTATGTGTATGTCAATATGTCAGTATTCTTTCAGAATTGTGACACAAAATGTGACACTTTGTATCCCACTTTTGATTTAAATAAAGACTAAGTACTGAAGTTATTTCACAAACAACACGATACAGTTTTATTACTTTATTCATTAGAAAAATTAGAAAAATAAATATATATTGGGTTATAATTTGGAATGAAGCTCATATATGTAGGCCTATTTCTGTTTCACTTTTTGAGAGATAAAAATATGAAATAAATACTATCAGTTAATCTACAATCCAATTTTTTTTTTAAAGGACTGGTATATGAAGAGGAATTACCCCCCTCATGTCTTAATGGAATGGTCCAACACCATAACACTTTGATCTAAAATTAATTCCGGCAAGCTAGCATCTGGCTGCACTTTTTGACACTCTATAGCCTAGTCATGATCCAAGCAACTGAAATATGATTTTTGTTTTTCTTCTTCATTTTCTTTTAGTAGATAAAAATAAAATAATGCACTTTAATACATGGTGATTTGGAATTAAAGTCTTTTAAGAGAATTTCAGATTGTAACATTAGATCACTACAGGGTTCTCAAATACATTTTTTCTCTCATCTGACATAAGCTGCTTTAGAGATTACCGTGTTAACAGACTGATACCAGTTATCTAAGACAAAGGACTAATTATAACACTTTGTTGCATTAGCTAAGTTTACAAAATAACCCGCGATTTCAACTATCCCCCATCAGCCTGCAGTTGCAATTAGCGGGATATTTGGTCGAGAAAATATCCTGAGAAATTTTGGCCTTGTTTCCAAAGTATCCCGCTATTTGGGAAATAGCGGGCTAATTTTCACTAGTCCGAGCTACTATATGATGAGCGTATCGGTCTGGTGAAGACGCAATTTTGAGCTTTGGGATAATATCAAGAGTCTGAAAATAGCAGGTTATTTGGCAAACTCGAGCTGATGACGACAAGCCTTATGTAGGGTTGTAGGGTTAATTGATTTACATACAGAGTATTCAAAATCAGTCAAGTGTAAAAACCCCAGCTATATTGATAACACTGTATAAATATAGACAGCTGGTGATTCTGTTGTCACTCTAGGGTGTTGTACTCCTTTCATATGTAAATGAGCAGGAAGTAATAAATGTACGTCATCAGAATATCACCATGGCAACGAGAGAATGTAGTTTGTTATGGTATAAGTAAACAGTACGACAAGCCTTTACATGGGACCTTGCACAATGAAAGTGATGTAACGACCTACATGTACACGCAAACAAATTGTACAACTACATGAATGCATGTATTATAAACATTTTTGTTTGTTACATTTGGTAAATAATTTGCTTTTAAATGGGAATATTCATAATCACAGTAATATCCTAAATATCAGAGTTAATGCCTTTTCAGTTCCAGATAGATATGTGAACAGTGTCTGATGAGAATGTATAAATAAAGACACATGAGTGTTAAAGCAGCAAAAGAGAGCAATGAAAGAATGATTTTGATGGTAATAAAAATGTTGTAAAAATGTTGTTCATTACAATATCCCATGTTATTGTATAATGATTATAATACAAGAACATTATTTACATAGAATATAAATAATTATATTAATAATTATAATAATACAAAAATACTTCTGGCTGCAATATACTAAAGATACAAATTACAAATCGAATAACATAATTGAAATGAATAAACAATACTAATAAGACAGAGAAAAATATAAATACATTAACAGAATAAGATTAACAATGAGAAGTTTGAATTAAATCAAAGTGAGTCCCAGCTATTTTGTCCCATACTGCAATCACGCCTAAGATTTCAGTATATCTGATGTCTGTATCAAGCAGATAGCCCTACTAGAGCTTGAATAAGACGAAAACATCTAATAAAAAATATATATATATATTTTTAAATTTTATTTATGTTAAAAAATTCCATAACATAATTGAATAATACTTGGTGACATATGGGACAAACTTTTAACTTACAACAATAAACAACATAAACGTTAAGAATAAAGATTAGAGCTCTTAGTTTTATAAAGAGCATAAGAGATGAGTGTGCATGAATGTGAGTGTCTTACCTTTACAAGTTTATCCATATCATCCACTACTCCTGGCAGGTCTGACAAGGCATTGAAGATCTGAGCCGAATTATCCAACGATAACAGCTCCTCCTCCTATCAAACAAACAAATATTATGGATAGTATATAATTATTGTAGGTCCTCTAAAGAGAAAAGACACTCCCGAGTCATCCATTTGTGTTGGAACGAATGGGAAAGTTGTCCATCACTTCATTACAGTGACATTACCAATTCAACCAATTTGAAATGAAATTTTAGTCATTTTATGTGTAGGAACAAATGGGAAAGTTGTCCGGCACTACATCACAGTGACATTACCAATTCAGCCCATTTTAAGTTCCTGCGCATATAGTGATTATAAGTTTAAACAATTCATAACTTTCTTATTTTTTTCTGATTTCATTCAAACTTTCATCAGTTTGCTTCTCTGATTTTTCTGCTTTCTACAAGTATTGTGCTATCGAGGTTGGATTTCCCTTTTGACACTTTTATTATGGAATTCACTCTGGTAAATGCCATCTACATTTCATTTCATTCACAAGAAATTTCAAGTCCTTCAGCAATGACTAAACCCCTGTAGAAAGAATGGTACTGTATGTACATGAAATACCTTGCCTACAGGAACACACAACAGGACAGGATTCAAACCTAGGACCTCCTGACTGAAAGTCTTATGTACAAACCACTATCCCACATTGATCCCACTCTTCAAAATCTGCCTTAAAACAGGAAAATGTGCAAATGCCTTGATACTTCACAAATTTTCTAAGTGGTCAAGAAACACAAAAGTTTCATTTTTCACAACAACAAAATAGGAATTTATTCTAAAAAAATTGCCATCAAAACGGCTGTCATGAACTGTTTGCAAATCTTTCATTTTACAAACGTTTCTGGATTTACAATAGGGTAATTCCTTGAAAATGTCAACTTTTGGTGAAATAATAAAGTGTAACATTAACCTTTTTCCCATTATGCCAGTGGAATACACATGATTTTACATCTATGGAGCAATATCATTGAAAGTCAACATCCATCCAACCCTAAGAAAGCAGCCCTTACCTTCATTTTGAACATGGCAAGTGTGATCTGGAAGAGTACGATAGATCCATCGAAGAAGAACATATCCCAGACTCTCAGTAGCACCTTCATATGAACTACACTGGCAAACGCAGTCAAAAACCAATGCAGTGTGATCAAGGATAACTCTGTAGGAATGAACATGAAAAGGAAAATGACAGATTATTTTGATTTGGTGTAATAGGATAAGATTTATCTCTACCTTCATTAATCATTAAATTTTTTGTTAAGGTTTACATGTATGTTGCCAAAAAAATGTGCATTGCAAAAAATGTTCCAGTGTTTACCCAATAACAGGTATTGTCAATCACCAGGATTAGCCTTCAGTATTATGACTGACAGGCCTTATATAATGCTTTACATTCCCCCATATGGTGAAGTCATTATCTCACTTTTCCCTCAACTGAAGACTTTCCGAGATACAGTTCCGCCTGCGATCAACGTCACAGTGGATCGCGCGCATACGCGTGCACTTGCGCGCGAACGCGATTGATCGCGATCAGCTTAGTGCGTGGAAAACATTGCTAAAATGTAATGCAGTCCGTCCGTATGAAATGTCGCCCTCTGTTGGCGATAGTTTGCTTTTTTATTTTTGTCAGTTATTGTTGCTACTTACGCATAATGTTGCGGCGGGAATCTCAAAGTGAAATCTAATCGGCGGGGAAAAAATATATTAGACGTTCATTTTTTGACTAAATTGAAGGCGGATGACTTTTGAATTCGCTAAACCAAAATTAAATCGGTAGACTTGTTATCTTATGAGACGCAATATTTATCTATTTTTTCAAAAGACGATTTAAGTTGCGGCGGGAACCTCAAAGTGATAACTAATCGGCGGTGAAAAAATATATTAGACGTTATCTTTCAATTTCGATTGAATTTAAGGCGGTTCGCAATCACTTTAATGCATGGAATTGCTAAATTGAATGCGGCACTTAAGTGAATACTATGTTATCTTTCTTTAGGCTAGTTGATTAAATTGAAGGTGGATCCTTTTCGAACTCTCTGAACCAAAATCAAATTGGTGGACTTGTTATCTTATCAGACGCAATACCTTTCTATTTTTCATAAGATGATTTAAGTTGCGGCGGGAATATGAAAGTGAAAACTAGTCGGTTACGAAAAAATATGTTAGACAATATCACTCTATTTTTTATTAAATTGAAGGCGGAACCTTTTCGAACTCTCTAAACCAAAATCGAATCGGCTGACTTGTTATCTTTTATGACGCAATATTTGTCTCTTTTTTTTGGAAAAAAGATTCAAGTTACGGTGGGTCTTTTGGGGAATTTTAAAGTGAAAACTATTCACGTGGCAGTTGATCGCGCGCATATGCGTGCACTTGCGATCGCAATCGATCGCAATCACTAACTTTAATGCACTGAAAACATTGCTAAAATTGAATGCGACAGTTTAGTGAAATCTATGTTATCTTTCTTTAGGCATATTGATTAAATTGTAAGTGGATCCTTTTTGAATTCGCTAAACCAAATTAATCGGTGGACTTGCTATCTTATAAAACGCAATATTTATCTATTTTTCAAAAGATGATTTAAGTTGCGGGGGAACCTCAAACTGATAACTAATCGGCGGAGAAAAAATATATTAGACGTTATCTCTTTTTCAAAAAATGATTAAGTTGCGGCAGGTCTTTTGGGAAACTTTTAAAGTGAAATCTATTCACCTCACAGTTGACTGCGCGCACTTCCGAACACAATCGATCGCAATCACTTTAATGCATGAAAACATTGCTAAAATTGAATGCGACAGTTTAGTGAAAACTATGTTATCTTTCTTTAGGCATGTTGATTAAATTGAAGGTGGATCCTTTTCAAACTCTCTAAACCAAAATCAAATTGGCGGACTTATTATCTTATATGACGCAATATTTTCTCTTTTTCAACAAATTATTTAGAGTTGCGGCGGGTCTTTTGGGGGACTTTTAAAGTGAAATATATTCACATCACAGTTGATCGCGCGCATATGCGTGCGCTTGCGAACGCAATTGATCGTAATCACCTTAATGCATGAAAACATTGCTAAAATTGAATGCGACAGTTAAGTAAAAACTATGTTATTCTACTTTATTCCTATTGATTGAATTGAAGGTGGGTCAAAAAATTGTATTTCTATACCCCCCATTCACATGAAATACTAGTAGCGGATCTGTATCTTACCGCGTAGCGCGGAAGCTCTGACGTTTCATTAAATTGTTAAAGAAAGAAGACGATTCGTTGTACCATTCTCGACTCTTAATCCTTGTCTAGATTCAGTTTCTTTTGACGTTTCATTAAATTATTAAAGAAAGAAGACGATTCGTTGTACCATTCTCGACTCTTAATCCTTGTCTGAATTCAGTCCCCCCCCCCCCCTTCACGCGCGAAGCGCGGAAGCTTTGATATTTCATTAAATTATAAGAGAAAGAAGGCGATTCGTTGTACCGTTTTCGGCTCTTAATCCTTGTTTGAATCAAGTTCCAATTCCTCCGCGCATATAGCGCGGAAACTCTGAAGTTTCATTAAATTATTAAAGAAAGAAGACGTTTAGTTGTACCATTCTCGACTCTTACTCAATGTATGAATTCAGTTCCTCCCCCCCCCCCACCCCTTCCCGCGCGAAACGCGAAAGCTTTGACGTTTCACTAATAGAGAAAGAAGGCGATTCGTTGTACCGTTCCCGACTCTTAATCCTTGTCTAAATTCAGTTTCCTTTGGCGTTTCATTAAATTATTAAAGAGAGAAGACGTTTCGTTGTACCATTCAGTCCCCCCCCCCCCCCACCCTCCTTCCCGTGCAAAGCGCGGAAGCTTTGGCGTTTCGTTAAATTATTAGAGAAAGAAGATGTTTCGTTGTACCATTCTCGACTCTTTATCCTTGACTGAATTCAGTTCCCCCCCCCCCCAGCCGCACAAAGCGCGGAAGCTTTGATGTTTCGTTCAATTATTAGAGAAAGAAGGCGATTCGTTGTACCGTTTTCGACTCTTAATCCTTGTATGAATCAAGTTCCAATTCCTCCGCGCATAGCACGGAAACTCTGACGTTTCATTCAATTATTGAAGAAAGAAGACGTTTCGTTGTACCATTGTCGACCCTTACTCCATGTCTTAATTCAGTTCCTCCCCCCCCCCCCCCCGTTCCCGGGCGAAACGCGGAAGCTTTGACGTTTCATTAAATTATTAGAGAAAGAAGACGATTCGTTGTACCGTTCTCGACTCTTAATCCTTTTTCTTCTTACGTCCTCTTCCTTTCTTCTTTCTCTCTCTTTCTCTCTCTCTCTCTCTCTCTCTTTTTTTTTTTTGGGGGGGGGGGGCGGGCGACTGCCCCCACCGCCACACACCCCCATGGCTACGCGCCTGTATCCTCTCTGTTTCTTATTCCTACTCTCTACTTCTTTTTTTGCACTTTTGCGCTTCGCGCTTAACATTTAGCTTTTAGATTGAATAAATTCATCAATTCCTGATGAAGCCGTATGAGCGAGAATTCAATTTATTCTTGTCTCATATACGGTTGTCTTATTTGCGTATGTATCATGAAAATGAGATAGCAAAATGTGTATATTGATGGTCATCTTGCGAGTAATAACCGTTAACTACTCTCATCGGGCTTTTTTTATGGTAATGTACAGGCCACCCCCACCTGAAATATGGGGGGGGGGGGGAATATATCCCCCCCACCCCCACCCCCCGGGATCGACACCCATGCCCTATTTTGTATTAAATTGAAGGTGGATCCTTTTCGAACTCTCTAAACCAAAATCGAATGGGCGGACTTATTATCTTTTATGACGCAATATTTTCTATTTTTTAAAAGATGATTTAAGTTGCGGCGGGTCTTTGGGGGGACTTTTAAAGTGGAATATATATATATATATATATTCACGTCACAGTACGTTGATCGCGTGCATATGCGTGCACTTGCGAACGCAATCGATCGCAATCACTTTAATGCATGCACACATTGCTAAAATTGAATGCGACAGTTTAGTGAAAACTATGTTATCTTTCTTTAGGCTAGTTGATTAAATTGAAGGTGGATCCTTTTCGAACTCTCTAAACCAAAATCAAATTGGCGGACTTGTTATCTTTTATGACGCAATATTTTCTATTTTTTAAAAGATGATTTAAGTTACGGCGGGAATCTCAAAGTAAAAACTAATCGGTGGCGAAAAAATATATTAGACGTTATCTCTTTTTAAAAAAATTATTTAGAGTTGCGGCGGGTCTTTTGGGGGGACTTTTAAAGTGAAATATATTCACATCACAGTTGACCGCGCGCATAATTATGCGTGCACTTGCGAACGCAATCGATCGCAATCACTTGAATGCATGAAAACATTGCTAAAATGAATGCGACAGTTTAGTGAAAACTATGTTATCCTACTTTATGCCTATTGATTGAATTGAAGGTGGGTCAGAAATGTGTATGCCTATACCCCCCCCCCCCCCATTCACCGTAAATCCTAGAAGCGGATCTGTATCTTACCCCTATACTGATATTTTCAAGCTCTCTTCATTTCCCAGGTTCCTCATATGATCTACATGTAGGCCTACTAGGTTTTTTTTTTTTTTAATTGACACGTTTTATTGATAATAATTCAAAACTTCTAAAGCCTAGTGCCCACTGTGCGATCTGAGCTTATTATTTATCCGATTTTTCTCAAACCTTCACTAATGTGCTTCTTTGATTTTTCTCCATTTGTCCAAGCAATCTGCTTTATAAAAGGTTAATTCTCCTTTAATGATAATTCAGTGTAGGCCGCCTACATGTGACGCCTGACGGAAGAGTTGTTGTACCTGGATATTTCTACATCATAGTCGAGTGACCAATATGCTAATTTGAGATTCACATAGATGTATGTTTAAGGGCAAGGAGTTTTCTTATTATTTCCTTTGTCCGATTTAATAGTTCAAACTTTCAACTATATATTTCTTTGATTTTTCTGTTTTCACACAATTACAATTGTTACTCGGGTCGGGTTGGGTTTCCCTTGCATTTATGTAGCTAGTGTATTAAAACCAGAATTGGATCATTTACGTAAAACACACGTATATATACACATCTCAATTATCAAGATTACACCTAATTATGCACAGTTTGCTTTTCTAGTATCGCATGCATATCATGCGCACATGTCGGACATAATTACACACACAAGTACCCAGAACACTTATAACACACGCGCTACATACACATACATACAGCATACGTATGTGTATAAATCACACTTGCACACATACTAGACGCGCATTAGTACATAGTCGCACTGAGGTCAGTGCATAGTCGGTCGTCAGTGCGCTATGCACAATAGAGCACGATGAGTAATGTTATGAGAATGAGGTCGCCTTTTCAGAGAGGTCAGGTCGTAGTCTATTTAAATGACGCGTTCGAGTTATATATTTCTGATATTTAGACAGGGTGGCTAATTTCCCTGATAGTGGTGGTTCCATGAGGCCCTGATTGGTAACAATAATATTCGATATCAATTTTGAATATAAACTCGTAACAGCAAAAACTCAAAATACAGAACAAAATAAATATAGACCCGAGACCTCGGTACAAATACGTTGGTATCCTCGTATTTGAATATAATTTTTTGGGAAAGGAAATTGTTGCGTATTTCTCAAATCTTAATATAGATCCTATTATTATAATATACATGAATTTAAACTAGACCGTAATTATTTTTTGTAATCCGATGAAAAGTAATCATGAGTATTTTTTAGACTATCAACAAAAGCTACGGTAGGCCTATAGCCTAGGCCTGTAGATCATAGCGATAGATCTTTAGTTTTGGAAGCTCTTATACAAAGTATAGAGAGACAATTTTGACTGCACACTTGGGGTACCAAATTTATTTAGGCCTATATACATAGAGTATTATCACAAGGTAGTATTGCCACTCAAATCACAAATTGACTATAATAGCAATTGATATATAGGCCTACATGAACGAAGTATAAATAGGCCTACAAATATCTTAAATAATAAGGCCCCTGAAACTCCGAGTCGATTGCGAGTTTCCCGTCACACCTTTTCAGCTCATAATGAGGCAACTATTTCATTATTCACTATTCATTATTTGCAAATTCTTTATGTAGAACTTTTTACGTACCCTTTATTCAATTTTGTTTGTTCAACTTGTGTACTTCCTGTTTGTTAAATAACTTCATGCATGTATTAACATCTTTAATGCACATTGTTAGTATTATCTTATTGTGGTAATTTGTATTGATATTAATACAAACATTAACTACAAAAAAACAAAAACCCACGTATACAAGCTATATAATAGAAGAGTACTTTTAATAGTAACATGTGTGAAAAACCTTTCTAATTCTACACTGTAACATGTCACTTCCAAGATATACATGATGCACAGCATACATACATATGACTTACTTAAAACATAAACATAAATTGCGCTGTTTTAAATGTTTGATTTGATTTTTCCAATTTCTTTATCCTTTACTGACCTCAAATTTTGTTATTTTGGGGCTTATGTTTTAGAAGTAAATATCATTGTAAGGTTTATTAGTGCATGATGAAGTCATTGAACAATGGTACATGGTATCGATATGTAATCGATCTCAAAACAAAAATTAGAAAATGTTAAGTAAAACAATAGCCCACAAATTTTAAGAAGATGTAGTTCTGTTGTGTTTGAGTTGAGACAATTCAGAATGTGTCTCCCAGTTGAGGAGGTCGCGAAACTGTACTAAGGAGTCACGACTTGTATTGCTGCAGTTGTTACCAGACCTTTTAATATCAATTATATTTATCGCACATTTTGGTCAAACTGTAATTTAAAAAAATATAAATTCCAAGTACGGTCCTGGGGAACATTTGCTTTGTTCCTGTGTTTTAAGTTCACATTCTTCACCAATTTTAAATACCACTACAAGTCAGGCGCATAGCCGCGGGTGGGGGCAGTCGACCCCCCCCCCCCCCAACAAAAAGAGAGAGAGAGAGAGAGAAGAGAAAAAAAGGGAGAGGACGTAGGAAGAAAAAGGAGCATACAAAGACAAGAGTTGAGAACGGTACAACGAATCGTCTTGTTTCTCTACTAATTTAATGAAACGTCAAAGCTTCCACGCTTCGCGCGGGGGGGGGGGGGAACTGAATCCAGACAAGGATTAAGAGTCGAGAACAAATCGTCTTCTTTCTCTGATACATTTAATGAAACGTCAAGCTTTCGCGCAAAACAATGGATTCTGAGTGGGGCATTCTGGCTCCATTCCGAATGCCAATTGCATAAATCCGTGACGCCTCAGGTCAAAGGTTACCCGACAAAGTAATTAACTATTGGGTCTAAACAATTAAAAGATATCGTATTGCCCTTTAGGTGCTAAGACTTGGGTCGATCAAGGGGCGGATCTAGCTTTTTGCCAGGTTGGGGGGGGGGGGGGGGGGGTGATTTAAAAAAAGTCAAAAAATTGCGCCGTTTTACTGTTGTGCCTTAGGTGCTAAAACAGGGGTCGGTCGGAAATCTTTTTTTTTTTCTTTCCTTTTTTTTTATCGCCCTTTTTGGGCTGATATTTTTCAGTTTTGTATGTTGTTTTTTTTTTGTTTTTTTTGTTCTCGCCCTCTTTGGGTTGCTAATTTTCAGTTTTAAATACTTTAATGCTTTAAAACATGTGTTTCAGCGACATCATTCCATTCATATCTTTTCACCTTATACTAATCCATGGTTTACAATGTTGTGTTGAGACAACACTCTCTGCTTCCCAAGCTGACGAAGTTGTTTTCAACTACCTGTAAAACTTGTTAGCAATGTGAAGATTGTTGACAAATTGTACAGGTGGTCCCGGGCAAAAAGTGGTCTCTTTACTAACCAAAGAAGGGACCGAAACTGACACAGGAAAAGACAGCCAGACATTTTTGCATGCAAGAGGTTCAAATCATAGCCTATCACAAAATTTGTATCTAAACTGGCTCAATTCATAAAATATGCTCTTCATTCCTGTTTCAGTCCTGGGGATTGTTCCAAGTGTATGTTTGTATCCGTTTTTTGAGTTTGAAATGAGTCAAATCTGACCCCAAAAGATTTAACAATTCATATACATGAATATTTGAACTCACTGTATCTCCATGTTTTAATCCGAGTTGTACAATATACAAAGTTACACACCAACTTACACTTTCTGGAAAACTTTAATAAAGAAACAATATTTGAATAAATAAACACAAATACATGTGTGTTTTCTTGCACACATGATTTCATCCACTTCTGCTACACACCGAATTGTACTTGTTTATGAAAGCACCAACATCTCTGGAAGTATATGTATAATTTTAGAAATGAGTCTTCCTGTACACATTCTAGTTTTTACTGTCTATACTAAATGTCTGAATCAGGCGCGTACGCAAGGGGGGGGGGGGTCGGACCCCCTCAATCTTTTTCTTTTTATAAAAGGGGTGACCAAAAAAGGTGACCCCCCCCCCCGCTGATTCAGCGGCTGGCTGAGTCAAATCTTGGACCCCCCCCCCCCCTCTTATTATATGGCTCTTCCTTTATGTTTAAAAAAAAAAACTTTTTATTAAGCATTACTTCTCACGTCGGATATAATTATTTGACAAAATTATGCAAGGAATAGATCGCATACGATCCCATCTGATTGCAGCTGATCGCAGTTGATCGCAGACAATGACTGTGTGTTCTGGTAACATTGAGGCTTGTGGATAGTTCTCAATGTTGTAGGGTAAGTTTGAAGAAGAAACAAAAACAGAACCCTAACGTTTGAGATTTGGGGAGACATTATGGGGATGTATGAGAAGTATCTGTTATGGGTGGAGATTCCTTTTCGAAAGGTTTACAAACGTGTATAGTCGGGGGCTAGGTTAAGCCTCTCCAATGTATAGTTTAAATAAAACGACTATCAATCGATCTTTCCGTATATAGCTTTGTGCTTAAATTTCATTGACATTTATATTCCCTTTTAAAGATTTATATAATTTGACGAGACCCCTTCTCCCCCATTATGATGTAACTCCAAATTGTAATTTTTTTAGAAAGTACACCTAGTTTATATGGTAGAAATGTCATTTTGTCATGAAAAATACTCCAGTTAAGATGTATTCCGGCACCTAGCTGCATACTCGGGGGGGGGGGGGTCACAGAAGGGGGAGGGTGCACATTCTGAACCCCTCCGTTCATTGTCTTAATGATTTGGAATGAAAATCATGACTATCACCTGGATCCACATCTTAATTTATGTGTCACTTAGTTATTGACAGACTCTTAGCCTGCATCATTTCCGATCACACATCATGTCCTACACAACATACTGCCCCCATCCCAAAATTATTCTTGATTTTAATGGTGGTGGGAGGGGGGGGGGGCATTTCAAGCGAGGGAGGGGGTAGGGAGAAAGTTCTGAACAACACTATGCACAAACATAATTATTCAAGACGGCAAATTATGTCTGTCACTTGGTACAGGTCTTATTTTATATAGTATTTGACCTATATCCTGATTTGACTCTGAGAACACATTATATATCGGTTGTTAGGCATATTATTACCATAGCAACATGAACTAAGTAAGATATATTAAAGTATGATGAAAATGCATCATCTGACATCACACTTCCTATCAAAATATTCATCTGCTTGGTGATAGCATCTTCTCGCGATATATTCTATTTTTCACGGCACTGTGTTACCGTTGCTAAGGAGAAGGCCCTTAGCAACCAAATTTGCTATTTTGGCTCACAACAAAGTGTCAACTTTAGAGCGCTATAACTTTTTAGTTACAAAAGCAATAGACTTAAAATTTGGATATGATATTAACCATCTGGTTTCTGAGCATTTTATCAGCAACTTCCAAGTCAGTCAAACCACGATCGATAATGTAGAAAACTCTCCATTAGAGAAAAATCAGTGAAATTATTGTCTCATATTCAATTTGGGCTTTAGCACTTTGATGAAGTCATTATCATTAAGTAAACCAACGGAAAGAAAGAAATAAATGAAAGAAATGAATGCCAATATCACAATACAGCGTTTGAGCAATATAAAGAGAGACAGATCGCGGGAGAGAGCGAAGCGAAAACTATTAAATATCGCTGATGTTACCGGCTATACAAATAGTAAGCCAACGGAAAGAAAGAAATGAATTAAGAAAATGAAGGGGCCCGGCCCCGTTGCCCCCCACCCCCACTCCTCTATTGGAAAATCCTGGATCCGCCACTGCTTCCTCAATTTTGTTAATTTCCTATCTAAATGGTCCGTATGCTCTAACAATTGAACAATGCTGTTCTCATGCCACATGGCATTACTCTGTATCGTTGTCCAGTCACAACAACGACTTACAAATAATGACAGATTTATTACATTCCAACCACAAGTATGTCCTGAGTCGGCGCTCTTAGAACAAAGGCGCGTATAATATGCGGTATTTTGAACTTTGGTGTTGATTGACATGACACCTCATTTCAGATAAGCTATCGGCCTATACAGTGCCTCCCAGAAAAAAAAACGATACTGCAATTAATTTGAATAGGCTTTGTCGGCCGGGCTTTCTACACAAAATGTATATTCATAGTCTGCTTGAGTTCGAATGCTCTCACAGAAATAGGGATATTGCTTAACGACAAGAATTGTGTTTGAAAGAAAAGGGGAATCTTTGGAGGATGCATGAATGTTTAACTCAACCCCGAAACACCTGGTACGGTGAGTGTACATTCTTCCGTTACGCTTTTCAAAGAGGAGCCATGAGAATGATCCGTCGATTGATTTTCAAAGTACCCCATAGCACTATAAACTTTACAAAGAACATAATTTGTGTTTCATCTACCTGCTTGTAAAATTTGAATAGGCTTTGTCGACCGGGCTTTCTACACCAAAATTATAATTGTTGTGCCTTTTACCGCTAGACCCTTTTTTCTTCACGCGATTGCATCTGATCGCAAATGAATGCTATTGCAATGAGACTATACAGTATACACGTTTGTAAACCTTTTATTAAAGGAATCTCCGCCCATGACAGAATCTACTCATACATCCCCATATTATGTTTCCTCGAATCTTAAACGTTAGGGTTCTTTTTTTTTCTTTCTTTTCTTCAAACTATTGAGAACCATCCACAAGCCTCTACGTAACCAGAACACACAGTTATTGTCTGCGATCAGCTGCGATCAGTTGCAATCAAATGGGATCGTATGCGCTCTGTTCCTTGTATAGAAGATTTTCAAGCTTTCCGCATCTCTCTACCCAGCCACATTTATAATTTTTCATCTTTGCTGGGCCGGATTAAACTGTTTTGGATGCGATAGCTGAACAGTGTCCACTTAATGATATAGGCGGCGGTCGGGGTGGATAATTAAAATGAAATTCAAGCATAAAGCTACAAGTACGGAAAGATCGATTGATAGTCGTTTTATTTAAACTATTATATACATTGGAGAGACATAACAAAATTAAGATTCATAGTCTGCTTGAGTGCGAATGCTCTCACAGAAATAGGGATATTGCTTAACGACAAGAATTGTGTTTGAAAGAAAAAGGGAATCTTTTGAGGACGCATAAAATGTTTAACTTGACCCCGTAACACCTGCTACGGTGAGAGTACATTCTTCCGTTATAAAGAGGAGCCATGAGAATGATCCGTCGATTGATTTTCAAAGTACCCCATAGCACTATAAAGTTTACAAAGAACATAATTTGTGTTTTATCTACCTGCTTGTAAAATTTGAATAGGCTTTGTCGACCGGGCTTTCTACACCAAAATTATAATTGTTGTGCCTTTAACCGCTAGACCCTTTTTTCTTCACGCGATTGCATCTGATCGCAAATGAATGCTGTTGCAATGAGACTATACACGTTTTTAAACCCTTCGAAAAGGAATCTCCGCCCATGACAGAATCAACTCATACATCCCCATATTATGGTTCCTCGAATCTCAAACGTTAGGGTTCTTTTTTTTTCTTTCTTGTCTTCAAACTATTGAGAACCATTCACAAGCCTCTACGTAACCAGAACACGCAGTTATTGTCTGCGATCAGCTGCGATCAGTTGCAATCAAATGGGATCGTATGCGCTCTGTTCCTTGTATAGAAGATTTTCAAGCTTTCCGCATCTCTCTCCCAAGCCACGTTTATCATTTTTTAATCTTTGCTGGGCCGGATTAAACTGTTTTGGATGCGATAGCTGAACAGTGTCCACTTAATATATAGGCGCCGGTCGGGGTGGATAATTAAAATGAAATTCAAGCATAAAGCTACAGTACGGAAAGATCGATTGATAGGCATTTATTTGAACTATTATATACATTGGAGAGACATAACAAAATTAAGATTCATAGTCTGCTTGAGTGCGAATGCTCTCACAGAAATAGGGATATTGCTTAACGACAAGAATTGTGTTTGAAAGAAAAAGGGAATCTTTTGAGGATGCATAAAATGTTTAACTTAACCCCGAAACACCTGGTATGATGAGTTCACATTCTTCCGTTATATTTTTTCAAAGAGGAGCCACGAGAATGATCCGTCGATTGATTTTCAAAGTACACCATAGCACTATAATTTTTACAAAGAACATAATTTGTGTTTCATCTACCTCCATGTAAAATTTGAATAGGCTTTGTCGACCGGGCTTTCTACACCAAAATTATAATTGTTGTGCCTTTTACCGCTAGACCCTTTTTTCTTCACGTGATTGCATCTGATCGCAAATGAATGCTGTTGCAATGAGACTATACACGTTTGTAAACCTTTCGAAAAGGAATCTCCGCCCATGACAGAATCTACTCATACATCCCCATATTATGTTTCCTCGAATCTCAAACGTTAGGGTTCTGTTTTTTTTTCTTTTCTTCAAACTATTGAGAACTATCCACAAGCCTCTACGTAACCAGAACACACAGTTATTGTCTGCGATCAGCTGCGATCAGTTGCAATCAAATGGGATCGTATGCGCTCTGTTCCTTGTATAGAAGATTTTCAAGCTTTCCGCATCTCTCTCCCAAGCCACATTTATAATTTTTCATCTTTGCTGGGCTGGATTAAACTGTTTTGGATGCTATAGCTGAACAGTGTCCACTTAATAATATAGGCGGCGGTCGGGGTGGATAATTAAAAAGAAATTCAAGCATAAAGCTACAGTACGGAAAGATCGATTGATAGTCGTTTTATTTAAACACTATTATATACATTGGAGAGACATAACAAAATTAAGATTCATAGTCTGCTTGAGTGCGAATGATCTCACAGAAATAGGGATATTGCTTAACGACAAGAATTGTGTTTGAAAGAAAAAGGGAATCTTTTGAGGACGCATAAAATGTTTAACTTGACCCCGAAACACCTGCTACGGTGAGAGTACATTTTTCCGTTATGTCTTTTCAAAGAGGAGCCATGAGAATGATCCGTCGATTGATTTTCAAAGTACCCCATAGCACTATCAAGTTTACAAAGAACATAATTTGTATTTTATCTACCTGCTTGTAAAATATTTGAATAGGCTTTGTCGACCGGGCTTTCTACACCAAAATTATAATTGTTGTGCCTTTTACCGCTAGACCCTTTTTTTCTTCACGTGATTGCATCTGATCGCAAATGAATGATGTTGCAATGAGACTATACACGTTTGTAAACCTTTCGAAAAGGAATCTCCGCCCATGACAGAATCTACTCATACATCCCCATATTATGTTTCCTCGAATCTCAAACGTTAGGGTTCTTTTTTTTTTCTTTTCTTCAAACTATTGAGAACTATCCACAAGCCTCTACGTAACCAGAACACACAGTTATTGTCTGCGATCAGCTGCGATCAGTTGCAATCAAATGGGATCGTATGCGCTCTGTTCCTTGTATAGAAGATTTTCAAGCTTTCCGCATCTCTCTCCCCAGCCACATTTATAATTTTTCATCTTTGCTGGGCTGGATTAAACTATTTTGGATGCGATAGCTGAACAGTGTCCACTTAATAATATAGGCGGCAGTCGGGGTGGATAATTTAAATGAATTTCAAGCATAAAGCTACAGTACGGAAAGATCGATTGATAGTCGTTTTATTTAAACTATTATATACATTGGAGAGACATAACAAAATTAAGATTCATAGTCTACTTGAGTGCGAATGCTCTCACAGAAATAGGGATATTGCTTAACGACAAGAATTGTGTTTGAAAGAAAAAGGGAATCTTTTGAGGATGCATAAAATGTTTAACTTAACCCCGAAACACCTGGTATGATGAGTTCACATTCTTCCGTTATATCTTTTCAAAGAGGAGCCACGAGAATGATCCGTTGATTGATTTTCAAAGTACACCATAGCACTATAATTTTTACAAAGAACATAATTTGTGTTTCATCTAACTCCATGTAAAATTTGAATAGGCTTTGTCGACCGGGCTTTCTACACCAAAATTATAATTGTTGTGCCTTTTACCGCTAGACCCTTTTTTCTTCACGTGATTGCATCTGATCGCAAATGAATGCTGTTGCAATGAGACTATACACGTTTGTAAACCTTTCGAAAAGGAATCTCCGCCCATGACAGAATCTACTCATACATCCCCATATTATGTTTCCTCGAATCTCAAACGTTAGAGTTTTGTCTTTTTCTTTCCTTCAAACTTACCTTACAACATTGAGAACTATATCCACAAGCCTCTACGTTACCAGAACACGCAGTAATAATTGTCTGCGATCAGTTGCAATCAAATGGGATCGTATGCGCTCTGTTCCATGAAGCTCATGTGAGCGAGAAAACACACATGTATTTGTGTTTATTTATTCAAATATTGTTTCTTTATTAAAGTTTTCCAGCAAGACAAAGTGTAAGTTGGTTTGTAACTTTGTAAATTGTACAACTCAGATTAAAACATGGAGATACAGTGAGTTCAAATATTCATGTATATGAATTGTTAAATCTTTTGGGGTCAGATTCGACTCATTTCAAACTCAAAAAACGGATACAAACATACACTATGAACATGACAGACAATGAAAGCGGACAAAATATACAGTTCCTCAGGTAGACAAAGGAACATCCCTTCACTGCTATTATGTAAAAATGTGTAGAACAGGTGAATATGCATGTGACACCTGTTCTACACATTTTTACATAATAGCAGTGAAGGGATGTCCCTTTGTCTACCTGAGGAACTGTATATTTTGTCCGCTTTCATTGTCTGTCATGTTCATAGTGATACACTTGGAACAATCCCCAGGACTGAAACAGGAATGAAGAGCATATTTTATGAAGCGGGCCAGTTTAGATACAAATTTTGTAAAAGGCTATGATTTGAACCTAATGCATGCAAAAGTGTCTGGCTGTCTTTTCCTGTGTCAGTTTCGGTCCCTTCTTTGGTTATTAAAGAGACCACTTTGTGCCCGGGACCACCTGTACAATTTGTCAACAATCTTCACATTGCTAGCAAGTTTTACAGGCAGTTGAAAAACCTCATCAGCTGGGAATCAGAGAGTGTTGTTGTCTCAACACAACATTGTAAACCATGGATTAGTATATTAAAGGTGAAAAGATATGAATGGAATGATGTCGATGAAACACATGTATTAAAGCATTAAAAACTGAGAAATAGCAGCCCAAAGAGGGCGAGAAAAAAAAGAAGAAAAAAAAAACATTCAAAACTGAAAAATATCAGCCCAAAAAGGGCGAGAAAAAAAAAGAAAAAAAAGAAGAAAAAAAGATGATTATTTTCCGACCGACCCATGTTTTAGCACCTAAGGCACAATATATTTTTATTTTTTAGGCCTCATAGTTAATTACGTCACGGATTTATACAATTGGCATTCGGAATGTCGCCAGAATGCCCCACTCAGAATATAAAACAATGAAAATACAATTTACAAACAAATATGTAAGTTTTAATAAGTGAACCCATAATTATTTACAAAAATTTAAGTACAAAATAGAATCATAGTGACAAAGTGAGGTGGAAAAGAAGAAAAAAAATCTCACTTTTTATTTCTCTAGCGCAAGTGATATTTTCTTTATTCGTTTCTTTCTTTCCGTCGGCTTAATTTTTGTCATGAAAGCCGGTAATATCAGCGACACTTCATTGTTTTCACCAATCTCTTTCTCTCACTTTTTATTTCTCTAGTGCCAGTGATATTGCAATTCATTTTCTTTATTTATTTCCGACGGCTTAAGTTTTATCATGAAAGCCGGTAAAATCAGCGATATTTAATCGTTTTCGCTTCTATCTCTATCACTTTTTGTTTCTCTAGCGCAAGTGATATTTGAATTAATTTCTTTCTTTCCGTCGGCTTAATTTTTGTCACAAAGCCGGTAATATCAGTGACAACTAATTGTCTCCGTAGGGGCAACAAAGTCTTGCCGATAATTATTGTTTTTAGATCTCCGGACGGAGGGGCAACTAAACGTTGCAGATAATTTTTGTTTTTAGATCTTCGGAGGGGCAACAAAACCTTGCCGATAATTATTGTTTTTAGACCTTCGTAGGAGCAACAAAGTCTTGCCGATAATTATTGTTTTTAGATCTCCGTAGGAGCACCTAAGTCTTGCCGATTATTATTGTTTTTAGATCTCCGTAGGAGCAACAAAACCTTGCCGACAATTATTGTTTTTAGATCTTCTTAGGGGCAACAAAACCTTGCCGATAATTATAGTTTTCAGATCTCCGTAGGGGCCACAAAGTCTTGCCGATAATTATTGTTTTTAGATCTTCTTAGGGGCAACAAAACCTTGCCGATAATTATTGTTTTTAGATATCCGTAGGGGCAACAAAACCTTGCTGATAATTATTGTTTTTAGATCTCCGTAGGGGCAACAAAGCCTTGCCGATAATTATTGTTTTTAGATCACCGTAGGGGCAACAAAGTATTGCCGATAATTATCGTTTTTAGATCTCCGTATGGGGCAACAAAACCTTGCTGATAATTATTGTTTTTAGAAGTAGAAAATTAAAAAATAGCAGGCATGCATGATCAAGATAATCTTCAAAAAGGGAAAACAATCAACGTATTAATGAGAAAAACAATATTGAAACGGGAGAGATATTTTTAAAACACCCCCGCTTTTTACCGCCGTTTTGAACGGAATCGAGCGCTTTTGTAATACTGCCGTACAGAATATCGCGCCTCTTTTCTGCCGTAGAGGACAGTATGCGCATTCAGTGATAACGCATAACAAGAGCGCGCACTCGCGCTCATAGTCGCGCATTTTGAGCGCGATCAATTGCGTGCGATCAGTGTGACGTTGATCGCAGGCGGAACTGTACTATGGGGTATTTCTTGATAGGCCTACAGGTTTGCTGTGTGCAGACATGTACACACATTACCGGTATCTTCACCAAGTCAGGTGTCCATGAATTATGGCCTTCTGCACATGGAAACTGAAGACCCACTCCCTTTAATTGAATTAATAAATAAACATTTGATGATGTCCAACTCACCTATATCATGGCTCTTAAGTAGCTGATCAAGCTCTGGAAGATAGCTGACCATCAGTTGTCTTAATACTCTCTGGTCAGCCTAAAGACACAAACATAAAATCATATAATCATCAAGTATCATCAAACAATCAAGACAGTCATTGCAGAACATGCCATTTGTAGTTTCTCTGGTATTCTTCCATTTGCTTTGGGACTGATCTGCATGATAACAGCCTTTATATTTGGATTTGAATTCAAACAGCTAGCTTGAAAACTCACAATAAGGACTGAATGCATAGAATGCAAACATGACGCTGTTCTATTACTTTTAAGAAGCAAAATAGCATCTTTAACAGTGAGACATATTTCCATACATGGATTTGGATTTGTAATAGAACTGGAGGCTTGTTTAAATATGTGGTAAATTGATACAGTTCACCACAGCAAAACTTTGCTTTCTATTTGTATGCATATAAATGAACGGCAAGTGGGGTTGTAGTGAGGGAAAAAGTTATCTGTGCATAACGAAGGCTCAAAGGAGTACCGACTCATTTGCGCGTTATGAGCTACAGAAAAGTGAGACACACTACACTTATGCCACTATTTTACTGTTGCTTCTTTTTTAAAAGACGGTTTATCATGGGCATATGGGAATGACGCTCTGTACTTGCCTGAACTCCAAGTAGTGTGTGTGAAAAGTTTGATGGAGGAACGAGATCTTCTACGACCGAACACACGATTCAGAAAGCATTTAAAATACACAATGATACCTCAGTCACACTGAACCGACTCCAAACAAAACAACTGACTCTAGGACATTCAGAGCAATATAATCTTTTACTTGGTCTGTTGTCACTCTGGGACCCATTTCACAAAGCCTTTTTTCAATGACAAAAGGAGAAAGTCAGTGACAAATCTGCTGATAACCAATCAGAAGCAAGTATTTCAGTAGCTTATAACAACAACTGTCATTTGTCACTGATGACAAGTTTTGTGAAACACTCTGCTGTCTGTCTCTCTGGTGTGACTTGGGTATTTCTAGTGCCATTGACTTACCTGTACACCTAGGAGCGTGTGTGAGAAGTATGACGGAGGAACAAGATCTTCAACGACTGAACACATGATCCAGAATGCATCTTCCTCATCCATGAACAGAAGCAATGAAGAGACAATCTGTAGGACAAAAGACGGTCAATCAAACAGAGACGTTGCACATGAATACAAACAGAAAGAATATTAATAATCCTGTTTGATTCAGTATATAATTAATTGTTCTATTTCATTTGTATATGTTCTATCTCACTTCAGCTGTTCTTTTGTGTGTAATGCAAATGTTATACTTGCAAAAGTGCACCATGAACATTTGGCGTCTTACAAATCTCATGTAGTATTATCATACATAAATAAAATTTCAACAATTCTATGGTGGACATAATAATGAAAACAGGTGGTGGAAGAATGCTGTCTAAGAGGGTGTCAAACAACATCATTAAAAAGGTGGCAAGTTGTCAGTGGCCCAAAACGGGGTATGTTAATGAGACTTAGCAATTTTTCATAGTCTTTTCTTTCCTCCACTTACCACGCCTGTTCCTTGACAGTAGCCTATATCAGGATAGAGCCATGAGATGCCTCTCAAGACTCTTCGTAACCTCGGGACGCCGGTGCTCTTCTGGTTTGAGAAACACGCATTGGTGGGCATGGTACGTAGAAGGTCCTGTTCAAAGATTCATTTTATGAAAGTATCAGGAGATGATTTCCCGCATTGCTCATGAAAATTTATGACAGCTAATACATTGAACTGAAATAAGGTGTTTGATGGCGATAGATTTTTTCACATTGAAAATTCAAAATACTTCCTGGCAGTTTCAAATCTACATGAAGATTTAATATCCTTGATGAACTGAACTGATGATTTGGAATATGAAAAAGAGGAATATTTGCTTGAAAATAATGATATTTCCTCGTATTGTTCTGCCCCATAAAAGCATGGAAATATTGCCCTTTCACTTTTCTGATTCCTTCTTCTTCAATACAATCAATTCATATTTTTCATCACCTAACATCATAGCGTATAAAGATCAAATATCATAAAACCATAAAATAAAAATTAATTCAAATACATCTTTGGATGAGAGTAGACTTTGAGAAGGTATGGACACTATTAGCATTGTGTGTGAATACAATAGGAAAAGAAGTCGTGGAGTATATATCTGCTATTCAACCGACCACTGTGTATCTACATCCTGTTTAAGCTCCTCTAAACTGTTGGGAGCGTCAAAAATTTGATGGCAAACTTTCACCTTAATCATTTAATGATGTGAAAGAGGATGTCATAGTAACACACACATCTGCAAGGATTTTTAAATAAATGTGCTTGGAAGAAGAATATTGATGAAAGAATACAAGACAAGTATCTGGACTTTCTGCCTATAACAGACAACTTAAATGTTGTATTCTTTTATCAAATATTGGCCTTAAAATGTATATATTTTGAAAATCCTTGCAGAAGTTTGTTTTGAATGACCTACTTGTTCAAATCTTTATACAATGTAAGTGAAATTTTGTCATCAAATATTTGAGACTCCCAACATTTTAGAGGGGCTTTAAAGTAGGAGGAATGAAGGTAATATTTTTTAGTATACATGCTGCTTCATAAGGGTAGAAAGACTAGATGTATGTCTGTGTTGACATAACATATTCTCACCTTTTCTATTTGCTTGGCTGCCATGGACTGGTCACTGGAACTTGCTTTGATGATCTCCTATGATATACAAATCAAAGATAGATACATATAAATATCTGTATGAACTAAAAACATGGGTAGAGCTCATGTGTAGGTAAAAAGGTATGTGTAGGTAAAAAGGTGTATGTAGATCATGAAGCACATGACAATGTACAAGGAGAGACAAGTAGATGTATTTTAAAAAGGTAATATAGGAAGGAAAAGATAAATGAATTGATATCGGGGGGGGGGGGGGGGGGCATTCCGAATCTAGTATGTTGCTGTGAGGGTTTAACAACATTCTAAGAAAAATCATTTCATTAAGACATATGTAAATGGATAACTGTAATAATATAAAGAAATTGTATACCGACAAATGGAGATAAGAAAATTACATATAAAACACAGTAAAGTTCCACAAGTGTCCATTTGTTCACTCACATCAAGACTCGCTTAATATAGCCATGATTTCATACTTAATAATTACAACAATAATAATATTCTGGATTCATATAGTGATGAATACATTTAATTGTCTGTAAGCAATGTACAGTACAGACATACTTGAGTAGAAAGCGTGGACTCTCGTAAGCCAGGTGATTTTTGGAGATCTACTTGAAATATTGTAAGTATCCTTCATTCTTACAGGTACCACTTATTCCCACTGCATACAGTATGTACAACATTAATTCTGCTATCATTAGACTGACTGTACACTGTAATTGTCTCCTCTCACGTCATGAATAAATTACACATATTCAAATCAGTTGCTTCGACCCGGAAGGTGTGAACTTTGGTATGTAAACACAATAATGACTTATCACCCTTGTACGCACAAGACTCATGAGCATTCGTCACTCTCAGAAATCCAATCTGTTAAATCATCAATAATTCATAAGCTCTGTTGCTTTCACCGATCAACATCCTGGGAGCCAGCCTTACTTACCTTGTATGACATTTCGCTGCTACTCTTCTTCTCCTGCGCACCGCAGAGTCTCATCCACAGCTGGTGCCTCATGCTGTGTGGAATGCCCTCTCGGACCAGCGAACGTAACTTTTCCGTCTGGGGTAACCGGCTGTCCATCTAGATGATGTAAAGATAGAATTTGGGATGTAACTTCTGAAATTTATTTTGCTTCATGAAGTGCAAACAACTAGAATTTAATTTACTTCGAATTCAGATGTCAATCACGATCTCATTCCCATATCCTGACCCTTTTTTAAATATTATTCTCACTATTAAAGTATGAGTTTTCCATTGCGCCACGTATTATATTTGTAACAGTATTCAATTCCTAATTCTTGAAGGTGCATTCCTAATTTTGTACATAGGGTCTGAAATTTGTAATAATAAGCCAGTTCATAGTTGCAGTCTGAGCATGAGCAGATAAAGGTCATTGCAGACCAAATTGTGAAATACACGAAGACAAAATACCGAATGCGTGCTCATGAAAGTTACGTAACCATTATTCATTTACGCACAAGCAATGCACTCCATGATACACAGGTGGAAGTATTCTTTGAAAAGGGGAAACAAAGGCTATTTATGTAGTACCTCCATCGCTGTAGGAGTGATTATTTCAAAATGTACAAAGTGGGACCTCTTCATGTTTTGAAGATCTGTGGATATTCTGGGTCACTTTGGACATGTGCTCACCGTAAACTGGTGTATTATAAATTTGTTGTAATAGTTGGCAGCTATGCAAACATACTGTTAACCCCGTAAAATCTTAGAAACCCGAGATGGAAGTAGATTATATTACCGATTCCCATGTGAGATCTCCGACCTCTTTATTGTGAGCGAACTCGAAGTATGCTGTCCATTTCAATCTCTGCTGGGGGTCCTCTATGAACGGTTCACTCAGGAGCTTACTGGAGTTGGGCTCGGCTGCATCTGTATTTAGAATTAAAATCAATAAAAAATCAAGATCATTTCACTTTGAGTTTGAATGGATTTAATGTGATATCACTAAGGTTCAGCTGCATCTGTATTCAGAAATAAAATCCATCAAAATCAGTTCACTTTGAATGAATTTAATGTGATATTATAGTTAGGTTGAGCCTCATGTGTATTTAGAATTTAGATGAGTCAAAATCGGTTCACTTTGAATGAATTTAATGTGATATAATTGGAAAGCATAGGATACTCTTTATTTTGGTTCAGTTCGGTTTGATTTGATTCAATTGTATTCAGTTTGGTACTGTTCAATTCAGTTCATTTCAAGTCAGTTCAGTTCAGTTCAGATTAGATCAGTTTAATTCAATTCAGTTCAGATTAGATCAGTTTGATGCAGTTCAGATTAGATCAGTTTAGCTCAGTTCAGATTAGATCATTTTTATTCACTTCAGTTCAGTTCTATTTAGTTTGGTTTACTTTGGTTCACTTTTATCAATTTAAGTTCAATTCAGTTTGGTTAAATCAAATTAAATACAGATTGGTTCAGTTTCATTCAATTTCAGGTCATTTCAGTAGCTTTCAATTTTGTCCTGTTAATTTCTAATTCATCAATTCCATAAGATTGAACAGAAAGTTATTAGGAAACAAAAGTAATAATATCCAAAAAGGTAAGGAGTCAAAAGAAAGCTTGGCATTACAAAAATTGACTCAAAAGAAGAAGAGAAGACAATTTATCATGAACAAGGATATGAAATAAATACCGGTAAGGCACACATCTCGTTTAAAAATTTAAAAAATGATATGTGCTTTCTTGAAAATGCTCCAATGTAACGTTTGTTCAATTTTGAATATTGCTAAAGGCACTGCATTGTTAGAAATATATTTTAAACAGCCTTCAGACTGATCCATGTTGCATATACACATGTATTAACTGTACATTTGAATGCATGATCTTAAATGTCAACTCCATCTGGCCGTCATAAGCCTGAGCTCCTTATTTACAAGATTTCTTCCAAAGGCATAATGAGACATAGAAGGTCAACGGTTTTGCAAAGCTTCCTAATGAGCAGGGAGAATGCTTAAAGACCCTATCCGATGAAAATACAACTTGATATAAATGGAAATGGAAAACTGAATGAATGTAGAATAAAAAATATAGAGGAATAAAAAGTATTTAACCTTTCATTATTGCACAAAAGCAAGTTAAAACCTCATTCTCCTTATTACGAGTTAAAGTAACGACATAACATGTGGACCTGACTGGTTCACCTACATGTACATGTTTATAGCTGAGGCGATGAGCCACGCTTAATTAATGGAAAGTCATTGTGAATATGGGTACTCCACATAAGAAGATGTCAACTTTCAATTTTTTCAGCATTAGATTTTGAATTTTCAGAGAGCTGATACTCCTCTGACAGACACTAAAATGGCATATAATTGATATTATTGTAATCTTATGGCTTATAAGCTTTCCGTTGATATATAATTCATCCATTTCATTTTTTCAGTTCGTATATGGTCTTTAAGAAATGCATTGTCAAAGAGAATCTCTCATGAAATAAATATCTGAAGGCGTGCACGCGACACCACAAAGGGAGAGATCCGTCTTATATAAGGGCAAACAACCACATAAAGGAAAGGTCAAAATACACCTACGACAGTTATGTTGATGCCTAAATACATGAAGACTACATATCTATATTTACATGATCATTACAGTAAATCAGTATTCAATATGCCTATATTGACATTTGGAGACATACGTGTACAAAATGCTGTACTGTATTGCCCACAAATTCATTATTTCTGTAAGTGCCTATTCAAGAAAAAGATTGCAAGTTTCTTGCACCACATTGACTTGATGTTGTGTTTCTCCTCATAATGTACAATGGGCTTCCACAATCAAGGAGTTTCATCATAGCAGTGACTACAGTATATCAGAAAGGTGAGACAGTGCCTGTTAAAGATCAAAGCCCCTCTAAAGTGTTGAGAGCCACAAATTCGCCCCAACTTTGATGACAAAATTTCACTCAAATTTTATCATAATGTAAAAGAGAATTTCAGACACTTCTGCAAATATTCCCCTCTCCCCCCCAAAAAATGTTTTTAAAGACATAATATTGATAAAAGAATGCATAATTTGGGTTTTTCTGTTGTACGCCAGGAAACTTAAATTTTGTATTCTTCCATTAATATTCAACTTCAAACACTTTTGTTTTGACAATCCTTGCAGAAATGTGTCATTAAAAAAAAAAAATTCACATTATGATACAATTTAAGGGAAATTTTGCCATTAAACACCATTAACACCTTTAATATTCACTCTTCAATAAGCGATACTGGGCCATAATTGGTGGCAGATGCTTGCCCAGTGTCATCTTCATGCTCTAGTGCATGTACTGAATATCATCATTCACAACAGTGTACTAGCCAACATAGAAGTGGAACCTTGGCAGTGCAGATTATGAAAATCAGTGTAATTTGCATAGTACATACTTGAGTATACATGTAGAATCTGTGATTAAAATTAAAATCACAGCTGTCTGTTTGTGTAAAGTTGGAAGTAAGCAATCTGTTTTTTTTTTTTATCTGTTTTTATTTACAGTAGTTTTTAATCTTAAATTTTAGAAATTATTTTATGGTATAGATTAATTGTTTATCAAACAAAAATTAATTTATTTGAGGTGTTTGTATAAAGAAATATTCTCTTTATCAAAATCTAAATTAAAAAAAGACATGAAAAAAAAATGTCTTTATTAATATTAGTAATAATAAAAATTGGTAGCAGGGAGCCTGGTACTTATTTCAATATAATTTGAAGAGAGAATGTAAAAATACAATACAATGTCTTTTCAGACGAAAATACACTGAAGCAGGTTGGTAGCATTTAGTTTATAAGTTCCACTTACACAGTTCATGACAAAAAGCCTAAAATAGAGTCCCACAATAATATGCATGCATTGGTACATATGGCACAATACCAAACTGATTGCAATCTGTAATATCCAACATGAACTCAAGGTTGAATAAATAAGCCACCTTTTATTGAATCTATTGTGTGATGCAGTTGAAATAGAAATAACACCCACTTACCTTCCACTTCCACTCTGAATCCAAACTCGTCATATCGAAAATCTCCTACAGCACCGGCATCTTCAGTCTGTTAAGTATAGCACAGAGAGAGAGAGAGAGAGAGAGAGAGAGAGAGAGAAAGAGAGAGAGAGAGAGGGGGAGAGACAGAGAGGAAGAGAAAAGGTGATAGATCGAGATAGATGACAAACAAGATGATGAGTGAATGAAAATCAAGAGGATGAAAGACAAAAAGAATGAGAGAAGAGAGAGGTTGACAGAAAGAGAAAAGAGACAATGAGATAGAGGGGGAGAGAGAAGGAAAGAGGGGGATAAAGGGGGAGAAAGAGGGGGAGAGAGGGGTGGAGGGGAGAGAGAGGGAGGGGAGAGGGGGAGAAAAAAGACACATGTTGATTGGCAGGGAAAGAGAGAGAGAGACAGATAGTGTATTTGTATAGAAATAAAAGGAACATAATAGAGGGAGAAAATTAATATTCAATTTATTATCTTGCACGTAGACTGGAGTAACAACAAACATGACATTTTGTGACAATGAGATATTGCCATCCATTCAACCCTAACAATTACTGCAATCTACTTCTTTCATCTATAACAGAACGTGTGTCGTCATATATAGACATACATGTACGTAAATGTACAGTATGTATACAATTTGCTTTCTCCCCATATTTTGGAAGAGGGAAAACAACAAGTTCTTATACTACACGAATATTATACACAAATGAATTATGTCATGAACATTTCTTTATTCTCCTATCCTCTGCCTTTATGGGTGGTTCTCTCAGAAGTCAATCCAACTGCTTTATAATACAAGACATTCAAATGTATGCCTCAACAATATCTATATTTCATGCACTGCAGTTCTGTTTAACAAAATACAATCTGACCATTTTAGAATTTTCCTGAATAATGTTTTATGGCATTTCATGGCACTGGCCAATGTTGACATTTCATTGCACAAGGGGCATTCTTCGTTTGGTGTCAAATATTCATAATATGTTAAATAAAACAACATTATGCATGTACTTTTTTGATAGGGTACATTTGTGATCTTGAGCTATTCTTGTTTGGAATAAACTTTAGCATTAAAAAAAAAAGTTTCCTTCATGCATTCCATTGTCATAAACTGCTGCATGTACAGTATGCCTTTGATTTTAAAGGTAAAGACCAGTTATGGTCATGCTATTGCATTGTGAAAGAAACGCTGTGGAATCGATCAGAAAAGGTTGATCATCTAGCATATAAGTATTGGTGTGTACTGCAAGGTTCTGGAATCATCAAAATGATAAGAAATTTGGCCCAGTCTTGGTAAAGTTACAAGCACTGTACACAGAATGATGTATATGGGACTACGCACACGTGCGTGACACGTGTGTTTATCTCTCACGTGCCAATAGATTTATAAACTAATTTACCAAATACATGTATATCAATTAGTAGGCAGTTTCCCGGCAAAATCGTTATCATGTATTAGTCAAAACATATTCTTTCACATAATTGGTAATAAGAGCTTCCATTTCATTTTTTGAAATTGGGGCGTTTCCAATACTGGTCTTTACCTTTTATCAAACACAAATATTTTTTAAATAAAAATTTCAGCATTCATGTTTCACAGCTGGAGGATGATTAACTGTGAGAATGCACTTACCTGTGCTAATTTGGCAAGAATATCCTGTGGCCACATGCTGGGTATGAGGGCTGAGAAAGGGCCGCCAGGGGCAGGGGTGTACCCCCCTGAACCCCTCCTGTGTTTGCTCAGCTTGCTACACATCTCATCCTCATCTTCTGATAGGGTCTCAGCTGTATGGTGAACAGTAGCAGAGAGAGAGGGAGGGAGAGAGAGAGAGAGAGAGAGAGGGGGAGAGAGGGGGAGAGAGGGAGGAAGAGAGAGAGAGAGGGAGAGGGGAGAGAGAGAGAGAGGGAGAGAGGGTGAGGGAAAGGGAGAAGAGAGAGGGGGAGGGGAAGAGACAAAGAGAAAGAGATAGAGAGAGACAGAAAGAGAGGTGAGAGATCGGGAGGGAAAGAGAGGGGGAGGGGAAGAGACAAAGAGAAAGAGAAAGACAGAGAAAGAGAAAGACAGAGACAGAAAGACAGAAAGAGAGGCGAGAGAGGGGGAGGGAAAGAGAGGGGGAGGGAAAGAGAAGCGAGAGAGGGGGAGGGAAAGAGGAGAGAGAAAGAGATAGAGAGAGACAGAAAGAGAGGCGAGAGAGTGGGAGGGAAAGAGAGAAGAGAGAGGGTGAGGGGAAGAGACAAAGACAAAGAGAAAGAGATAGAGAGACAGAAAGAGAAGCGAGAGAGTGGGAGGGAAAGAGAGAAGAGAGAGGGGAGGGGAAGAGACAAAGAGAGAGAGAAAGAGATAGAGAGACAGAAAGAAAAGCGAGAGAGTGGGAGGGAAAGAGAGAAGAGAGAGGGGAGGGGAAGAGACAAAGAGAGAGAGAAAGGTATACAGAGAGACAGTAAGAGACATAGAGGGTCAGAGGTAAGTAGTTCAAGTTGAAGAGATTCAGGAATGACAGTACAGACATGATTTATAAAGGGTAAAGGAAGAAAAAGAAAAACAAGGAAATAAAAAGAACAATTCTGGTTAATATTGTGCATACCGGTAGATAAATAGAAGTATCCTTCACAAAAATACATGAACATACAAAGAAAATGAACATGATAAATACCTGTATGATAGTTTAAACCAACGGCACTTACGCTTAACACGACGCACATAACGATCATTGCTAGTCCATGAAGAATTCTCTTCCAATTTACTGTTCGCAATTAATCCTTTATATAAAGTCAATCCCTTTGACATATTGGTAGGTAAAATGAAGTCCCCACCATTGATTAACCATTCTTTAACACGGGATCCAGCAATTATTCTCCACTATTCTTAGATGCACATGTACAATGTATATACAATAATACATATATTGTACAAGTTTATAAGCAGATGTTTATATTACGCTGCTACATGGAGCATACATATCCATATATATGCAGACATTTTCAATATATATGTGGATAAAAGACAGACTTACAGGCGTGCTGGTAATTGTTTCTGCGACATATTTGGCTCCACTGAAAATCACAGATTTCAATAAATTTCACACACCACTGCCCATGCAGGAAAACACGATACAACTATTATGAATTAGCTCAACAATATCAATAATTTTTAAACAACCTGTAATCACTCCAGCAAAGCATAGGGAGTCAATGCTAATGCCTATTGACCTCTAGCAATGAACTACTGTACATGTTAATAGGCAGCATTTTCACCATGAATAGTCAATAAACATGTACTTATAATACACAAATGCACACAATCATGCCGATGTGGCTGATCGGCAAGTTTGACAGTATAGACTGATAGTGAAATCAGTTGATTTTTGTACAGTGGTGTTTGAAATATTGAGAATCAATAGCACAGCTTTTAATACACAGCCAGGATAGTAATGCAGCTATGTGTGCCTGTAATAACTACCAAAATAGGAAAACAGTTAAAATCTGAGATTTTCTCTGAGAATACCTCGTTTCCAGCATCCTCCCCCTCCTCCTCCTCCTTCGTCAGAAGCACATCTCTTTTTCTTCTCTACTGCTACACCTGGAGTCATTGCTACAGAACACTACTGGTCTAGCTGGTATCACTGATATAAAGCTAGATCCTGTGCTAAACAGTACATTGATCATGTATGCAAGCATCCCACAAGAGCATCATGCACTGTTTCACATACCCTGTATACAGGTATGTAAAACCTGACCACTGCACCTATTGTATTCTGGGACCAGTTTCACAAAACTTGTCATCCGTGACAAATGACAGTTTTTTTTATAAGCTACTGAAATATTTGCTTGGTTGATTGGGTATCAGCATATTTGTCACTGATTTTTGTCATTTGTCATTAAAAAAAGGCTTTGTGAAACAGGTCCCTGGTTGACAATACCTTGATGTTCAACGTTAATATAAGGATGTTAATGAGAGAAATATCTTGCATACAGATGTACACATGTATGTCTATTGCACCTGGCATTCCATACCTTTTGCTTTCCATTGTCAATATTCAGAATGCCATTTTCTGAAAGTATTGGAATGTGGGTGATGTTTACCATGGTACACTGTGTTCTGAATGAATTACCACATACACACAGATCTTATGGCGGTGATTTGTCAGAAAATCAGGACGAAAAGAACGCTTTACTTATATATTCAAATTTATGGATGTTTCTTTCCTGGGGACCTAGCCGACAATGTACCAGTATTCATGAATGCATGGAATACAGTCTGCAACATTATTTATTGTACGTGGGGGGTAGCCTTGGGCATGCTATCAGATTGTCAAGAACAACCTTTGTTTACAAAGTTTGCATAAAATTTGAATACATGTTAGTAAACTGGTCAATAGCCATGTTCAGACAGGGGGGGGGGGGCTTGCTAGTCGGTGTAAGTTAATCCATGCAGCAGTAATTAACTTTTACACCATTAGTTGTCCACACCCTCTTACTCGGACCAACTTGCCATGATTAAGTTAACACAACCTCCCACCGACCAGCGTAACTTCCGGAAGCGGTAGCGCCCGCACTAGTCAACCTCAACCCACCTTCTGGATCACCTCAACCCACCTTCTGGATCTAAACTGTGCGAATTCTAATTTTCCTTTTCGATTGTACAAACAAACAACCCTCGTGAAAGGTCACAGATACTTCTGAGAGCCAAGTGAGATCATCCACACAGTTAAATCCAGGAATGAATCGGTCGGGGTAAAGGTAGGCGTAGCTAACACAACCATAGTTCAGACGGTCATTACTCCGACCGTTACACCGACCTCACCATATTTACCCCGACTAGCTCTTAACACAACCTTTACCCCGACCAAAATTGCCATCGGCTGAACAAGACTTATTAGAGATACAAATCATTTCTTAAAGGTCGGTGACATCCAAATATAAGTTGATTCCTAGTGATGAGCTAACAAGAGACAGTGATATGTAGCTTCACCAGAGCTGACCACCCGTTTACAATAGGGACTTTTAGATTTGCGTGGACTGATACGTGTGACGTCCATTCAAGGCAGTGCATTAAAAGGACGTCGATCGTAACAAGCCACGTTGTCGTTCGGCAAATCTAAAAGTCCCTAATACCATACAATACCAACATAGGATTTGCTATGTCAGACGTGCTGTAGCATCACCAGGAAAAGAAAGGTAATGTGGAGGTACTGTATGAAAGAATGTGATTCTTTTGTGAGCATGAGTTGGGGGAAGTTACATACCACTGGCTCTTGCTAGCTCTCTAATAATTGACAGATGTCACAAGCTGAATGAGATCTGGATCTTTTTTTTAACGGTGCAGCTTAGCAGGTCTGAGAAAATTATTTAAAAAAACATTTAAAAATCTATGAAATATATTTAGATGTTTGACCAACAAAGTATGAGTTGTATGCAGCCCTGCATATCAACAGGAATCAACTTATTTTGGACGTCACCCGACCTTTAATGTTAAGTCTCAAATATACAAATCCTTATACACTCTTCAATGCAACTTTCTATTGAACAAATTGTCTTCTACACCCAATGATAGATGTTTTACACTCGTAATTGAATATAATGAGGTCAAATACGTGTTTCCGTTAGAAATACATGTATATGCATGTACCAGCAAGTCTCGGTACATGTATATCGGTCTGCAGTTGCAGCATAATCTGTACATTTTTGTAAGCTTCATTGAAGAATGTTCTAACATCCACACTGAAATGTGATGCTACCGAGTATGTCCCCCCTACCCTCTCAAATAAAAAAGAAGTCTTGTTAAAGATAAACTTTAGTACTGGTAATGCGATTGCATTGTGAAAGAAAAGGTGTGGAAAGGATCAGAAACAGTTGATCATGTAGCATGTAAGTATTGGTGTGCACTGCAAGGTTTTGGAGTCATCAAAATCATAATAAATTTGACCGAGTCTTGGTAAAGTAACAAGCACTCACATAGAAAGCTATATATGGGACAACACACATGGTGTCGGGGCTAGTACTACCTTGATTTCCTCGTCTTTCTATGCTCATTACTCAGCCAGTATACATTTTCTTCCAAAATTGTTTGGCACATGTCATTTATTTGTAATCTTGAACATTCAGTGTAAGTTTCGTTTGATTCTGTGAGAATTAATTTTTTTTTTTTTACCAGTACTGGAGTTTATCTTTAATGTTTGTATTCATAGAGTTAATGCACAATGTAGGGCTACATGTATTTATTAGCACAGAGTAGGACAGCCAGTATACAAAATGCAGAAACTAAATGCTGCTTTTGGCGTATAAATATATTTTTTTTACTAATAAATAATACTTCATGTACTCTCTTTGAACAGTACAATGTACAGTTGAAACCTTCATGAAAGTATAGAAATTTACTTGATAAGTCAAGTGAAATTTAAAAAAAAAGTATTAAAATTGCATTACCTTCAAACTGGTAGGGACGACAATATGCGAGCATCATTACCCACTGCACAGTTTCCATTATCAAGGCATTCCTCGCCAATATTGTGGATGAAATCAAAAGCCCCAAAACGCACAGAAACGGAATTTAACAACCAACCGAGTTAACTAGCCTTCAGAAGAAGAAGAAAAACCTCCCACAAACTTTTCACATTCTCTGATTCCCTTTTGCCCACTATTGTGGTTTTGTCTTTACGTCCATGCACTCTTTCACAAGGGTACTTCATATTGCCAATCCCATATTACTCCCACACTTACCACCTTCCAACAATGAAACCTCAACCTTTTCAATATTTAAAAAAAAATATGTTTCCAAACAAAAGACTTTGTTTGAACAATCACAGAAATAAGAACAGAAAAGGAAAATAAAAAGCGAAACAACCATTTGTAAGAAACTGGATTACATTCCATTATTTTTGCTTCAGTGGATTCTGTCGGCAAGTACAATATATGTACTTAAAGGAATTTTGAGTTTTGCTACTGATAGACAATAAAAATAAATTTACAGTGAATGTTTGTAACAATTACAAATACATGTATATTTCCCTGCCATACAATCTTGGTACATTATATAAAACTACTGAGGAACAAGTGTAAAAAGAAAGGAAACATACATGTACATGTAATTTACTCTGAGATAGTTCAGCCAAACATGAGCATAAGAAAAGGTCCCATACATGTACCGGTACATGTACATGTTTGTGCAAAAGTGACTTATGATTCACCTTAATGGCATTTCAAATTACATGTAAATTTCCCTTCAAATTATGTGATTTGTTTAAAATCTGCTATTCCAAAAAATCAAGATACTGCATGATTAACAGTCATAATCATTTTGAGCCCATTCTTTTTCAATTTGAATATATATGAAATTCAAGAGTACAGTGTACATGTACATGTATTTTACCTTTAAACCAATTCAAGCATTTGTGTTATTGCCAGGCCGTTACATCTGCATTCTATAACATATTAAGCTTGTTTACACAATACCATGCACCCTTGCACAACTACATGTATGTTGCCGATCCCACAAAGTCTTCCCCGCTTTCAGTGTCTTCAAACTTTGGGTTCTACAACTTCCCAATAGGCCTGTCCTCATCAGCTCGAGATTGCCAAATAACCCGCTTTTTTAACTATCCCGACCGCAATTTATCCAGCCAATTTGCGTCTTCATCAGCCGCAGTTGCAATTAGTGGGATATTTTGTCAAGATATCTTGGGCTAAAATATCCTGCTATTTGTCCGGTGCGTCTTCACCAGCCCCAAGACTGGCACTATGCGTGAATAATGAGCAAAATATCTTGAGCTGATGAAAACGTGATTTGTAACTTCAGGCTTATGTCCCAAATCAGAAATAGCGGGCTATTTGGCAATCTCGAGTTGATGAAGACATACCTAATGTTACACATTATCTCATTTTCAACAGAATTCGTCAATTGTAACCACACACAGGATTTCCCATTGAAAAATGGAGAGGTAAAATCTGAATGACCTAGATACATTGTGTAAGTATGCGTGTCTGAATTTTGTTCTCTTTCACTGATTTTATTATTCATGGCTGAATGCCGGAAAGAAACTAAATCAAATACAGTCCTTTTATTGCGTGAATACAGCATACTTTGTACTGAGGGGGGGGGGGGGGGGGGGCAGGCTATGCATCACTAATAGAGCCCCCCCCCCCCCCCATCCCCATCCCCTCCAATCCATTTTCCTACATGTATGAGTCCTCCCACTAAATATTTAGGTACATGTATGGATCACACTTTTATGATTATCCTACATGTGTAAAGTACACCTACAGAAAGATGTACGATTGGGCTAACAAATATGTACATGTATTTATAAAGCTCTTCAAAACACCCTCTCAACCACTTTTGTCACATTCTCAAATTATGTTGTTCTTTCTCCACCCCCTCCCCCTCTCTCTCTCTCTCTGTATGTCTGTCTCTCCCTCCCTCCCTTTCTCTCTCTCTCTCTCTCTCTCTCTCTGTATGTCTGTCTCTCCCCCCCCCCCCCCCCCTCTCTCTCTCTCTCTCTCTCTCTCTCTCTCTCTTTTCCTCCATTCTCCTCCCTCTAGCACATAATTAATTATACAGGTGTAACTTTTCAAAAATGAATTATTCCAAGTCGACCTCCTACAGTACTTCTGTATACTGTACATCATGTATCGACTACTATCCAAAAGCAACACAAGCATGATTGATATAAATGTGGATAAACTTTAGCTAAGTTTGCTAAATGCTACTCAATACATGTACATACTCTACATATAATGTGCAAGCATGTACATGTATATCTTGGTTCAAAATATTTAGTTACAGGGTACGTACATGTACATTGTAGGATTAACTCAAGAATAAAACACTGTCTCACCACTGTATGTTTTTCTGCTGTTCATATTTAAAGATGGATAAGAGTGCTGATAACTTGATAAGGAATTTTTCCCCATGTAATTGGATTTGATAGTGTTTCTGAGTAACAGAACAAACATTTATACATTAAAGGTATTCTAGACAAGAGTATAATTTGTTCAGTATTCTACATTTACATGGAGTAGAGTAGATTAAATATATTTCTTCAACATGACATGACCTTTATCAACCTATTATAATGTACCGGTAATCAGCATGCTGTAATATATAACAGTAATGCAACAGAATACAAGGAACATTACTATGATTACTTCAGTAAGAATAATTGGAAGAAAAAACCTGTTAAATGTACAATGTACAGATATACTTGTGGGTACATGTACAGATGTAAGCAAGAAATATCAAGCTTATCTGAAATTAAAACATCTAGATGTTAGAGTTTAGGAGGAGGAAAAAGACATTACAGTCATGCTTTTTGCACACTTAGACCCAATCCAATTATTTTTTGTTTAAAAAAAAAATATTTCAATATCTTAATTTGTCCAAACCAAATTGATTACCGGTAGTCCAGAATATGTACATGTATACAGGGAAATTTATCCATGTACAGTAGTAACCCATCGTCAGTAAAAAAAAATCCTTGACTCGTGTCGTACATCATTCCTCTCAAAACAGAAAAAATCACATGGCATTAGCATGCAGGCGACTTGAATGTACGTCAGTACTGCGTCACTAACGCTCTCTCTCTCCCTTTCTCCCCTCACTTAATAGCTTCCCAAAGGGTACATACAAGATGAAGCTGCCTACGCTCGATCCATAGTGCATTACCAAGTGTATCATACATGCAACTCCTCTATCACCTAGCATCCCTCAAAACCTTTCTCCATCTGTGCGGGATAAATTACTCCTACTTATAGCTGGTAGCAACTAGACTGGCTTCCATGGAAACTGGGTGATGTCATAATTTTTTAGAAAGGAGAGAGCGGTACACTTTTGGACAACAATGTATAATCTTTTAAGAATTTTCTGACATTTGTTTTTTATATTTTTGTGAATAATAGATTTTTGTTCTTCACAATATGCTTCATTTTGTATCTTCAATCTTGACTAAATCAAAACATACATGTACTACAGACATGATATGTACAGTACATGCCTGTACAGTTTTTATTAAGTAAAATATTCAAATTTAAGCAATCTAATGTGAGCTACAACTGTAGTCAAAGGATGCATTGAATCAACTGAGATTAGGCAAATGTGGCTAACAGGCGTCTGCATGAATTAACTACCATTATTTCGAATTAACTACCATTATTTCATTCTTTACTCAAGTTGTCCCTGAAGTACATGTATAATAATATCAAAATAAAATAAATGTACATAGCATACTTTTATGACATTTAAACAGGAATAGAATAAGGTTCATGGAGATACACACTGTACCATTATTTATTTACATGTACTGTACATGTACATATTAGTCATGAAAAGATAGGAAAATAACAAAGAAAAGTAGTAGCCTACATGTACATGTGATGTACATGTACATGTATGCTTTGACACTTCACAGATTCTGCATCCTCAACTGAATCAGACTTGTGTAGTGACTTGAGAAGAAGATGAACACTATCAATGATGTGCAGATTAAAATAAGGAGAAAAAGGTGAGTAAACAGCCGATGAAAAGAAGAGAAATAGGCGATTAAATTCTCCTTCTCAAGAGCAGGAGAAATTCTCATTCTATCGGTGTGACACCGATGAATTATGAAACGGCCAGTATGAAAGCGTTCGGGAGAAAAAGGCGATTAAAATGGTCAAAGGTCGCAGGATACGCGCGCTTTATCCTAACCAGCTGTATTTGTTGACTTATGGTTGAACATGCATACAGTGTACATGCTAGCTAGATGGAGCGCAGGCTTTATTATGCAATGATTCTTCACTTCCGGCAAGGGCTCGCCACAGCGAGTAAATTTCACCGGCAGTTAGAAAGCGACAGGGAGAAAACGGCGGTTTCACCTTTGTTTACATAAGGGAAATTCAATCAGTATTTTCATCGGTGTGACTCCGATAGAAGCCAGTTTGAAAGCAGTATTAATTGCAAGTGTATTATTTAAACTTGCAAAAAAAAATTCAGAAGTAAAATTTGAAGCTCAAAATTTGAATAGAGTATTATGGCCACTATTACCACATACAAACTACTAATAACATACATGTACACATTGAAGATATTGTGTTGGTGATTGATACACTTTAAGACGGAAACAAAGAATGGTTTACTTGGTTTTTTGTTTTCTTCCTCATTTCCTTAGCCAGCTTTAGATTGATTTTATGTCAGTCCTAAATACACTATGGCTGAGAAGTCATTGAAAACCCCCAAACATTATGATCAGAACATGACTGCCAAAAGCATTTTTTTTAATATGAATAGATTAATGTACATAAATGCAGCTAACTGTTTCAACTATAAAGCTTCATGTAAATAACACATATGGAGAAAATATCCTTAGTTCCAATACACATACTACTCACACTTGTTTACTGATAAGATCTACTCTGAATACAAACTAGATTCCTGAAGAGCTCTGCACACAATACACACAAAAGTCTGAAAGCAATTGAAAAACCAAGCTTATCCCCCTAAATTCAAAGAATTGATTCCATGGCTTTTAAGGATTACCACCCCTTTATTTTGTATTGTGCTAGATAAAATGAGAGTTTGGAAGGTTGGTCTAGAATTTGATTCACAGTACAACAATATTATCCTTGCTCATACTGTACGAATCAGCAAAGTATGTAGAATGTTAGCATCATGCACACATACATGTATTGTACAGTGTATTTTTTTTTTAAACAAGTGCATAAAACAAGCACCCTTCAACATGTCTTTCAAAATTACTCTATTAACTGTACAAGCTACATTGTAGATGCAGTCTGTATATAATTGCTCATGTAAATTTGCCTACAATTATCTGCATTATAAACTTCAACCTGCATGGGACTCAACGCCTAAAAAAATTGTCTATGTGCAATGGAATAACCCTAAATCTGAATGAAAATCTTCAAAACACAACTACATGTACATGTACATGTGCATGTCGGTGTGTACAACTGAGGCATATATATTACAGAATGTTTGTAATTAATTAATTGTAATGGAGTGTGCAATTCTGGTTGTTTGAGTATCTGTATTTGGGAGAGGGATAAGTACACAAATTGTGGAAAAGAAATCACTCAAATCCTTTTAAATTTTGACAGATTTGACCCGCCATATATATCAACACACAATCCTTCGGAATGCATGGATTATATACATTCCCTTACAAATTTTTGGCTCAAATAATAAAGGTCAAGTGTACCACAAACAAAATTTCTGTGATGCATGAATAAAGCAGTACAGTCAAACCAGTCTATGGCGACCACCCAAGGGAAACACAAAAAGTAGCCTTTGTAGACAGGTGGTCTTTGTAGACAGGTTCCTTTAGTACATGATTCAATGAGAAACCATTTTCAAGGGAAACAACAAATGTAGCCTTAATAGACAAGTGGTCTTTGAAGACAGGTGGTCACTAAAGCAGGTTTGACTGTACCTCTAAATGCAATACAAAAACTAACTATAATTTTTACTTCTCAACAAAAAGGATCCTTTTCAGACTTTCACATACACAAAATCAACATCCCATATATATATATATATATATCTGAAATGTAAGATGTAAACCTTGGAAATGGAATGTGAAGACAGTACTTAGAAGAGGGTATATTGACAAGAACAGAAAGATACATGATATGGAAAAGTGTGGTGTGGAACTGTTTGATAGAAAGAACTCTAGGGAGCTCATTGAAAGGTTGGGTCTGGAAGAAACTGTGGTAGAAGTGGTAAAGAGAAGTGGATTGAGATTGATGGGTCATGGGTTGAGAAGGAAAGATGATGAATCTGTGAAACGAGCGTGGGATCTGGAAGTTTATGCCATACTGTACATTCAAGAGGAAAAGGGAGACAAAAGATTTCAAGGAAAGATATGGCGAAGAAAGAAGGTTGGTCTAATTATGATCGAAACAAGAAAAGATGGAGGGAGGGATTATCATCATTGCGTTAAAGGTAATACAAAGTTTTGGGAAATTTTGAAAATTGGGTGGATAGTGAATCTTTACAATTTTGTTATATTTGGATGCCCCTGTGGATGTTTCATAAGCACAACAAAAATTAGCCCCTAAAACACTTCTGTTTTTGAGAAAAATTGAATATAAAAATTTACCGGTGCTCCCAGTAAATGTTGATAAATTTCAAATAGCGCCTATGGCCGGACAATGGTAGCTGCAACCATGAAAATCTCAGAATATGTAGTTGTGATATATAATTTCCAAACGGGAATAGCTAATTGGTCGATTTTAGTCAAGAAACATTGTTTCATAGCTAAATTAATATTTGACCTTGAGAGGGAGCTATACAACATAAAGAGTTTATTATTTATAATTTCATAACTTTAGACTCGATTTCAACCGCGACAACGATCAATGAATATTGTAGGAACGCATATGCTTCCGAAATTGTTAATTTGAACCAAATTCATGACCCCATACCAAAACTTTGTAATACCTTTAAAGTCACTTTACCCCTCACAAGAGAAAAAATGCTGACTTTAATAAAGGATGATGATGATGATGATGATTATATCATACATACAGTAAATAGAAGAAACAGGAATGTGACTTCTTTAATTTTCTAGATTTTGAGATTGTTTGCAGGGTCTCTTGTTTGTTTCTGTCTGTTACAAACTCACTGGTCCTTGGCAACCAAAATACGTTAGTAGCCAAGTTAATCAAAACTGCTGATAAAAGCTCACTAGAACATTTCTTTAAACAACATTTCTGATATACTGAATTCAAAGCTATATTTATAAAGTTTTAAAACTCCTGATCAGAGTTGTGTTTATCAGATTGTAGGTAATCAAAATAAAACAGTGCAATCTGCACGATCTAGATTTTATAACATACCAGGTATATTAATCTGGCAACAGCAACTCTCCCTGAAGAAAAAAAATCACCAATTTTTTTGAATATTTCATATTCTACCCCTTCAAATTTGTTTGAATATCATGGGCCAATTATGTTAAAATCTAGGATTTTGCCCCATCAACTGAATGATTCTTGTCCTAATGGCATGCTATTTCTACTACTGGTAGTTAGGCCAATCTCTGTAATCATTACCCACCCCCCCCCCCCCAAACTATTGTAAATATGTTTTCGTGTACAGTGTATATGAGATGAGAGCAATTTAATTTTCCATTGTTTTTATGTTGAAGACATGAACAAAAGTTAAATGAATTTCTGATCTTTAATTTAAAGTTGAATAACTTGACACGACAGAATACAACATTTCCATAATTATGAAATTTGTTAATTATTCATCTCTATTACAAACATTAGGTATGTCTTTTGTTCTACTTTCTTCTTCTCTTACAGTTGGCAATGTGTACATGTACTTGAAATTTAAAAAAAGGTGATTTTAACCTTTTTTTTAAATCAAGGGTCAAATTTTGTAATCATTAGTTAATACAAAAATAAAAAAATATTGTGCATCACATTTTCAATTCTAAAAGATCTGTCTTGTCTTTCTGTTCATGCCCATAATCAAAGGTATGATACATGTACATTAGTCTAATTACTTTAGTGTGAGTATCACTTAATTCTTGAAACAAAATAGACCTTTCATGAAAAATATGTTAAAATGTGTAGCAAAAAGCAAGAAAAGCATTTCAGACCAAAATTTATATTTTATGGTCTTTATTTTTACACTTGAATGATAGGTCAAGTTTATTGGAGAAAAGACGATGTTTGATGATATAATCAATATAACAATATACTAATTACAACCAAACAAAGTAACAACCCTATTTGTTAATTGTTACTGAATAAAAAGCACTTTGATATAAAATATAAAATTCAAAGTATGATCGACCATGCCCATGCCATGGACTACCTATCCCAAATTATAAATTATAGTCACTTCAACAAAGGACTCGAATATACAATTAAATATGGTATCATTATCAGTGTTGCTGGAGCCTGGTACTGACTCCCAGCTAGGTTGTGGTGGCACCCCCCCCCCCTCCCCCCCCCCCCCCCCCCCCCCGGGGGGTATACTCACATATTAGGACATACAGGGGTGTGCTGCTCTAATGGATCACTTTTTCACAAAAAATTCCCTAAACATGGGTCCCACTTTTAACAGAAATCCATTAAAAATGGGTCAATTTTTTCAAAATTTGCCAACATATCGTGTGTTTGCCACACTAAGAAAACACCCAAAAATGTGAAAATGTGTCCTTTTAGGGAAAAATATCTCCTAATAATGGGTAGTGGTTTCAAGGCTTGAGCGGCACACCCCCGTCCAAACCATACATCTTGACAAAATGTCTCAACAGTTCTGCAATTGTAAGTGCATAGACTAAATTGAATGGAGGTTGAACTTGAAGCCCATAAAGACAGTTGATTCAATTTTCGAATACTCACCTCAAGTAGATCTAGATCAATTTCACATCTTTCTGAGATATGTTTACATGTATTGACTATTGTCAATAATCATGATTCATCTGTGTCCATCATTCCATGTTCATATTCATATCATACTCATACTAGTCACACAACTTCCTCTTGCAGCTTTGTAATTGTATTTCAAGATATTGTACAACATGCATTGAATTCATAGACCTACTCTGCACTTGCACATCACATAAACAACAGACTGACTTATTAAAGATATTACATGAATCGACCTTATGAACCTAGTCAATTTTCATACTCAGTCAATACATTTTTAAAGACCGACATCACACTAACGCCGTCACCACACGCACACCGTCACCGCCGCCATACCACTCGTTAACGCCACCGCAGGCCGCTTACCCGTATTTCGCCGGTGCATATTTTCATGTGATTACAAACGGCGTAAGGTGGTTTGACGGATAAAGCATGAATTATACAGACAGTCATAACACTTACCAGACACATGGCCGACTGAGTAACCTTCTGTAGAATGATTACTGAAAACTGATCGAAGGTCCATATCCAATGTTTACTCTAAATGAGATAATATTTAGAGTGTGTTTATAATACCTCAACCATTATCAGGCAGGCCAGCTGTTCGTGTTTTTCCAGCTCGCACGTATGCGGGCGCGCGTACGTTGTAATGCACGTTAGTTGTTTACTGTTTACTCTGTGATATAAGCGCTATGAAATCTAAATTACTTCTAGTAGATTATGTACAGAAAACTGAGATTTACTAGCGCAGATGGCGGTAATGTAGCTATCTTCTTGAGATAGCATCCCTTTTTTCCGCGATGGCACTGTGCTCGTTATTCAAAAAGTGGGAAAAGGCATGAGCTACATGTGCCGCTATCAAGGGAGACTGGCCGAGGGTGTTTGGGGCATCCGGGGATATCTTGTTGAAAAGATGATAGGCTTTTGGTTGTTACCCGGCATTATAAGATATGAATGATAATAATAGTCACATTATTTTGTATAGCGCTTAATACTACAGCGCTTCTCTGACAAGTACAACCAAGGCGTAGCTCCGCGGCGGGGGGGGGGGGGGGGGGGGGGGAGGGCTTCCGGGCTCCCAAATTTTCAAGCCCCCCCCCCCCCCCCCGGTAGCCTACACCCCAGGCCTACTAATACAGAATGTATAATTATAGTGCGCCAAATCATTTTGTAACAGATTCTACGCTGCATAAATTCGTGCCTACCGTGCAACTGAAGAGGGCAAGGTTACTTACTGTCTGTCATTTATTTGACCCCTTTGCAATTTTTCATCAATGATGGAAGCCATTGAAAGTAAAAAATCAATTTGATCTTTAAAGTCTCATAAGTTCAGCAAAAATTATATTGGCGATATATTTCATGGACAGGTAAAATACAATCATAAAGTCGGGTAGCAGCTATATCAAACATAATTTTTGATGTTGTAAATTCATAATAAAATCTCAAGATATGCTCAAACATGATAATGAATATCGCCTCCGTTCGTGGGTGGGTTTGGACCCGCCTCGAAATACTACTTAAAGACCAACAATTTAAGACAAAAATGTAGTAGATAATTCGTGTCTCGCCAGTCCTGATTTTACTTAAAACAGAGCATAAAAGTCGTCTGAGATCAATAGAGGTATACCCTGTCAGAATGAATGGAGCTCTATGCCCAAGCTCGCTTGTCTTTGTCCCTTTGTTCACGACTAGATTATTCTTCTCGAGCATACAGACCAGCTCGGCGTAATTAATCCTCTTTAAGAACGTCTTCTAATTTCTTTAAATAACGGTATACTATGCTTTCAGTAGACTTGAATTTGAAAGACCTTTTGTATTCCCTCACGCAAGTTGTAAGGCCTTTGCATAATGTTATGTCAAGTAAATTCCTGGCTATCATTGTTTTGTATAATGAAAAGTAATTTACAGACTGGATGGGACCGAAGAGAGTGAGTCAGAAAGAGAAAGCAATCTTAACACTTGATTAAAAGGTTTGGAGAAAAAAAATAACTAAAAAGAATGTTTTATTCTATAAACAGAGAGGTGAGAGCGGAGTGAGAGAGAAAGCGAGAGGAATAGAGATGAGAGGGAGAGGGGGAGAGGGGACGGGAGTGGTTTGCAAAGAGGAAGGTGGAGGGGGGAGTAAATTGAGTGAGGAGGGAGAGCGAATTAGCACTATCGTATCCAGGCCCGGGGTGGGGCACTTGGGGACTAGAACAACCCTCACGCGAGTACCCCTGCCCCAAAAGACCCAGGATTTCAAATAAATGAATAAATTGTAAGTAGCACATTGTCCTTCCAGACATAATAAGCTGTGTCGTTGAAGAAAATGATGGCGGCACATTAATAGCCTACATAGTGTGAGTCAAAAAAGTTTACACCTAGATAATAATATTGCTAAGTATTTAAAAAAAAAAATCATTTATGAACAGTAAACTATTATACATCTTATGAAAGAGTGTTTTATCCCAAATCATTTGGTATCATTTATGTGTAATATGTGTTCAAGCTTGGATGAACGGGATACATTGTTTATGATCAACTTGCCCCAAAGTAATACATGAATTGTGATGTTTGAATAAAAGGGTATTAATTCATTTTATTTAATTGATTTTCCACATTTAAAAACCAGAAAAATGTACAAGGTAACAGAATGCATTGTACACATTTGACACATAGAGCAAATGAAAAACAGATACATAAGCATAAAAGAACAATGAAAATCTACATCCGTTAACAAACATCAACATTAAAACATAAAAAGGTAAGTAATGTAAATGCCGTAAATGGGGCTAGAAAAAGCGATGCTTATCGAGTCTAACCCCGGTAGCAATGAAGGGGAAGTCCACCATGAGAATGTGTGTGGCCAAGTAAAGGCGGAGTAAACCCATCCTCAGGGTGGACCCTCCCTTCAAAATCTGGTTTTATATTTAGATTAAATTGACCCGATGATAACATTTGAAAAATAATAATTATTATTTTTAAATTGATATGACTATTTAGAATTGCAAAGATATTGTTTATATTTAAACTTAAATTGTCGTAATGGTGCAGATTGTTTGAGACTGTCATCTAAAGTAGACCATTCGGTCTTTGCAGATCCAAATAACATCCATAACAAAATTAATCATGCTGCACATCAAATATCAAAGAACATTATTATTTTGTGCGTGTGGGTGTGTGCATGTGTGTGACTTTGTTTCTGTAAAAAGCAAATGCAATGCATCTCATTTGATACATTCAATTCATTCTCTCATTTTGATACTTTGACGCAAGTCGATTTTTGCACTCTCGCAAACAATGCCTCCTGTTTATCCAAGCGTGAACACATACCACACAAAATGATTCCAAACGATTCGGGATATAACACTCTTTCAAAACATGAATGATGACTTTTCGTTCATAGCTGACTTTTAAAATGAATGACACTTTCCTGAGTGTAATTTTGTTTGACTCACGCGGTATATATACCTAATAGTCACTTATGGCGAGAAGCCCCCCCCCCCCCCCGAGTAGCGATATTTAAATGTTATTTCCTGTGGACTTAGACAGGAGTACTACATATGGAAACAATAAATAGATATCTGTTGGTAAAATGGTTGGATTTGATAAAATCCAGACATTTTATGAAATAATTTCCCTGCTATAGAGTAAAATATAGAAAATTCAGTCTGAGGGGCTGGTGTGATCACCACCAGGGGCGTTGCCAAAAGGGGGGGGGGTGTGGGGGTGCGACACCCCCCACCTGTGAGGATATTGTCGGTAAAATTGCGCTGCCGTCGAGAAAAAGAGAAAAGGGGGAGGGAAAAAAAGAGAGGGAAAGGGAAAGAAAAAAAAAAAAGGAAAAGAAAAGAAAGAAAGGAAAAGAAAGGAAAGAAAGGAAAAGAAAGGAAAGAAAAGAGAAGAAAGAAAGAGAAGAAAGAAAAAGAGGGAGGAGAGGAAAGAAAGGAAAAGAAAGAAAAGAAAGAAAAGGAAAAAAAGAAAAAAAAACAGTGAAAGGGAAACAAAAGAAACGGGGGATGAAAAAGAGGAGAGAGAGAGGGGAGGTAAGAGTCTGAGAGAGGTGGAGTGGGAGTAAAAGAGAGAAGGGGCTTGTTTGGTGGAGTCGTCTCTTCGAAGGAGCAAGAAAGACACGGGTAAATAATTATGTTGCTATGTCGGGTCAGCTGTGTCGGTATTCTTGCTCGATCCTCATATCAATGCAGAAGTTTGAAGTCGGAGAGATGTATTATTGTCAGTCGGCCGACAAGTTTTTTTCCCTACGAACTGTGACTTCTTATCCGCTGTGACGACTTCGAGAGTGACTACAACTACAATACTTGTATTTTCTCGAAGTTTCACTTTCCTATAATACCAGCTAAAGAAATCGGAGGTTTAAAATTTTCTGGGAAACTAAATTCAAACAAGGTTTAAGAGTCAACAACGGTACGAGGAATCGTCTTCCTTTCTTTATTGTGATGAAACGCCAAAAATTCCGGAAGGGGAAACTTCATTTAGACGAGTCGAGAACGGTACAACGAATCGTCTTCTTTCTCTAATAATTTAAGGAAACGTCAAAGCTTCCGCGCTTCGCGCGAAAGTGGGAAACTGAATTTAGACAAATAGGGCTTACTAAAAGTCTAAAACGGTACAACGAATCGTGTTCTTTCGAATCGAATCGTCTGTTTTCTCTAATAATTTAATGAAACGTCAAAGCTTTCGCGCTTCGCGCGGGAGGGGCGGGGGGAAACTTTATTCAGCCAAGGATTACCAGTCGAAAACGGTACACCGAATCGTCTGGTTTTTCTCATAATTTAATGAAACGTCACAGCTTCCGCGCTTTGCGCGGGAGGGGGAATACTAAATTCAGAAAAGGATAAACAGTCGAGAACGGTACAGCAAATCGTCTTCTTTTTTATAATAATTTAATGAAACGTCAAAGCTTTCGCGCTTCGCGCGGGAGGGGCGGGGGGAAACTTCATTCAGCCAAGGATTACCAGTCGAATACGGTACAATAATCGTCTTCTTTTCCTAATAATTTAAAGAAACGTGTAAGCTTCCGCGCTACGCGCGGGAGGCCCATCACCCACACCCCCCTAATGAGCGCGCTTTTAAGTGATTCTCTTGCTCACTACCGCTCCTCCCTAAAATAAGATCCTAGCTCCGCGCCTGCATTAAAATATATAGTTATGATGCTGACTGAATTGAATAAGTAATTCGTATATTTACAGTATGTCGTCGAGGAAAATGACCATTTTGCGCATATGCAAGTACTATAGATAGTCCTTAGGAAAAACAATTTAGCCTTCGGCCCCATGCAGGTTTATAGGGTTGAATTTGTAGATATTGGAAATTTAATTTTGTCGGTAATTGGTGGCTACTTTTGTCGGTAATCGTTGGCCTCTACACCCCCCCCCCCCCCCCCCCACTGAAAAAGGTCTAGCGACGCCCCTGATTACCACAACATTGTTTAGCACACAGGCCCGTACAAACTAGGGGTTCGGGGGCTTCGCACGGGGGGGGGGGGTCCCCTTTCCTTCACCCACCCCCTAGTTAATTAATTGGAGGGACGTATTCTGTTCAATAAACCCGCAATAGCACTGCACATCGATAGGTATGAGAAATATAGGCTAACAAACTCTTTCTGGAGGGATTCGAGGATTCCGCCATATTACAAGCATCATTTTTAGGTTAAACTTGTATTAAGTGGAAGTATAATTATGCGAGAAGGGACGTTTTTGAGTCTTTAATATGCTGAAAACCAAAATATTTTTACGTAAGATCATAATAGAATAAGAATTTCAAAAGAAAATGTTAATGGTTCTGCTTTGACTGATTATGTTATTGTAAGAGTTGTAGGCCTACTGATCGAGATTCAAGGAACAAAGCGTATTTATTATCTTAAGATTAAAATATACAACATTAAAAAAGTGATGCATTTGAGGGAAGAAGAAGAAGAAGGAGAAGAAGAAGAAGGAGAAGAAGGAGAAGGAGAAGAAGCAGAAGAAGAAAACGAAGGAGAAGAAGAAGAAAGAGAAGAAGAAGAAGAAGAGGAGGTGAGGAGGAGGGGTGGAGGAGGAGGAGGAGAAGGAGGAGGAGGAGGAGGAGGAGGAGGAGGATGAGGAGGAGGAGGAGGAGGAGGAGGAGGAGGAGGGGGAGGATCGAGGAGGAGGAGGAGGAGGGGGAGGGGAGGGGGGGGGGTGAAGAAGGAGGAGGATTCTCTTTTTTCTGCTTATATCAAAAGCAGCCCATAATAGGATAATAGTGGGGACCCCACTGGTTTTGATCTCATTATTGTATATTGTTGTATGTTGGAAGCTTGTCGAATAAAAATCAATCAATCAATCAATCAATATCAGGGCGGACTTCCCCTCCATTGTGTGTGTATTGGTTTTTACAGACGTGTATCAATCAGATATACTCCATTACCAAATGAAAGGGTATTTAATGTATGCAAATTAACGTAGAGGGCTTTACACCTAAACACATTCGCGCAGTTACGTGTGATTATTTGTGTTTGCTAATTTTGCCCGTGTTTTGGAGGAATTTTCACCATATTTCGCCAAATTGTGACTCTTAGATTTGAGGCCTACATCGACTCTAAATCAAAGTCTGTCGTCTTTATAATGCCATGAAAACATGACATCTAGACCGCCACGACGATCCACTCCTTCGATTGTTAGTCAACACTCACAGGTAAGGAAGCGTGTGGGACTGAAGTGACTGGGCGAATAGATTGTGCATTGTGTTTGCTTATTAAATATCAGGAACAAAAATAATTATATTCATGGTGCGAGGAATTATAATATGTCTAACTGCGGCATAACTGCTAACGTTAGATCATGATAGCTCACTTTCATTAAGGATAGTCTTTTGCAAAGTTCTAGAGTCTGATATTTCAGGACAGTAGTTTGGCGAAGTCTCGCCAGCTCAATCGGAGTCACGGCAGTCATCGACTCGAAGTCTTCTTCTTCTTCAAGATAATCTGCCTCCTTCAGGATAATCTGTCTCCTTCAATACTGAAGATTCTTGCAGATGCCGTATACTCGGCCTGATTGGGGTGTGCAGGTGGACCATTACACCAGGGTTTCCCCCTTCTCTTATAGTGCAATGGGTTCTTAACGTGCAAGGGTGGTGACTCTCCTGTACACGGAGAAACTAGAGTCTCAATTCGGAAGTATTCCGATTTCGGCAGTATTGAAGTCTCAAGTTCTGTATGGATTAATTGAATTATACTATTGGTAACAACTAACATTGACACTGTAATGACGGATTGATGAACTTTGCCTTGTCACAAGTTCAACGTGATTAGCATGCCACAGACTCTTGACATAGAATTAAAAATAATTAATTGGGCATTTAAAACCAAGTCAAGAGTATGTAGGTACAATAACAACACAAGAGACTTGTTGCGACTCCAAACCTGTCAGGCTGTCATATCTTTTTTAGAACACCATCTCAAGGCAACTTTAAGTTAATCTATGGGCAGCAAAAAAATTAAAACTGAACATTTATTTTAAAACTTGCTTCTTGATCTTCAAGCTCTCATTTCACTTTATTTGTCACTTTTTTCAAAAAGTTTGAATGAAATTAAGCCTCATTATCTATTTTGGTAATTCAGTATTAAATGTGATGGATCTTGACAAAGACTATATTATTTAGCAAACAGTTTAAATGCCGGTCCCCAGACGTAAATAGTTATATCTGATTGATACACGTCTGTAAAAACCCAAAACACACACATACACACAGTATCAAAATCATGGTTTTGTGAAACTGGATGTCTGCTTCCTGACATCTCCGTTGGTCGCGGACAAAGACATGAATTATGACTGTCATGGACTTGGTTTTCATGAAACACCTCTGATTTGTATTTTGTAAGCATGGACAAATATCCCAACTTTTGGCCTCTGGGTATTGTATTGTTTCATGAAACTAACACCGATATCCTATTGATTATTAAAATTAACACACAATCCATGGGATATGGGCCGACTTGTAAATATGACTATTACATGAAACAATGCCCTGGTTTGCTTCTAGCTAATGCCTTGAGGTCTTAGATCATGAATGTGGCAGTCGGTGCACACTCAAAGAAACACAGAGAATACATGTAAACAAAAAGTATAATCAGTCCAAGATGATAAATGAAGGGTGATTACGTAGGTCTCTTTATACTATTTAGCTGCTTATATTGCCAACACACCTTTCTTATCATTTATTGAATTGTGATGGAAATTTATTTATTTCTTCAATTTTTGAGCCCCCCACAGGCTATTTATTAAAAATCTTCACACAAACAAACAAATCAAATATATGTGCATGTGGAAACAAATTCAAAATTATCTTTCCATACAAACAACAATTGTAGCAACTGCCATTTTACAGCAAAATGTCTTTCCATTCCAGATAGACATACAATATATTTCTCATCTTTATAATATTGTAAAACAATACTATTCATTTTACAAATAAATTTGTTTATGCTTTTGAAACCCAGGGTTCTCTGCAGAGCTGGACCGATGACTTACCTGTCTGCCGTCACTCAGGGATCGGATACTCTAACAATCAGGTCTATAGACAAGATGGAGCCAGAAGCGAAGATCATGAATATGAAGACAAGTTCTTTCATTTCAGGTAGACTATATAGATCTACCAATATATTTCATTTATGTCTCAAAAGATGGTTCTCCATGTTGGGTATATATTATCATATATATATATATTTATTTATTTTTTTTTTTTTGGGGGGGGATAGGTTAATGAATATAAAAAGTGAAATAAGCCCCATTTCATTCTATGTACGTGTACTCTTGCATTATGGGAGAAAACATCATAATATCAGATGGCATTGTAGGATTAAAAGGTTAGCAACAGTTTAATTTGTTTCTATGTTCACCTCTATGCTTTAATTCATCACTCCGATGAAGCAGTTTTATAATTTTGGTCGAACATCATTTGGGTTTTTGACTAGTGTTTAGGAGGAAAAGGTTACTTTAACTATGATCTGTGTCATCGTAAGTTGCAGTGGAATAACCCAATTTCGAATCTCACAATTTCTTGTTTTATTCGACCTCCTATAGGACGGAACAAGATGACTACTTGTATGCCATATTTGATGGATATGATGGTACATACGCCCCAGGGTTTGCCCATCAAGGCTTGCCTGCAGAACTGCTCCTGGGTCAGCTGAGTTCAGTACATGATGATGCTGAAGTGAAACGCATCCTGCTGAGGGCCTTCGTGACGGTGGAGCGGGGTTTATTCGAGTCTCTGGATCACGTCGTCGCTGAGAGAGCTAATCTTAAACTCTCCCTCCCTGATGTTAGTTTTTTTGCAAGTCTGTTCATCTTAAAATGGTGCTAAGGGAAAGCATGTTAACATACACCAATCATTTATTAATGAGTTTGTGGAAGGGGGAGTGACACCATATTATACACACACTTTTGGTATGAAGTTAATTTAAAGCCTGTCTGCACTAGTTTCGCCAGGAGGGATTATACCTCCCTGCAAGGTCACTGACAGGTGGTTATCTCATTAAATCAGCTCTCAATTAACATATGAAAAAGAGGATCATGGGGGGACCAATGGGCACTGCTTAGGTACTGTTTGCTATAAAGAGGGCGCATGTAGCTACAGTTATATCACAATAGAGCGACGTATCAAGATGAAATTAGAAGCGTGATAGTGATATTGGCTGTTACTAAATTGGGTAACGGTAATTGGCATGACTTGTTACTTTCTGAATTTGCCCTGTTGCTCAAATAAATAGCAATAGGCAGTAAACCATGGATAATGTTTCAGACAGATATGCCTTAGTTGTTCTCTAGTAGCATGTGATAAAGGATGAAACATGTAGATTATATTGATAGATGGCATCAGATTTTGCTGTCTTTTAATCTGAAGAAGGAAGAAAGTTGAATGTATCTTTTTTTTTCTGTATGATTTAATAGGATGTGAGTGACTATGAGCTCTTCCAGAAGTACCCAGAACAGATGGAGAAATTCCATTCAATGACGGCAGATATCAGCGGGGGAACGTCAGCCATTGTAGCTCTGATTCATGTTAATAAGCTCTTTGTAGCGAATGTAGGTGAGTATAGTTCTCTTCGATTCAATTTTCATTTATTCGGCATCATAACAAAATCATAAATACAGAATTAAGAATAGGTAAGGACCTCTAAGAATCAACTTGTGCTTGTAAATGAGCCCCTTATCAAGGTAAACACAATATTTCAAAAATAAATTAAATTGCAAAAGAAATAAAAATTACAAGGTATATATACTGTATATATATATATATATATTTAGAAGAAAAAAAAGACCATTAATTACAGCAGGTATCTTTATCTCAGTATCATATAGGCACACACCACAAACGCCCAAAAGCATTAACAAAAAGGGAAGAGGTGACAATAAGTAATGAGGAAGAGAAGAAAAGGAAGAGGTGGGAATGAGAATAACAACAAGTAATATATGCGATTTGCATGTTTACTATTGAAATATTTATATCAGATGAAAAAGATAATTTATATCAAGGCAAAATTTCACAAAGACATGCATTACATTTGGTTACATTACGAAAATGGCATATCCACAAAACTTTCTTGTTTTACAGTATTGTGCCAATTATTTAATAATAATAATAGTTTGTTCTTATATAGCGCTTTTCAGGACCGCAGGCCCTATCAAAGCCCTTTACAGATATATATTATTACCCCGGTCATCGGATTCATTCTTAACCGCACACAATGTATGCACATTCTCCACTCCCTGGGGAGCATTCCAGTCAAGCGTCATTTTTACAAGCACACACTTGCTAATCTAACCACATTAGCTTTCGCATCCTACTGGGTACCCATTTAACACCTGGGTGGAGAGTGGCAAATGTAGATCAATGTCTTGCCAAAGGACATTAGTGCCGCGGCGGGACTTAAACCACGGACCTTGTGATCCACAGTCCGGTGACAAATCCACTCGACCACGACACCTCTATTTGTTATGTTTCCCACCACAGGTGATTCCAGAGCACTTCTCTGCACCCTGGAACCAGACAACACCACTAAGGTAAGACAGCTGAGTGTGGACCACACCACCAACAATCAAGATGAGCTTCTGAGACTGAGTCAGCTAGGTCTAGACACCAATACCGTACAGTCTAACAAGCTGCTTGGAGATAAGATGGCTACCAGGACGATCGGTAACCACACGGTCAAGGGAGGATACAAGGAGAACACACTGCTATGGTAAGTATCGGATGAAACTATTTCTTTTAAAGGCATTGTTTAACAATGTTAAATCTGAGATGCACGGCCCTACGTGTTATCCGTGTCTGTGATATGGTGTAATATTGAAGCCCCCCCAAAAAATTGTGCTTCCAAATGATCAAGAAGTGCCTCAAAAAAGTAAAAATCTTTAAGTGACCAGTTTTACCATACTAATTTTCCCCAATAGACTGTAATGTTATAAAAACCGTTAGGAAAACGAAAAAGGAAATTTTGTTTTCCAATCATAGATATCTTGATAATTAGACAGGCAATCGGCTTGTAAAAGTCATGGGATTCCTGACTGACCTAAAGGATTACTGAGTCACTTTAAACACTCCTTAAACAAAAAGAATAGATGACATGATCCAACACTGGCTCTGAAGAAGATTGCTCCAGACTTTACTTTGTGAAAGATGTAGGGCTAGATTTGCATTTGGGTTTTATATTAAGTTGAACCATGTAGGGTTAAGGCTAGGCTGTAGTGTTACGACTTAGGTTGAAGTTGGAATTTGGTTAGTGTAAGATAGACTGGCTGGCACACCTGAAGGGTTACCCAAAGAAGGGTTATATTGGAGGGAGCGGTTGGGAGATGGTCATTTAAAAAAAAAAAAAAGGAGGATGCGGTTGTGCCTCTGCCAGCATGGAGCCCCACAACATTTTAAATTTTTGTCTGCTTTTCCATCAATCCATCTAACAAACTGCTGCAAAAACCTCGCCTTAAATACAAAAATTGTCATTAAAGATTTCAATTGATACTGTGAGAGAAACATGTATCTGGATTTATTCAATATCTATGCCAACTTTATTGTTGATAAACATGTGCTCTTTTATATGCTTTATTCATATCTTGATATTTCCCTCAGATAATGCTTTCCTAAAGCTCAGTCATATTAGGTTTCATAATAACTTATGATATGATCTTACAAGATCACAATATCGTTACTGTTTTCAACAAGAGTTTATATTTTGCATCCTTTTTCATAACCAATCATTTATTTTAGTAGAATTACAAACCCCTGTATTTGACCTTCCTTACAGCAAAGCTTCAAGTGAACCCATCCTAGCTGAACCTGACATAATAGGTGGCTTGGATGTGACCAACATGACTGGATTCCTGATGATGTACTCCAATGGTCTCAGTCAGTCACTCATTGAAGCTACGGGCACCTCTCAAGCCAACCTGGACCTAGCTTACATGGCCATGGCTGAGTTTGAGGTCCAGGCGACCTTAAGCGGTGTTGCGCAAGCTGTTGTTGACAAAGTAGTCCGAAGGCATCACGACACTTACCTGTCGGAAGGGGGCCGCATGGCCATCTGTCAGAAACGAGACGACATCACTCTCATCGTCCGCAACTTCAATTTCCCGTTGGGGAATCGCATGTCCAGCCCTGCACCAGCAGCCCCGTACACTTCTGTATCAGCACCGTTTTCTCCCCAAGTACCGCAGGGTTCGCCGCAACCTCCAAGACTCATGATCACAACACCCAACAGAACCCGCACAGACTCTCAAAACTCATTGATGACACCGCTGTACATCCAGGTTGACAACAATGTTGTATCCCCCATCGACCAGCAACGCTCTCCTTTTGGACGGATAATTGGTGATCTGACCCCTCAGCCGGGGATTCCCCCGCCTAATTTCGATGAATTACAGCACACACCCCGCCCTACCTACGCTGAAGAAGAGGATGAGGTTCAGGCGGAGAACACGGAGGAAGATACAGAGAACACTCGGACATCAAGCTGTACAGATTCTACTAATCCTAGTACAGAGGAATCTCAGAGGGTCTTTGATTTCAATGGGCGTGAAGCCAAGGCAAAGGTAGATGAGAATGGCATGATTGATCCGTATGTTGATTTCACAGACTTCTTTCAAGCATATAAAAATATGTGCCCTGATCCCTCCATGTCTTCCTCCTGAGTGAATTCTAGGATATAGAACTATATTGCACTGGATAATATCCGTTTATCACCGACAGGAATTGGGTGGTTCCTATACAGAATACAAATATACAAAATATATTAATGGCTTGGATATATGCACTAAAGAGATTTATGGATATATGTACATGTACATCCCATGGAGTGGGGATCTTGATTCTTGTGCACTGTCTGGAAATATCATCACTGCATTCAATGCAATACCACCTCGAAACCTGTTGTCTGAGGCATTTCTAGGCATGTCAGACGTAATGGCAGCTAATATATTCATGGAAGGTTATTTTTTAAATATATTACAGATCAAATGTAAATCTGATATTGGAAGGTATCCTTCTGGGTCCATCAATTTTTGTAAAAAAAAAAAATCATGGATTCAATTTTACAAATTTTTACCCTGTTGCTTGTTGCTTGCAAAATGTTGGTTACAACAAATATAGATACATGTAAAATATGTCTGCAAATATAAACAACTCACATGTACTATGGAGTAGACTTACATTAGTAATGTAGGCTTTCCTGTTTGGAGCCAGTTGGGCGTTAACTCATGTCATTTTACAGTTAATTCCCTTCTCGCTCCAGACAAATGATATGTATTCTGCTTAATTTGATTATGCAAATTGATTGTGATAATTTGTAAATATAGATCTGCATTTGGTGTTAATGAGAATACTTTAATAACATTGGTGCGTTTATAGCTGCTATGTCCTGCGTAAATGCAATAAGTTTAATAAGAATTTAATCTACATGCATGCATTCGGTCATTGTCTACAATCATGACTATTTTTTGTCAACTGTTGACTTAGACCAGCTTATTCTACCTGATGCACTCAATGTTGGTAATGTTTTTTCGTCCATCTAATAATTCACAATCCATACTGCACCAGTTCTCTGCTTCTCTAGACTTTGACAACAATTTCTCATATCAAGTACATTGTACATATTGATAAAATAAAACTTGAACTTGAACTTGAACTTATTAAAGTCAACTTTATAGAGGTCCAGGTTGTTGAAGTCGGACAATTCATGTACTACAAAAACTATGAGTGTTTGGAATGTTCTTGTGCCTTGATCAAATTATTTATCTGCATGTGGTAATTATTAATCATACAATATCTTGGATTCATTTTATGATTTTATCACTTCATATACAGCCAGATAATAATTCTTTTCATCTCGATTTGAAACTATTTAGTGAAGTATATTCCTCCTAGCATTATAACATATATATCACTTGGGGTAAAGTGTTTACTTTTACGGTGATGAGGCATCTAAAATTTTATACAAATCATTGACTTTGAAATTGTACTTGGGTTATCAAGAGTTTCATAGCTTAAGGGGGGGGGGGTCCAAGTTGTAGCAGCATGAGCGCTAAATTGGCAATTTTAAGTCCTCTTTGCTATTTGGGAAAATCCTGTCTGAAATGTAGCCTATATTCAATTAAATTTTTCAATTTTCAGTGTCGATTTCAGTTCATTTATTGTCCAACATGTATAGCAGTTATAATTATATATATTATATATTTATACATAAATTGGCAAAATAATGGGTTAAAAGGATACCTAAATAAAAAAAAAGCAACAGGCTTGTAGAATACACCTGTACATATCATATGAAAATCATAACAAAGGGGATACAAATGAACTATAAACATTCTCATACCCCAATCCTATTTTCATTTATGAATCGTACATGAGCGAGAGGTGGATGCTCACTGATACAACATGTATTAGCAATGCATTCTGACTATCTGGCTTAATTATTGTACATTTGCATGCACCTAGTCACAGATGTCTTTAATATTCTGAAATTATACTCATTTTGTCCAGGTTTTCAATTTTCATTCACATTTGGAGTACTACTACCATTAGTCAATACTTATCTCAAGGTGCCAATCACACACACATGCGGGTAATACAATAGTACGCTTTTGAGTTGGAGTATATCTATTGGATGTATCATATGGTTCTCATTCTTTGATCACAGCAGTTTCACCATGAAAGTACTTTGTATATCTTACATATCTATTGTCTAATTCTTTCTGATATATGCATGTGTTTTGAAGGCTAAGTTAAGTACTTGCAAGCGTCACTTTAGTGAAAATGAATATATATAATATGGCCCTGCCCATCTCTGGAATGAAACTTGTAGATAACACCCACAAAGCAAAAGGCATTGTAGATGGTGATCATTACAAGTTTTTGTATGTCATTACATAAGTACACTGTGGATAGCTGGAAAATTAAGTTTGAAAACAGACAACAATGTGTCTGTCAGAATGATTTATAAGAATAATCTCTGATCAAAGGGTCTGCACAATTTGCAAGGGGAGGGGGAAGGAGCCCATGTTTTTTAATTTCATGTTTACTTGTTTACTTTTAATTGTGATAAGCAGTTAGGAGTCAATCTCAAGCCTGCATGTTATTCCAGTTGAATGCCTAAAATCTGTCTGTATGCAATATGTAAATTCAAATAGATTAACATAATAAGGATATGTATGTAATCATATATACTGCAAACACTGTACTTCCGGCAGCTTTGCTACTCTGTCGATCCTCAAAACACACAGAATTATGCTCTGATTGCACTCAGAGGACTATTCCGCTTGTTTCGAGGATTGAAAGAGGATAGAAAGAGCTGCAAAGCCGCCATGATTGAAGACTCGTACTACATATGCACATGGTTCTTATGAACATATTTGAAACTTGTAGCAATGAATGAAATATTAATACATGTATATTATAGGTGATAATTGAAACAAATCATGGATTTGTTATGTCATGAATCGTGATTCATATTTTTGAGATGATTTTGAAGCCCTTTGTATTCATGTGGTGTTTTTATATGTCCCCTTTCTTGTAATTCACATTAAGTTTGTATACTTTTGCCTTAGCTCACAGGCATATTTTGAAACGATTTATTGTAGATGGTGTCTGTACCAAGAGCTACGTGTCGATCAAAATGGATATTATTTTATGATGATGATTAAGAGCTTGTTAAAATATTATGTAATTTTTAAAGCATTTTATTTTTAAAATTAATATCTTAGTGGTCTTGCCAAATTAAATTTAGATTACATTTTAGCAATAGGCAGACCAAGAGAGAGAAAGGGGGTGGGGATGAGATAAGAAGTAGGAGAGAGAGAGATAGGGGGAGAGGGAGAGAGAGAGAGAGAGAGTGAAAGAGAGAGAGGAAGAGGGAGAGAATTTAAATGAGACATTTCATAGTCTTGGTTGTTAAAAGGTATGAAACAATGATTTTTTTCATGTTTCTGTGGGTACCCATAATCATGTGTGAAACGATGCTACTATTTTGAATGTATACAATTCATGCTTGGCAGATCAATGTTCATGTATAAAACCTTGAAAACAACTGAATTATAGAGCTATATGAAGTATTGTTTTATGTATTTATGTGTGTGTAAGAGAGAGGAAGAGGGGAGACATGAAAAGGAGGGAGTGATGAGAGAGGAAGAGGAGGGCGTGATGAGAGAGAGAGAGAGAGAGAGAGAGATAGAGAGAGAGAGAAAGATGAAGAGGAGGGAGGGAGAGAGATAAGAGAAGGAGGGAGGGAGGAGAAATAGGGAGGGAGTGAGAGAGAGATGTGGAGTGGGTGAGAGATAAAGATATAAGAGCTAAGAGAGAAGAGAAACTGAAAAAAAAAAACTAATAAGAAGAGGGTTCAGATTACAGCTTGTTCACTTGCTAGTGTATAAAGTGTTTTTGAGCTTACAATTCAAGATTTAAGATTACACATAAAGCAACATCCCTGTGATTCAAATACAATGTACAGACATTACAGGGGAGTGTTTCACAAAGACTTTAAGTGGGACTTGAATATGGCAGGCTGTTCAGGCCACTGTTTGCTCTCACCATTAACTGGCATTGGTCGCTCAAAGGACGTACAAATCATGGTCACAAATCTACAGAATGTACATTTTTGGATAATTCATTATTGAAGGAAAATATAATATCCAAAGATCATAATAGTGAAGTGAACTGTTGCACTACCGGCCTGCCGTAGTTAAGTCCAACTTAAAGTCAATCTTAGTCTTTGTGAAAAGCTCCCCTGGGGGGTGTTTCATAAAGCTGTTCGTGAAGTTACCCATGACTTTACAAACGACTTGTATATGAAAAGCCAAATGGGATGCTCAATCATTATTAACTGCATCAAATAAAGTTGAACTGTGCAGATTTAGATTAACATTCTTATTATAACAAACATTTTTAATGTAAAGTATATTTTTTGCCATAATTTAATTGAGGTTTTTGGAAATATCAGAAAAAAACTTTGGGCATCCTATCTGGCACTTCATATACAAATCGTTCGTAAAGTCATGCGTAACCTTACCAACAGCTTTATGAAACACCACCCTTGTATCATAAACTAATTTACTTGGTGATTAATTAAACTGAAGATCTAGGACCTATATTCCTGGAGTAAACTGGATTGCATACATCTGCATGCGGCTAAATATAAAACTACCAGGTTCTAGATACATATAGACTCAATTGTGAGTATAATAAAGCCATGTGGTATGTAGACCTTGGAGTACGCTTTCACTCTACACCCTAATTACTCCAGACCAGTAAAAAGGAAAAATCACATCTAAAAAAAATGTCATGTAATAAAAAATGCTTTATTTCATAGCATCACAAATACCAGTAACAATATTGCATCAATAAACACGCACAATAATCAACAGGACACAATATGTAATTTTTTAAGGAGTGTATCTAGTCTCTCGTTATGTACAACTTTACAATTGGTGATACACGTGTATAAATACTGGAGGGTGAGTTTTCATCTAAAAAAAACACACATGTAAGCACTGTTCAAGTTTCACAATGAAGGAGTTGAATGCATTTAGCGATTATACAGTTGCTGTTACCTCTGGTTTTGGTAATAGACTTGGTGACAATATTTCCACCTTGCAGCTAATTGAAAAAAAAAAAAAAATCTGCAGCAATCTTAAGACTTAAGACCAAATTTCACTCTGGACCTTCATGGAAAGAATTCTAGCCCTGCTGTATCAGATTGGCTTCTTCTTATTTTGTTATAGAAAGACTTGTTAATTGACCATGACATGATACAACTCACTGCCTTCAACTCCAATCAAGTTAAAATGTGGGAAATATCAGCAATTTTAAATTTAAAAAAAGGAATGATTAGGGCGATGTATTAAAAGCTTTCAAGATGAACTACACAAAACTGTGTTTTCAATTTAATTTTGTCATACAGATATTAACCAACTACAAAATAATATGTTTTTTTTCAACAAGGTTTTTTTTCCTGATCAGTGGGCCTACAGCGTATTGGTTGATTATCCTTTTCATGATTTTCAGTCAAGTACATTGGGTGATGGAACCCTGCTCCAGATTTAATAAGATCTAATGCACATAGAAATTAAAATGTTAATATGAAAAAGGGATATTACCAAGCAAGTTTACACTTTACAGTCAGATAAAGATAATCATAATTCATTTAAACTCACATGAGTAATATTCTAAAAGAAGCTGCTCTTTCAAGAGTACATGAATGTGGTTTGATAAAAGAACAGGATTCTACCCAAAGAATGGATGTAAAACGTATGTAAAATAATAAGCCCACTGATAAGTAACCGTGCACCATCAAAAATGAATGCCATATAAGATTGAAATATCTGCAAGCTGAATTTAATGTTTGTTCCCTATGTGTATATGGTGGAAGGAGGTTTCGTAGTAAAGTAATTTCGATCCCTAACACAGCACTAATGTCCTTTGACTCCTTTGGCAAGGCATTAAGCTACATTTGCCATTCCATACCCATGAGAAAAATGGGGACCTGGTAGGATGAAGAAAGCCTTTGTGTTTAGTAAATGCCATATGCCCTTACAGTGGTCATACGGTAGGAATACTCCCCAGGGAGTGGAGAATTGGAGATGGTGCACACTTTGCGTGAATGAATTCAATGACCAGGGTAATAGTATTTCTAAAGCACTTAGAGATAGTATTTTTTAATTGTATTAAGCGCTATATAAATCCAGATTATTATTATTATTATCATCATTATCAAGTAGATACAAGTTAAAAGCTATTGTAGATGTAACAACAGTGTTATCATCCGTCATGTCCATGAAATCAAGTTACCACACTTGAAATCAAATTACAAAGCATAACATGATACATTCTTGGAGTTGTCCTGTGTTTAGAGAAGTCACATCACCAAGATATAAAACACATGGGTTCAGAACAGTACGATACCGTACAGGACAAAATGTTACAATTTCATAATTCTTCCTACTTGGTCTTGTTTCAGTTGAGCGATTTGCAATGCCTTTGACATTCAGAAGGCCTGAAAACCTTAACTTAAAGCAACTCTTGAATATTTGGGAAAAATCATGAAATTATCCCTTTTAATCATACAGCATATCGGTAATGTTATTGTTCTAAATCCAAATGGCAGTTTTGATTACTAATACTTGAGCTTCCTCTCTATATAACATCTAGTTTGTTAGAATGTCACATAGTTTTACAAAATGCTGACCAGTATGGATGGCTCGTGATTATATTGAGCGATGGCATTCAACTCAAGACAGAGTTAATCTACAAATTTATACAGTTTGTAGCACCCATGTTTAGAGAGCACGAAATATAAGCAATATTGATCTTCAGACAATTATTTGCTCATGAACAGGAATGACAGTATAAAGTTAACATGCCAATTTCAGGCTTTTACTGTTTGTGCTAAAAATGATCAAAATTCAATAATTTCATTTTGTGGATTGAAAATTACATAGATAGGGTCATCTGTTTGTATACACACTGTACAAGAAAAAAAAAAGTTGATAAGTTAGAATATTCCGGGGAAATTGGCGATTCAATTTGGCATACATCATAATCTCTTCAATGTCCTCTTTTTGTCCTTTTTCTTCTTCTCCGCGAGAGCGACCTTTTTATCTCCCGCGTGTTTCTTGGCAGCTGGACCGTGCTGTGAGTTACTGCCCGACGTGGAGGGATTTGAATCCTCGTTCTCCCGCGATTCTTTGGAGGAACGATGAGGCTGAGCATGGATCTCGGTCATCATCTTGGCTCGTGAGAAGTATGTGTCGTACTGTTCTAGAAGCAGCTTGCCCGCCTCTTCGTTTAGCGCCGACTCGGGATTGGGGTAGATGAGAAGACATTTGATGGTCTGCAGTGAGGAAAATACAAATGTAGGATACAGTGTGAGATCTTGAGGTCTTCTCTAAAGCATAATGAACCTTGTAGGTTTTCTCAGATTTGAAGCAAGACCACATTATGTAAAATAAATGGCAGAATACTTTTCTATATGACATTCAAGTGATGGACTTATGAATGAATAGTCTAGTTACATGCATATACCTTTGAAGAATCATCATATCAATATCATCACCATTATCACCATCATCCCTCCCACTCTCTGAGTATCTTTCCTCCTCCTCATTATCCACCAGTTTCTAACTTACCAGTAGTAAATGCTTGATACCCATGTCAGCTTTCGAATCTCTTTTGAGTGTGTTGACACAGATCTCATCAGCATCACTACCATCATCATCACCATCGAACTCCTTCCCCGCCCTTCACCCTTTCCCCCCTCCTCCTCCTCAAGCATCGCAGTTTCTAACTTACCAGTAGTAAATGTTTGATACCCATGTCAGCCTTCCAATCTCTTTTGAGTGTGTTGACACAGATCTCTCCATTGCTCGCTACGTTAGGATGGAACACCTTTGTGAGGAAGTACCCTTTGGGAGGAGCTTTGGGGAAGTCTTTGCCTAACACCAGCTTGATTCGAAATTGACCAGCTGCATAGGGTGTTCCAGCTGTGGAGTTACAAAATATCAGTGATGCTGTCTTTACATAAATCCATTCCATTTAGAATTATTGAATTAGATTTACTGCCAGAATACCGGTATATTGATAAATCTGTTTCAAACAGAAGTTCACATTATATAATTTGTAACCAATGGAAAGTTTGGTAATATATACCCTCCATCCACAGAAATGAAAGAATTGTTTTACATACCAATAAAAAGATATATATTTCATCAGATGACATCACAAGAGTGGTACTGAGATTTCAGACACAAAATAAATATGCCATCTAAGTTTTGGAGCATCAGAGGAAAGAAAAAGAAGATGAGGCAGAGAAAAGAAAGAAGAAGAAGAAGAAGAAGAAGAAGAAGAAGAAGAAGAAGAAGAAGAAGAAGAAGAAGAAGAAGAAGAAGAAGAAGAAGAAGAAGAAGAAGAAGAAGAAGAAGAAGAAGAAGAAGAAGAAGAAGAAGAAGAAGAAGAAGAAGAAGAAGAAGAAGAAGAAGAAGAAGAAGAAGAAGAAGAAGAAGAAGAAGAAGAAGAAGAAGAAGAAGAAGAAGAAGAAGAAGAAGAAGAAGAAGAAGAAGAAGAAGAAGAAGAAGAAGAAGAAGAAGAAGAAGAAGAAGAAGAAGAAGAAGAAGAAGAAGAAGAAGAAGAAGAAGAAGAAGAAGAAGAAGAAGAAGAAGAAGAAGAAGGAAAAGGAGGAGGAAAAGGAGGAGGAAAAGGAGGAAGAGTAGGAGCAGTTATGATTGTTAGCAAAAGAGGGATAGCGCTAGAGAGAAAGAGAGAGAGAATTTTTAAAATAGAGTACCTGGTCCTTCTATGACAGCATGGATGTCTGTAATATCTTCCTCACTAGGATGCACCTTGATACCTTCTGGAGGAGAAGACTTCAGCTCTGCAATCTCTTTGGATATTCGACGGATTACATGGGGTGAGAAATTTTCCATATTGGATAAGCTCTGGAAGAAAAAGAAAGAAAGAATAAAACACATGAATACATTAGTATAGGCCTGGAGGAGTACAGTTTGCTGTGCCTTTTTCTGTTATGTACTCTCTAGCAGTGCTTATTATCTCCTTCCTATTTCACTCCTCTCCTGTCTAAAGCTTCACACTATTTCCTGTCCTGTCTAATATGTGAGAGCGCTTCAGATGCTTTTTTCACAGAATATTGATATTCTTCCTCATGACCTAGGAAACAGACTAAAATAAAAAGTGCTTTCAAGTTATTTTTCACCTTAACCAAAATTTGAGCTTCTCTTTAAGTCTAAAGCCTATTTGGTTGTTGCCAATAAATTGGTTGTTGGTGAGATATAGTCTATCTGTTTCATTTGAATTAATGCACATTTGACTGATTTGTTAGCCCAACAAACACAGTGATTTAATTTGATTATTACTATAAGAAACAAAATCAATAAGGCCTAAATGTGAGTCATGCAAATTTCCATGATTCTAATTAAGTTTTAAAAGGTAGAATTCTAGTCTAGATGGTGATCATGATAATAAAGTTTATATATTTCTGATATAAAATTAAAAATACTGTGGCTGTGCATTCATTGGCCCAAATTCACAAAGGAGCTAGACTCTAGGCCAGCTTTAACTTAACCCATATATCTAAAAATCCTCATTTATAGGGTCTAGTCTACATGATTTACATAACGGCATGGGTTACCTAAATTGCCTTGCGTGCGTCTACGGTCTAGCTTATATTTGACCTCTGAGCATGCTGAGTCTGACTGTGTCTCGCTTGTTTTGCGCTAGACCATGGGTTATGTAATGAAGATTTAAACCATTGGTTAAATTTAAACCTCGTTTGTGAATTCGGGCCGGGCCAATGGCAATGCGTCTGTGTGAATTTAGATTTGTGATTAAAACCTGTAAATGAAACGTTGATCAAATTAAACAAATTGATGCAGTCTATGAAAAAATTTAAAGAACATTATGGTGAGATCGAAAATCACACCATTCATAAATTGAAATTTCCACAGTCCAACAAAAATTAAAAGAAACAATTTTTCTTAAATTCACAAATCACACTGGATGGCGTACACTCACTGCACACTGTACCAACGGCAATGGCAATGCAACAAACGCCGGTTTATAATATCACTCATGAATTTCAAATCCTCTCAAAATAAAAATCATGTTCGACACTCTCATTTATTCCCCCAAGCGAATAATAACGTAAAACTGAGCACGCACACATAAAAGAATCTTATCTTACCCCAGAAAGTGACATTTTGAAAATTGGCCTTCAGAATCCGTCAAAAATGGGTTTATTTATCGGGGATATTTAGGATCGTTGCGAGTGCGAAAAACAACAGCAGCTGGGTCAGAGCAGGTCATCGCTATTACGAATGGACCAATCCAGGCGCAGCTTTCAATGCAGCTTGATTCGCACTTCCGGGTTGTCGTAGCAGAAGACATTTGAAGCCAACATTTTGTTGCAATATTTAGTGGGTATTTGCGTATTAATATCCTGTTAATGGAGTAAATATGTTATTTATCGCATACTAAACAGTAAATATACCTGTATATATGCTATCTGTGGAATATTATAGGTGGATTCTTTGGTATATATTGTTTCCTGGATATTTACATGAATTTTAGAAAGGAGAATTTGATTGTGCACAAAGTGATGTCATCGACAAAAGTGGGATCGGTGAATAATCCGGGCAACTGACATGGCGGCCGTCTATTGCTCGCACAATCAAGCACAGAAAGGGTGAGTTACGGTCACGAATTCCTCTTATTCTCTTGTAATTCACCGTTCGTTCAATTTTTTGGTTAGGCTTGATGTGTATCTTGCCAAGTGATTCAATGAAAAAAATTATTTATTCTTGTGAAATGAGTTTGTTTCTTCCTTTGTAGACTAATTGTAGATGTGGTCAAGATGTGTAGCCCATGCCCACTCACATCAATCACAAACACAAATTGACAGTGCAATCTGACTGTGGAAGGGGAAAGAATGTTGTTTGTGATATGTTTGTGTATAGGCCTATGCATGTGTTCTTGGGCTACCCTGTTTACCTTTAGTGCTTCAGCGTTTATTCAGCTCATGATATCAGTTTAATATTGTAGACTGTTTAGTGTTGGCCCACATTGCTAGTTATATAAGTCTTTATTTTGTTTACTTTTTTAGGGTGAAATATATTGATAAGTAAATCACAAGAGAAATGTTACACTGTCCGCTCCATGATTGATATTATTTTAAACTAATTTAAGCTATCATTTCACACCCTTCCTTTATTGCCTGCTGTGAAGCAATGGTGTCAAGTGAATCTGACCACACCATTTAGGTGAGATAAATATAAACACAACGGCATTCGACTCATCGTATAATCCATCTATTATTATCCCAGTGAAATACTTTGTTTATCATGTTTTAAAGTTTGTCGTCCGCCAACGGGGGCATTTGGTGTTCGGCAGTGGGTTGAGTTCAGGGGGGGGGGGGGGGGGGGGATGGGGGAGGGGAGGGAAGGTTTAAAAACTACTACTTAAACTGTACATGCTGTAGTGAATTAACCATTCATCATCTAATATGGCATGGGATTTGTTGTTACTCTAATACTGTGATGTGTTTTTGTTCTCAAGATAGTCCTAAACTTGGGGTCTATGATTTTATGGTTGAGAATCCCTCAAAATGGTCCCACTTTTGGATCGAGGCATTAAATATTGCCATTAGATCTACTATAACAAATGATAATACTTTTTTTTCATCAGAATAATGGCTTTAAAGGTAAAGACCAGTATTGGTAACGCCCCAATTTCAAAAAATGAAATGGAAGCTCTCATTACCAATCATGTGAAAGAATATGTTTTGACTAATACATGATGATAAAAAATTTGCCGGGAAACCGCCTACTAATTCATATATTTGGTAAATTTATTTCTCTCATGGTCGTGTGAGAGAGATAGGGTAGTCCCATATACATCTTTCTGTGTATAGTGCTTGTAACTTTACGAAGAATGGGCCAAATTTCTTATCATTTTGATGATTCCAGAACCTTGCAGATGCTAGATGCTAGATGATCAACCTTTTCTGATCGATTCCACAACGTTTCTTTCACAATGCAATTGCATGACCATTACTGGTCTTTACCTTTAATAGAGAGAATATGGGTGAAGCTTGTCTATATCCTCCATTAGCCATTTTCATGAAAGCTCAAATCCCAGACGCAAAATTATTATTTCTCTTTTTTCATCAAGCCCTAATAATGGGTACCTTTTTTTCTTCCAAGTTAACCCTTAAAGATGGGTATTGGTTAGGAGGCTTCAGCTACACAACTCCATCCAAACCTAATCTGAGTACCCCCCCCCCCCCCGAGAACTTGATAAATCTGAAATTCTTAATGAATGCCTCACTTCAGTTGACAACATTGATTTTAAGTTTAAAGTAAAAAATATTTTGTTCCCAATTTTTCTCTGATTTGTTCTCTGTCTTTTATTTCTTTTGTATTTTAGAAATGTTATTTATTACAAGATTTATTATTTGTATTATTGATTGGGATAATTGCCCTCTGTGTGTTGAACATAGCAAAGGGCTAGTTCCACCTCTTTCCTTTCCTTCTCATTCTTAGATTTTGAGTAAGTTTGTGAAAATATTTTGGATCTAATTATTATCCATCCAGACTGCTCATTTCAGGACATCATATTTGTATTTCACTCAGCCATCACAAAACTCTGGCTTGAATCATATCTGATATTATTGCATGGTGAGTGATATATGTTAAATGTTTTTAGGAATCATCTATCAATCAGTGATACTTTCTTGACTAGCAATATATGAATTACTGGACATGTCTTGACAACGACATGTGAAACTTCCGCATACATTGCCGGACATGCTCATATAAACACACCTACACAAAAAATGTTTGCCAAAGAAAATACATGTACATGGCTACATGTACATGTATGTGCTAAAGAAAACAAACAATATCTTATTTCAATAAGGTTAAATAAAATGTATTTAAAGCAATGTTATTATTGCATTTCTTAAGAAAAAATTAGATTATAATAAAGTGATATCTTTATGTACAGTACATTTACATGTACATGTACATGTTTTTCCCTCCCCCCCCCCCTCAGAATGTGAAATGATACTTTGATCATCTATGCTTTAAAGCTGGGTTAAGTTGATTATAGGCTCAACAAGCTGAGACAGCTCACCACACTAGTCATCAAACACATGAACATGGATGTGTAATAAAACCATTATGTGATTCTTTACAATTTTGATATATTTGGATGCCCCTGTAGATGTATTATAAGCACAAGAAAAATTAGCCCCTAAAACACTTCTCCTTTCGAGAAAAATTGAATATAAAAATTTATCGGTGCTCCCGGTAAATTTTGATAAATTTCAAATAGCGCCTACGGCCGTACAATGGTAGCTGTGACCATGACAATTGCAGAATATGTAGTTGTGAAATATAATTTCCAAACGGCAATAGCTAATTGGTCGATTTTAGTCGAGAACCATCGTTTTATAGCTTAATTAATATCTTGACCTTGAGAGGGAGCTATATAACATAAAGAGTTTATTACTTACAATTTCATAACTTTAGACTGGATTTCAACCGCAACAACAATCCCTGAATAGAGTAGGATCGCATATGCGACCAATATGTTCATTTGAACCAAATTCATGACCCCAACCTAAAACTTTGTATTACCTTTAATATACATACGTTTAGTAAAACAATTGCCAATGTTTGGAAATAAAATTAATACCAACACCGTTTTTATGAACTTTTAATGATGTACAACATGTAGAGCATCTGTGTAGATAAAACTAGATACATTGTAGGTTATCCTTCGGGCATCAATTATTTATCAATTTCATTACCTACCGGTATATGGAACTTCAGTAGAAGATATACATGTCATAGGAGAGTTGTTTAAGCACTTGACTTGAAATGCAAAGGTTGTGGGTTCGATCCCTGACATGGCACTGATGTCCTTTGGCAAGGCATTAATCTACATTTTCCACTCTATACATGTACCTGCCCAGGAGAGAAGGGGACCTGGCAGGATGACGAAAGCTTTTGCGTTAGTAATTGTCATATGCCCTCATGGTGGCCATATGGTAGGAATGCTCCCCAGGGAGTGGGGATGGTGCACATTGTGCATGAATGGATCCGATGACCAGGGTAAAAATATCTGTAAAGCGCTTAGAGAGGGTATTTTGTGTTTTAAGCGCTATATAATTTTTGTTGTTGTACTTAGCGAGGCGGGAAGATTCCCGGGAATTCGCTGTAATATTTTAGTAAATTTAAATTTGCTCATGGTATATATTGATCATGCATGCAATGCTGCTCAATATTAAATATTGCTCAATGCACACCATGACCCAAATCTGTTAATAACGTACAGCTCTTGTACACATATATTTTAGTTCGCAGTGTGACTGAGGTATTACATTAATAGTGCAAGAGGATTGTTGTGAGTTTGCAGGTTTCTTAAGACACAGTGTAGGCCTACATATTCTTTAAATCATTAAATAAATATGTATGGTTCCAGAATACAGAATGTCCGTCCTTGCAGACTAGATTAGATTACTGATACCATTGCAATATTGAAGAATAGTTGGGTAATAGGAGAGAACAGAAGTTTCCTTTTCCTAGTTTCTGTTTTGGAAGAGGAAAGTTCTCAGTTCTGAAACGTTGGAAAGTTTAACTTTTAAGTTTTAATGTCAATGCCCCCAGAGTCCAGAATAATCAGTTTTTGGTTACATTTTGCAAAATTTATAGCTAATTTGTGTGTAGTTTACATCACCCTTAACAAAGCATAATATAATGTGATACCAATGAGAGAGTTCTTGTCCTTGGCCTTAGTCATTCAGAGCATGTTCCACTATTACAAGTTCCATGACCATGATACATTTAGGCCTAATGCCAAAAGTTTGTATGTTGTCTGAAATAAACCTGGGATCATTTCACAACTTTAATTAACTAAATCCACATATCATCAAAGAGATGTGCTGTTCAGCCTCGGGTGCCGGTCATAATTAATTTTGTGCCAGAACTAGACTTGCGTAACTTTTGGACAAAGCTGTTTGTAAAGGTATTGTTTAGATACAGTTCATGACATGTCAGGTATTTTGATGTTGACAAACCTCCCTCTGGAAATCCTACATGTACCATGTGACATTGTAGCATGTACGATATATACCTCGCATATCGGAGGTGTTTGAGCAATGACCCATGGTCTATTATTAGCTAGGCTTGAGGGATCCCGAGATGAAATCTACTCTCGGTGTATGCCTGGTATGATGAATGTTTTAGCCTCCAGACAAACTTAATTCCATGTGACTATGCTTTCAGATTACGTTTCATTATAACGATCTAGACCACTTGCACCGAAAGGCACCTCTGTGGCCCCTGTCCACATGTATTTTTTAATGCAGAGGTCATAATATTCTAGTTCAGGCCTGCATGTGGGCTCCTTTAGAATTTTATAGAAAACTGAACTAGGAAACCTTAAAGTGAAATCCAACCTTGAAAGCAGAAATATCGGAGAAGTAGATTGGTGAATGTATGAATCGGGACAAAAAAAAGGGACCTGGTAATGAGGATTAATGCCTTACCGAATGACCTCCCTTGTATGACCAATCTGCCAATTTGAGATTTGTGCATACTTTGTGATCTCATATTTTCAACATTCATTACTCTCTTATTATTGGTCCAATTTATTTCAGACTTTCGCCATTCTCTTTCTCTTAGTTTCTGTTTTCATACAAATGAAATTATTACAAGGACTGGATTGCCCTTTAAGTTTTTACGAGAGGTGGTATGACAGAACAGTGCAAGCTCCAGTAACAGTTGTTCAATGGTCTACTACATAAACTAATCAAATTCCTAATCTCAATCATGGACCTTACAATAATACATGTACAGTATATAACCCACTAGACCGGTTTATACTAACATATTCAAATTTATGGACGTTTCTCTCCTGGGGACCTAGTGACGTTTTAATCCATTAACCTGTTATTAATGAATGAACTACAATACTTGGAATCCAGTCTGCATACATTATTTGTTGCTATGTCAGGCACATATAGGGCAAGCTTTCAGGTTGTCAACAATAAACTTTGTTTAAAAAGTATGCATAAAATTTGAATATGTTTATTGTTTAGTAAACTGGTCTATTACGGCCCTAAAGCTAACCTACATGTACATTTGTACAGTATGTCTTTCACATCGACATCGCTAGAGTGTACATTATGTCCAGTCATCTCTGATCCATAGTATGCCAGTAATGTAAATGGGGTCTGGCACTGACGTGTAGACAGCTGATTGGTGTAAGATGACATGGTCTCATGTGACAATACATAGCTTGGAATATACGTCTCATGATACAGTACGAAGAAGGCTCTTCAAAGATGTGTGGTCTATCAATACTGTAGGCCTGTCTCCGTCAGCTCGAGATGGCCAAATAACCTGCTATTTTAACTATCCCGATTGCAAATTAACCAGTTGATTCGCCTCTTCATTAGCCTGCAGTTGCAATTAGCAGGATATTTGGTCAGGAAAATATGATTCAAGATCCAAGATTATTTTGCAGAGAAATCTTGGTCTTGTTTCGAAAATATCCCGCTATTTCGGAAATACCAGGCTAATTTGCGCCTGTCTGAGCTAGTTTGTGATGAGCGTATCTGTGAGGTCTGGTGAGGACCCAATTTCGAGCTTCGGGAGAATATCCCGAGTCTGAAAATTGCAGGTTATTTTTGCAAACTCCAGCTGATGAAGGCAGGCCTTGTGCTACAAATAACAAGGAAGTCATCATCATGTGGGCTTGTAGCATCAAGTGGAACAATTATTTATGATTCATGTGATAAGACAGGGATCTATCATCTTTATATATCTCTTTGCATTGCCTAATAGACAAATACTAGGAGGACCCGTGGAAAATCCACGGGATTCTAGGGGGTGGGTGGTTGTTAATGATGTGCTATGGCGATTTTTTAAATTTTCATGTTTGTTTTTCTGTTTTTGTTCCCCCTTTTATTTTCAATTTCATTTTCCCTCTTGGTATAGGCCTACTTTTTATCATTTTATTCTTTTTCTACTCTTGTTATTAATATTTAATTCGATAGAATATTAACCTTTTGTTTGCTGTTTCATATATCATTTTGAAATGTTTTTTTTTATTTGTAACATATAATAAAACTTGAAGATTGAAAGACAAAATTTAATAAGTAATTTGTAAACAAACTGATGCAAACTATTTTACGCTTTAACTTTCGTTTTCACTTTCATTATTTATGATTATTGTTTTTCATTCATTCCCATATATATCCTTATTCTCATTATCCATTTCCCGTCCAGTTTCTTACGAATACTGTTCTCAATCCTCCCATTCTCATTTTTCATATTTTCACTCATCTCTAATTAGAACTTGTCCCAAATCAAAACATGAGTAACAATAATTGTTTAACTTGGCTTAACATACATTATTAAAACTAAATGTTCTATTAAACAAAATTATCAACAAAATGATATTTTGCATGGATGATACAAAGAACTTCAGAGAGGTCCCAGAGGTCTCAGTGAAAATATACAAATATTGACTGCTCATGAGGATGAAATTATCATTTCCAAGGTGGAGTTCATACCGGTCCTTCTATCACCCGAAGCAAAGCCGAGGGGGTAATAGAAGGGCCAGTATTTGAACGAAATCGAGGGAGTGATAATTTCCACCACCATCCAATTACAGAGCAGTCCTTATTTTTTTTGTTTATCCCTCATGCTTTCATTAATAGGTCAGTAGAAAAGAAATCCAACATCAAGAGTCTATTTAACAACAGTCTTTCGGAGTTCAAAAGTTTCAAATAACCAACGCTAAACGAAATCAAACATACGGAAATCAAATCTATACAGTGTAGTGCAGTAACTGCGGCGCAGCGTAAAACGATGGCTTGAGCGCCGTGATGACCCGCCTGAGTTGGGGGCTGGAAGGCATTTGAAATCCTGTTTGCTCTGTGTGTGTGCATAAATCGCAGATTGGTTAGGCGTACTATCACAGATCTATTTGCGTTATTATTGTTGTTATTTCGAGGTAGTTTTCATGAAAAGACCAATAAAACAGAAGCTTGGACTATGAATATGTTGGCATAGATCACAGAATTTGTATAATTATTTTCAGAGTAAAGATTTTACGCGAAAATAGGTCCATGGTTTGCGCCAATTGTCGCAATCGCCACGACTCGAATCGAGTGTGTGTACGTGTGTGACGGTGAGCGTGAAATACACGTATACTATGGGCGCCTGGCCTACAAAGCATATCCTATAGAAAGACGCATAACACGGGTAAGCCCAACCCGTGAGAGCGTGCATTTCTTACACCCCTCACCCGCGTGAGTCATCTGTTGATGTGTATTTCTCTTACACGCTACAAAGCGGATCCTATAGCAAGAGGCCTTACTCAAGATACGCCGCAGCCTTTACAATGAGACTTGCTACACCCGTTGACGCGAGTGGATTCTCGTCTATCGTGTGTCTCTTCGTCTCTCTTTGATAATTAGACAGAGGGCGGGTGCACGCCTTGTCAACTCGCTCTCGCGGGTTCGTCGCCTCCTCGCAATCCACGACGCCCGCCGTGCTCTCGTCCGCCCGTCCTCCCCGGCACCCCGAAACCGCGTTTAACGGCATGGACGTCGATCGCGGGGTCGAGGTGGCACGCGGGTTACGGGAGACAGGCCTCGTGGAATTGTGCCACCGTTCCCGCGCCACGGCGGAGGCGAGCGGGGTCGGGGAAAGGCGTTTTTGAGGAACCGTTTTGCCCCGTGTTGGACCCCCCGCGGCGATTTTGCGTATTAATAATATAGATGATATTGTTTTACAAAGAAATTGGGTGTTAATGTTATGGGATGTGGTAGATAGTGAGTGATTCACATGCCTGTATAATGATAACTCAATAATCAGTTAGAGAGGGATGTTCAAGTTCAGGGAAAAAAATACATAGGGGCTCGGGCAAAATCGCCCTCGAAATGCCAAAAAGAACCCCCGAAAGTCATAAAAGAGCCCCCAAAAATGTGCATAGAGTTCAATGCAAAACAAATTACCGGTAAGTAGTATTATTTTCAAGCAAGCGAGCTTGAAAAGTATCCCCAGAAATATTTTTTCCCTGGTCAAGTTCATATCTCTTTGCATTGCCTAACAGATAAATATGATATTGTTTTTTTAAAGAAATTGGGTATTATGGTTAGTACATTGTGTAAACAGTGATAGATAGTGAATGATTCACATTACTATAATGATAGCTCAATAACCAATAAGAGAGAGATAGTCTTCATATCTTCACATCTCTTTGCATTGCCTAATAGACAAATATGATACTGTTTTTCAAAGAAATTGGGTGTTATGGGGTGTACATTGTGTAAACAATACAGTGAGTGATTCAAATGATCGAGTATAATGATAGCTCAATAACCAATAAGAGAGAGATTGTCATCTTCATATCTCTCTTTGCATTGCCTAACAGACAAATATGATATTGTTTTTCAAAGAAATTGGGTATTATGGGATGTACATTACATGTAAAGGATGACTGTGGTAGATAGTGAGTGATTATATAATGATAGCTCAATAACCAATAAGAGAGGGATAGTCTTCATATCTCCATATCTCTCTTTGCATTGCCTAATAGATAAATATGACATTGTTTTCCAAAGTAATTGAGTGTTATATAGTCCTTTACACATTGTGTCCACAGTGATAGATAGTGAGTGATTCACATGAGTATGATGATATAGCTCAGTCAATAATTATGTCTCAAAGTCCTATTCAATCATAACTTTGCCCAGTATCTAGTAGGTTGATATGAAGTGAAACCAAAGTAAAAAATAATTTTGTTTATATCCAGATACAAATTCTCTTTTCCTCTTTGGAGCAAATTGTATATTATTAATCTTTTCAGTAATGATATAATGTAGGCTTGACCTTCTATACAAATAATCATGTTGTCGATTCAAAAAGTCTTCACCTGTATATCTACCATTTATGGACAAAGAAACTGAAATTGAAACAATTTCGTTTCATTTATCAATTGTAATGAATGTCATCATAAATGTATGAAATTGGCAATAATGGAACAATGCTGTTATCTTAATCAAGCAGGAAAAAAAAGTTAATTAAAAACTAGTTAAAATTGTATTTGTTGTTCTCTTTTTAAAATTCAGTGGCACTGTAAAGGTTAAAAAGAAACAAATTCAAACAGCTGATCCAACCGAAGTGTCGAGTATATCAATTGATTTATTTCTTTTCATCACGTTTAATTACTTATTCATTGGACTCCCAAGAGCTGACAGTACATTGAAACATAGTGTAGGCAGCTGATCATTGCATCCTTACAAGCATGGCAAACATGTCTGAAATTCCCTCCTCCAGGTTGAAATCTAGTGTAGGAGGCAGGAGACCCTTATGATGCACTCATTAATATACAGACAGTCAGACTTAAAGGGATAGACCACATTATACACAGTCAGACTTAAAGGGATAGACCACATTATTGCATCAAAGGTTTATGTTAAAATGGATTACAATTCTTTACGAGAATTAAAAGCTTTTTATAATGAATCCACCAAATATGAGTACAGGACTACTCCCCCCCTTTTTTTTTTTATGGAAAAGGTTGTTTGTGCCTCCACATTTGAATCTGTTAGAGGCAGGAGGCCCTTGATGATATTCCCATTATAATTTTCGAAGGGATAGTCTACATTATTGAATCATAGGTGTATCCCAACATGGATTACAGCCAGGTCTTTACAATGATTAGAAGCTTTTTAGGGTGAACCCACCAAATACAGGACTGCCCTCTTTTTTTTATGGAAAAGGATCCTTTATGTGCCTCCATCTTTGAAACTGTAATAATCATTGAAAAAAATACTTAACAAATTTCGGGGGCTACTTTTCAAGCTTGCTTGCATGAAAATAACACTTTTTAATTTGTTTTGCATTGAACTCCATGCACATTTTTGGGGGCTCTTTTATGACTTTTGGGGGCTCTTTTTGGCATTTCAGGGGCGTATTTGCCCCGACCCCCATATATTTTTTCACTGGTATAGATAGGAGGCCCGTTTTAAATGTTTCCATTATACTTCCTAAATGGATAGCTGTCATTATTGCATTAAACTTTGATTTTAATTTTAATTTAAGTTTGTAGCAGAATAATTGGAAGCTCTTTGATTGACCCCCAAATATGAGTACAGGACTGCCCCCTTTTGTAATGGGAAAGGGTCCGTCATGTGCCCCCCCCCCCCATCTTTGAATCCATAGGTGTATGACTATGAGCAGGAAGAATGAAGCGTGTATCTGACAGCATTTAGATATATTTGTAGATAAAAAGTAGTTACATGTACAGTGTATATTACTGTTACATAAATCACTTCCAATCAGACTGCATTTAATGATTTTCTGAATGTAGAATAGAGCTTTGTAGTTGTTTGCTTTGTAAGGTAAGAGGAAGTTAGACCTTGATATCATGTATGATTCTTTTCAATTGAATGCTATTTTTGTTAATGTGTATTGAATTGAATTGTTATTATGTGATTTTCACACAGTACATCCCTGTACACATTTTCTACAGCTTAGAAATTTAGCACCAGTTCCCAAATTATGTCAGTGCAGTGTTATTCTGTATTATTTGTCCAGGGATGTGCGATCAAATTTAAAGCACCGTACACAACCTCAGTAATCTGAAATGTTTTTAAGTAACATATGTAATATTTACAATCCTGTCAAAAATCTTTCAAGGAAGAATTGAATTTTGCAAAAGGAAGAGAAAACTCAACATCTTCATTTGTAAGTGATTAGGGTTGATTTGATCGATGAATTTGATTTAAATTGCTCATGTTTAATGATTTTATAATCACAAATTTTATTCTACAAAAATTGAAATAAAGTAAAAAATACATATTGCCGAGCCTTTATACAATTACAACTAGAACTACACACACACACACATGTATGTGCATTTACCCTCTGTTTATTTTTTTTGAAAGTTTTTTGTACATTTGAAGTGCAGTAATTCAGACTTGATTTCCTATGTCAACGTATACATGTTATGAGCTTGGTTGAAGATGTCTTGTGAGATAGACTAGGGTCAGGATGCATGGCATAGCATCGGCTTGAAGTATTAATTAGTAAGCCCCAGTCTAATCAGGTTAATTGGCAGTCTAACAGGACTCAATTACACATTGTTCTAACATATAGTACATACCGCCATGGCATGATGGCACTAGAGAAGAGACTACCGGTACATAGATTTCACAAATTGTAATAAATAGCAAATAGTTAGATACATTAAAAATTGATATCGTTGATCAAAATAAAAAAATAAACAGAGAAATTACATTCCTGAATGTAGGCTACTCTTTAGCAAATTTCTGCTAATCACAATCACGATCTAGAAATGTTGTAACTGTGATTAAGAAATAAATCTCCAACTCCCATTCGGATGATGTAAATGTAACTTTAAATTATCTAAACATAATGGTCTTAAAGTCGGGCATTTAAATGTTAGGAGTTTATTAGATAAAATAGATGAGATTCGATTATTACTTATGAAAATAAAATTTGATGTTTTATGTATTTCAGAGACATGGCTACATGATCAGATAAATGATAATGATGTTTTTATAGACAATTATGTAATAATTCGTAAGGATAGACCAAAGACTATGAACAAGAAAAGAGGTGGTGGTGTTTGTGTATATATCTTAAAATCTATTCCATACACATTGCGACATGATCTAATAAGTAATTCATTGGAAGGTATTTGGTTTGAAATGTTTTTTAATCATGAACAAGTATTGATGTCTTGTATTTATAGACCACCAAATGCTGATGTATCATATTTTAATAATCTATTGGATGTATTAGAAAAGGTGTCACAAGAAAATAAGGAACTTATAATATTAGGTGATCTTAATTATGATTACATCTTAGACCATAATTTATGTAATAATCCAATTAATTTGATTGAAAACTTATTTCTCATGACACAATTAGTGTTGAAGCCTACTAGGGTTACAAGCAATTCTTCAAAATGTTTAGATCATATTTTAACTACGATACCTGAAAGACATGCTGTCACCAATGTTGCAAAGATTTCATTAAGTGACCATTATCTCATCTATACATGCATAAATTTTTCAATGACCAAACATAATAATCACAAAGAGGTTACTTTTCGTGATTATCAACGATTTGATAGAGATGTTTTTTTACAGGACTTAGAAAGAAGCTTTGATACCAGTAATCTTGATTTTGAAGATGATACGTATAATATTGATGAAAAATGGTTTAAATGGAAATCAACTTTTACTAAGGTATGTGATAAACATGCACCTCTTAAAACTATGCGTATGAAACAAAGATATTGTCCCTGGATTTCAAAAGAATTAGTCCAATTGATTTATAAAAGAGATTTTTTAAAGAGGAAATCTGATATCGACCCAGCAATAAAAAAAGATTATAAATGCATAAGAAACCGTATTACTAGATTAAGACGTGATAATAAGAGGGATTATACCAAGGATGTTATTCGAGATTGTAAAAAAGATAGTAAAAAAATATGGCGTGAGCTGAATAAGATCACGGGCAGGAAACGTAAAAATGATGTATTGCCTAATGAATTAAGTGCTGATAAATTGAACAATTTTTTTGCATCAGTTGGAAAAATGAATAAACCAAAAAATGACGATTTTAGCTGGAAACATCCAGAATGTATTTATAGTTTTGAATTTCAAAGACTAAAGGAAAGTGTTGTTTATGAATTGTTATGCAAATTAGGAAATGTAAGTAATCTTGACCTATTTAATGTAGATTCTAAATTGCTTTGTATTGGAGCATCAGTTCTATCTAAACCATTGGTTTTACTATATAATGCAAGTCTAAGAAATGGCTCAGTTCCGTCTGATTGGAAAATATCAAAAGTAACACCTATATATAAGGGTAAGGGAAAAAAAGATGATCCAACCAACTATAGACCAATATCTGTAACCTGCCATGTAATTAAAATTCTAGAGAAAGTCATCCAAAAACAATTATTGAATTATCTTCGCTTGAATGAATTGATTTCTATTGATCAATCAGCTTTTCTACCCAACCATTCAACCAATACATGTATTCATAGAACTATAGATGATTGGCTGGAATCTTTTAATGAAAAAGAATTAGTAGCTGCGTGCTTTTTAGATATTTCCAAATGTTTTGATTCAATTGACCATAAATTATTACTTAAGAAACTACAATGTTATGGTATAAAGGATGAACAGTTGAAATGGTTTAGTAGTTATTTGTTTGAAAGGAGACAAATGGTTTTCTGTCATGGTATACTCTCAAACTCAAAGACATTATCAAATGGAATACCCCAAGGGAGTGTCCTCGGACCAATCTTATTTCTACTTTTTATTAATGATATAGCTCAGTCTTTGAAGACATGTACCTGTAATATGTTTGCTGATGATGTTGTTATATATACTTCTCATAAAAATATTGATGAACTAACCATATTGTTACAAAATGATGTTCATTCAATACATAGATGGTATACTCAGAATAATTTAAAAGTTAATGCTGAAAAGACCAAAATTATGCTTTTAAGTACACGTAAAGCATATAACTTGAATATATACATGGATGGAACGAAAATGGAACAGGTTCATAATTTTAAATATTTAGGGGTGGAAATTGATGAACACCTTACTTGGGATATTCATGTTAAAAGACTTACCAGATTGATTTCTATGAAACTGTTCTCATTACGTAATATGTCCAAATTTTTAGATGTCAAATCCTTAAAGCTCATGTATAATACAATTATTTTACCATGTATTGACTATTCATGCACAGTCTGGGGAAATTGCTCAAGGCAAAATAAAGAGTTACTCTTAAGATTACAAAAGAGAGCAGCACGTATAATTACATCCAACTATGACTATGAAAATGTTAGAGGTGATGATTTAATAAAATTAATGAAATGGCAATCATTTGACGATAGGAGAAATTATTTTTTAGCTGTTTTAATGTATAAATCTGTACATGGTATTGCACCAACACCAAGCCTTTTATTAACCGGGCGCCGGGCGATTTTTACCCCCCGGTCCCTGACTTTTGGCGCCCGGTAAGACGGGGAAAATGAGTACCGGGCGCCGGTCCATTTTTATTTCTGGCGCCCGGTCTGGGAGAATTAACATTTTCTGTTTCATAAACTTCCACATCATTACTAAATGTTCACAAATGTGACAAAAACTTACTTGATACGAGTTAAACGTAGACTGAATGAACCCTAACAAATCATTATATAATGAGAATCCTAATTAAAATCGCCTAGAAACAATTGCACCAGTAATACGAGCGGCCGCAATCTCCTACTCCTAGCGGAGAACGGAGCACACATGCACAATACAGGTGATGTACACCACTCAAAGACGAGCGCATTTCCCCAGGCCATGCATACACACACAAATGACATCAGTGCTGTACTGCACTACACACACAGTGTCAGTACAAGAAAGTCTCGATGTAACTTCCAAAAATCCATCCCAAAAGCCAAATTTTGCTGACTAAAATGCGGAATCGGAGCCATATTTCCAAAGCTCACGGGGGTTTAGCCCAGTTTTAAGAAACAGTTTCATCAAAATAGCGCTAAAAATCAAGAAATCAGCGATTTTGTTGCCAGTTTTGTTGCCTATCGCATGCCCTTCGGATGTAATGGTATCTTCAAAAAGCCAAATGAAAAACAGAACACCGGACCTGCTGATGCATTGACTTTATGTACAAAGTTGATTGCAACTCCAGACTTGCCTAGATTCAGCGGCCCTCGTACTCATTGTCTAAAATTCTGTGATGTTTTAAATAATGGATTTTTCTGATAAAATAGGTAAATATATTTAACAATTTTTTTTTAAAAAATTTAAAATTATTATTATTATTTTATTATTTTTTTTATTATTTTATTTTTTAAGTGACGGGTCTAAATAACAAACACGTTAAACAGGCAAAATCTGTTTTTTCAAGCTGAATAATATGTTTTTTGAAAGTGACAGGTTGGCAGCTCTGCATTGTCATTATAGATGGTTTTTCTTAAGTATTTTTTTTATAAAAATAATTTAATTCCCCCCTTCCTAACATTTTTCAATTTTTGACATTTAACGGCATGAAAATAGTATTAAACATGAACTACAACAACTACATATGACAGATTTATCCAAGGTATGAGTGATTTAATATTAGAGTGCTCAAAATGTAAACTAGAAATTAAACTACCGTATGTATAAATAAAAGGTAACGTTTAACAAATAATTTAAAAGAATACATATTTTCATCAATTTTGGAAATGGCTCCTGGTCCTGGAAAACGGCTCCCGGTTCTCTAAAAAAATTAAGGACCGGGAGCCGCTTTTTCAGATATTTGGCTCCCGGTCTGCTTTGACTTAATAAAAGGCTTGACCAACACATCTGTGTAATGCTATTGAAATGGTCTGCGATAGACATAACTTAAATACTAGAGCCGCTGACAAAACAAATGTAATATTACCAAAACCTAATCTAGAATGCTTTAAGAACAGTCTTATGTACTCAGGAGGAGTTATCTGGAACTCATTACCTATTAACTTACAGAATTCTACATCTATTTCTTCATTTAAATACCTTTATAAAAGATTGTACTTTCATTAATGTTGTAAATAACCAATATCCTCATGGATGTGTGTATATATATATCTTTTTACCCTACTGTAATAAATACAAGTTTGTTAGTTTTTTTTTTCTTTTTCGTACATTGTTTCAAATCATTCTTTTTGTGATCCTGGGTAAACCTTTGAATGTAAATATATGTATCCAGTTGCTGGTTATTTTATAAAATGTTATATTATTCAACATTCATTAATCTATTCATGTTTTGCATATTTCAATGATATTTGTATTTCATTGATATATTGTATTTCAATGTTTGTATTTTACCATGTATGTATATACAGGACCAATATGAAAAACAGCCTTGGTTGATATTGTCATCCTGTATAAATATTTTTAAATAAATAAATAAATAAATAAATGACGTTGTCTTGTACATTGTAAGTTGGCATGGCAACAAATAACTTGATTGTAGACCCTTGTTCTACATGTACCGTATTTGCTGGCGTAAAGGCCGCACCGCGCATAGGCCGCACTCCCAACTTTGACATTTCGTAGAGAAGGAAAAAAAAAAAAAACGGACCAAAGAAAATAATCATAATTTTCTCGTAGAACTCTATTTTTCCTACAAACAAACACCAAAATTATTAATCATTTTATAAATTTACAGGAAGTTTACCTAAAAAATGATCGTAATTTAGCAAATCTTCATCGATTTTTAGGCAGATTAGCACATTCATTGGACACTAGAGGGCGCTTCGCATGCATACAGAAACATGAATGGCCTGCCATAAGCAAGCTGTGGCCATAATGTTATCCGGTCTTACACCTATCGTACCGCCAAATGGAGAAAATAAACAAGCTTTTGTATTGTTATTAGAGATCTACCGAGGTTAGTTTGTCGCTTTAATTAATTAGATAGTCTCAATTATAATTCAGAATTATCTTACTGAAAAGTTAAGAACACCGACGATTGCGCGCTGCAGCGCTGTGAATCTCGGAAGCTGCGTTGGATTTGTTGCAACTCCCAGCCCGGTAGCTCCCCACCACAGAGTGTGTGAGCGAGGTATGATTTTGGTTACCGGGCCATGCGCTATCTAAGCCAAGGACATTTTTACAAGTACGATTTTTAGTACGAGTTTCTGGTCAGTTTTCTTCTTATTTCTTTGGTTGCACAATGATTAAAAAGATAACTTCTTCAAATTTGCTGCTGACGTGAGTTCAGACTAGATCTTGTCCGATGTGTTTTCAAGTCAATTTTGTTAATATATTTTTGTGTATGAAGTTGCCTACAAATAATGGACGTGCTGTTTTGACTTGCGATTTTTACTGTTTCGGCGTATACGCCGCACCCCGACTTTTTGATATTTTCTCTTCCAAAAATACTGCGGCCTTTACGCCGGCAAATACGGTATGTCTGTGAATAGATTTTTAAATTTTTTAAATTTTATTTGTTAATAATTAAAAAAAATAGATAGGTCAAAGTGACAACTAAGGAAAGTGTGACAACATTAAAAAAAAGATTTGTAAATACATGTACAATGTGTATATGAACATGTATACCAGAACAACTATACACTGGATGGTGTATTAAAAACACAGGCTGATGTACAGGCCTTCAAAATTTTCCCAGCAGCTTATCTTTATTTCATGTGATCAGGGATATCTGGGCGGACTAACAATTACCTGTATCCAGGCAGGTTGTTGATCTATTGTGATACGTCCGAGTTAACTACACAATATTATGGATCAGTAATTTTGAATAGTACCGTATAGGGTCACAAGAAGATCCAATCCTCTATATATGATGCGGTAGAATTGTTTTGAGTCTGTTCAGTGACCCTGAAGTAGTATACGTGATTATAGGCCTGCTTGGATATGTATGGCATATATTCAATTTTATTCATGCAGTTGAAATACACACTTCAATACAAATATTGTTCATTTGTACACCCTGTACGTACCTCAATCATGTATTTGTGTTGAAAGCAAGCAATGATGTTAAAGTTGGGCCATCATTATTCTCTAAATTGCTGTCCTAAATTCATCGCAGGTGTACGTGTATATTTTTCAATGTCTTGTTTTTACACTTTGTTTTGACAGGCTGCCAGTTGCGTATTTTGCTCATTGTATTGTCATAGTCTGAAAATGTGCTGGGCACTGTTTTCTTTGAAAACCATTCTATCAAAAAAGGCATGGTTTCTTGAATTTCAAGTTGATATAACCTACTTTACAAAATCTGTAACATATTGGATGGTATAATGTACATGTACTGTATGTGTGACCATTTCTGCAGAGAAGAACGGGGAGAGATAGATAGGGGTGAGGTAGGTGATTTTGGGACGATTGTATAACAAATGGCAGTATTCATTTTAAACTTAAGTACAACTTGATTAAGGGATGAAACAGAAGTGGATAGAAAATATTCTCGTTGTTTTTTAAACAAAATGTCTTCAATTGTCTCAAGTTTTACTGAGTGGATACAATGTACATGTATATGTACCCTAAATGTTAACCAATAAATTTAAAGGAGCAAAATATGCACATGAAGAGTTTTGGCGATTATGATACTTTTGTTTTGAATATGATACAGATGTATCAATTATTTACTAGCAACATCATTTTGAGAAATTGTCGCTATTACTTTTCATACTTTTCTTTCCCACTGTGGGCGTCTGCAACAAAGTACCTCAAACTTGTAGAAAGAACTCCCAACTCCATTTATTTGCAAGATCTGTTCTCTGTGTCCAATAACAAAAATATTTTTACCTGGTATTTCCTGTTTGGGTATAACAAGATCACAATCAGATACTATTAGTCAAGAACATTTTTCCTGATTAGGAGAGGCTGAAGCACAAAAATTGATTTTTGAATTTACATTAGTAAGATTTCTTCAAGGGATGCATTCAGATTTTCTTTCACTATCTTGAGCAATTTTTCATTTTCACTCTAGGGATTTTAAAGCTCTTAGCTCTTGGATAGCTCGTTTATATTTTGTACTGTACTGTCCATGTCTGAACTTTTGATAAACTTGGAGGCTGCCCTACAGAAGTACAAGTACATGTATGTCATCTGTTTGGAGCCAGAAGGATATTACATAATTACTTTAAAGATAAAGACTAGTTCTGGTCATGCCATTGCATTGTGAAAGAAACGTTGTGGAATCGATGAGAAAAGGTTGATCATCTAGCATAAGTATTGGTGTGTACTGCAAGGTTCTCGAATCATCAAAATGAAAAGAAATTTGGCTCAGTCTTGGTAAAGTTACAAACACTGTACACAGAAAGATGTATACGGGACTATGCGACATGTGCGCGACACGTGCGTGATACCTATCAGGTCCAAATAAATATAATAATTTACCAAATACAGTAGTATATCAACTAGTAGGCCGTTTCCCGGTAAAATTTGTATCATCAGGTATTAGTCAAAACATATTCTTTCACATGATTGGTAATAAGAGCTTCCATTCCGTTTCTTTGAAAGGGGGGCGTTTCCAAAACTGGTCTTTACCTTTAAACACAGTATTTTAAATGCTCATTCAGCTTTTAACAGACAGTGTGTTATGACTGCCCTTTACAGAGCATGACTCTAGTTATCATGACCGATTAAACAAAATAACAAAAACAGATTCAGGAAGGAGGGGTGCTCTTTATCTCATTAATTACTTGGTTTGATATCAGCAGCTACATGTATTGGACAAATCTATTTCTTTGATTGAAAAGTACTTGGGCTAGGTTTTGCATGTATATTAAACCTTTTGTAATACAAATTATGGCAAAAATAATTATCATTGTAAACTTGTCGATGTGAATTGTTAAAGACTTGCATTCTTCTTGCATCAAGAATCCATCACATAGATTGGAAAAATTAAAGTGTTGAGGCAGTTGTAATTCAATTATTTTGTGGCAAGAAACTTTTGCGGATCAAAATTACTCCTGAATTCTTTTGTTGTATCCCTTTTGTTAATAAATATTTTCATATGATATTTTCAGGTGTCTTCTGTTTTACCAGCCGTATGCTTTTCTTTGAAGGTATCCTTTCATCTATTCTTATACCAATTTTTGTATATATGTTTTTAGTTTATATGTTGGATGATAAATAAATTGAAATTGATAATTGAATTCAATATGGCAGAATAATGTGTCTGTTTTTATTGTAAGTGCCAGAATATTACAACAAATTCAGTGATGAATACAGTACCGGTACCTACATGTACATACAGGATGTTCATGTACTGTATGTTACATGGCTCTATGACAGACTTGTTGTCTTATCTACCAGCATCTTTTGATACAGAATACTGGTTTTCATCTCAAATGTCCTGATTTATACTTCTTCACCTTGGTAGTATACCTTGATCAGTATCACAGAACACTCCTTAAGAATCCCAGGGTTCAATGTTTATAATAGAATAGGGTAATAGGGCTAACTGTATATTTACTCGACCTTTCATAGCATGCACAACTATTTAGGCCTACAGTACATACTGTACATGTAGACAGTCATTTTTGTTCAGTTTGATCAATGTTAAAAGCAGCTGAAACAGAGCGTCTCTTCCTTGTTTATTGATTTTTAAATGTATCGGTATATCAATTCCTGTACAATTAATGTATGCTAATTGGGAATGCAGTGTTTCATTTTTCAGTTTTCAGTTACTGTAAAGGTCCTTAAAACATTCTTTCATATCCTTATTGTCTCATTGATGCAAGGAATGAGCCCAGACTTCCATCCATAGTGCATACAGTGAAAGTTTTCATCCAAGAGTTTCAATAACTCACGCTGCCATTAATGATTTGTCAAAACAGTGACAGAAACAAATTTCTTTAATGAAACCAAGGATTTAGTATCCAGGGATAGGCTGTCACTATCCCAAACCATTTGTGAAATTTGGCTGGTATGTGTGGTATGTGGTTTTCATAGCCTTTCTCCCAGCTTTATCACACCTAATGGCTGCTTCTGGCTGTAGTCTTGATAGGCAGACCCTTCATGACTAGACAGATCTGTATGGAATACATCGGTGGGCACATTTGACTGTGTACATATATTTTTTATTATTGGTTAAGTTTAGTCTGCCAAGAGGTCCTAGGCATCAGACAAAGAAATATATTCATAATAATGTTCTCAGGGATTCGCTATGTAAGTGTGCGCACAGTCCATTTATCTTATTCATATTTATATTTTCATTGTGGATATTTTTAAATATAAATCATGTGGTATGTATGTTATGTATTTATTTTCTTTATGAGAAGAACAAAATGAATGGTCGTCGAACAGGTATTTGGATTAGGATATAATTTGATCAACATGTTCCCATGTACATGTATTTAGTGACAATGTGATTCTTAAATACATGTACAGTGCAGTATCAATTATAAACGATTACATGTACATGTATATGAAGGCTTACCTGAAAATTCATCAATAATGATTTGGCAAATGAAGATTTTGTTGTGTTTGAGAGTTTGAAAACAATATATACCTGGCCTGTTGACAGCTATCTAACCCTGATGTGAAATGAATGCTGTAGAGGGTCTCTGAATGTAGACTACTGGTGCCACCCCACACATTCACCCCTCTCTCACAGCTAGCCACCATCAGTACTCTGAAGATATAGGCCCAATCTGTCTCTGTGTATGTCATTTTATGTATCATCTCAATCAGTCATACGCGATGCTCCTAACGACCCCTCATCGATAAACTAAACCCCAAGTGCATCATGTAGATGCACGCATACATGTACAGCTTTACAAGACATTTAAAGTACCTCTGAATTTTATCATTAAAACAAAAACAGCCTTGACATTCGCTACTATAGTGCTTGCATGGTATTATGATTGAAATTTTGTTTACAGTTTACCCCCATATTTACCATCGATGTTGATTAACTATACCACATTGCAAGCTTGGTTGACCATAAAAATTAAATTTGTTACATCGAAAATGAATGTATACCTACATACATCTACTTCATACATGTACATGCTGTATGACATAGGCGGTGTCTCTTGAAAAATCCTTTCAGGGGAGAATTTTCTTGCTTCGTTAGAGGATTTTTAATGGGATAATTGATGACAGAATCCAGATTTTTGGCCTCTGTGTTACACCGCCTAGAATGTGAACCTTTATTAATCTTGAAATGTAGATTGATTTACATTTATCCAGATGCCTGCAAACATGAACATGAGCCTACATGTACACATACCTCTGCTTGAATTTAAATTATACGAAACATACCCGAAAGTTCAAACTTTTAAGTGTCATGCCTAGCTGCGAGCCCTGCATGAGATCAGAGCATGTTTAATACCCAGGCCTAATGAACCCGGAGCGAATTCACAATTTGAGCCTCTGTATTTATTAAAGCGGACTGAGGGAACCAAATCTATATACATTTACATCGCATTGCATGAGGACTGTGCACATGGGATTGAATGTTGGGTCATGTATGCGTCATTTCATGTGCACTTCTTAATGTGTGAGTCACATGGAGACAGTGATTATTTGATTATTCTAGCCACATACAAGTGGAATATGCCATGTGTGCATGAAGAGTTTCATTGCAGAATGTGATAAATGCAAAAATTAAAATCTTTGGAAGTAAAGGTATCGTACTACTGCAGAAGTTTATAATGAGTTTCAGAAAACTTTTAATTAGAAGAAATAGCTTGATTTGTCATCACTCATTATTAGCTAAATTATATATCTTGATTATTTGTACTTCAGGTTTTGAGCATATTGATAACAAGCATAATTTTGAGCATTCACGTTGTTATAATGTTTGATTAATTCTTTTATAATTTATTTGTTTTGTCATTACAAGAAAGTTAACTTCACAATCAAGCTCTACATAATACTGATGTACATGTATGTCCTTACCAATGATTCACATATATCTACATGTGTAGGTGTACAAGATTTATGTCTATAATCTTCTGTAAATGTAAATACATTGTAGTCTGGACAGTGTATTTCGTTGTATTTGTACTGTCCCGTACCAGCTTGTCAAACAGTCTGTATATTTATAGCCAGGAGAGATTATGTTGTCTGAGTCTGCAGTGCAGATGTTATGCATGCTGGGTTCTCTACGATCTCACCCATCACACCATTGAAGTGTTAGGCACCGTTCACATATCGCGTCGTGAACTGCCACATCATTTTAATTCTGCCGTGGCAAAGTTAAATGATGTACACTCATAGTTCATGCATCAACATTTCAATTTCATTTATTTCCACAGATTCATAAAACGACCATATAAGTTACAATCAAATATAAAAGCATTAAAACAAAAGATGAACCTGCAGAAAGGGTGATAAAAAAAAACAAAGAGAGGTTTATCAGGGATTTTCCCCTGTTTAAAACTTCAATATTAAATGTACACGATCATAGTCTGGACAGTGTTTTGTTGTATTTGTATTCCCTTACCAGCTTGTCGAAAAAGCCTGATTTTAGTTTTTATAGCAAGCAGATTTGAGTCTGGAGTGCAGATGTTATGCATGCTGAGTTCCCTGATACTCTTTTCACACTGGTTTTGCTTAACCCCGTACTTTGCTTAGCCCCGTACTTTGCTTAACCCCGGACTATTTTTTTGGCTTTTCACACTCGCTGTTTTTAGTCCCGTACTACCGCCTATTCCGGAATAAGAAAATTCCCGCTGTTCTCACTGCATTTCGTTAACCCCGGATATCGTGTATGTTATGATAGGACATACTTCGCATCTGGCCAGCTGCGATACGCTCCATTGCGTAGTACCGGACTATTTTTCGTTTCTGTTCTCATTCGTTTGCTTAGCACCGCAATTGCGGGGTTAGCAGGAGTTAGCACCACAATTGCGGAGTTAGCCCTGCTATTTTGCAGGGTTAGTTAACCCCGTACTATAGGTGGGGTTAGCCAACTTTAGCCCACTTTGGTAAAAGCCAGTGTGAACAGAAAGTGGAATAGGCTTAATCCCGTACTATAGGTGGGGTTAAGACCCCCCCCTTAACCCCACCTATAGTACAGGGTTAAGGAAAATATTGCCAGTGTGAAAAGCATATGAGTTCTCCACCCATCGCACCCTCGTTCACATATGAAGTTATAAAATCATATCCAAAAATCTACTGTGGCAAAATAATAATGATACATCTATATATATATATATATATATATATATATCTGATAACATAAAGATGATCGAGTGCTCTTGATGTTATGGTATTTTTTGCACACAGCTTCATTTTGTTCACCCCAACTTGCTCATCAAGGCCAACTTGTAAATTAGTTTTATTTTGCCGCACTTTCTGCCCCACTAGCTAGGTGCTTTATTCCATCATGCGTAAAAAGAGGCTTTATGGTACATAGCATTGCATAATACATTAGGATGATTAATAGACAGGAATATATGAATCATATGATTAAGGAGTTTACAATGTACAGGCAGTAAACAAAGAAGTAGACAGTAATTTGAGAGGACACATCTGGAAAGCGTTGTAGCGAGCCAGAAATTAACGATATGTTTTTTTGTATTCTGCTTGTTTGATGTTTGTATTTTGCATTTGAAGAAATGTAAACTATGCCAAAAGCAATTTATTTCATTGGGAAAAACAATTCTTGCTGTTATTGTGTTGTTATCTGTTTTGAGGTCAGAGCTTGCATGCTGTTTAAGTCGAGGTCAAATAACTTGCTTTTAGGTCAGTCCGATTTCGGACCCTGGATCAAATTGAAGGCAGGGTATTCTACTGACACTACTTCAGATATATATACACTGCCATCTCATGTGTCGACTGCCATGTCCCACAATGCATGACCAATTGCTAATGTACGCATGATAATGCTTCACCAAAAGATGGCACAATAATATACATAAAAGCAGCAGTAGCAACGAAGGTAAAATATCCTGTTTTTAAGTTGTTAACTTGTCGATCGTTAAAGCCATTCATACAGGTAACATTCATGTACACGTACATGCATACTTTACTCTGGTCTTTACAAAAAATTGTCCTCCAAACTGTTCAGAATATTTAAAATAGATTGATTGAAAGCTGTACAAATAAATTATTACCTACTAATGATTATACATGCATGTGATTGTAATAATTCATTAATAACAAATAACAAATTAAATTTGATTCATGACCTTACTGGAGCTATATTAGCTACTGTATGTTGCTCTCTTCCTGAAGATCGTGATCATGATTTATGAATTTATAACTCTTTCATTTTCATTCTCGTCAACTTTCACTATCTGATCGTAGCTTAATAATAGACCTAGATATTTTGTGTGGAATAAACATAGTTTGCTTTTGGTTTAAAAATTATTACATTTGTACTTCGACATCTTTAATAGGCCAATTGCAGAGTTGGTATTTTTTATGTCTGAAAATATAATTTGAATATGTGATTAGAACTGTATTGATGAAGTGTGTCCTTTAAATATGTACATGTTTGTACAGTAGATCCAACAAATCATGTAAATATGAACAATACCGGTAAATGATTATTTAGATCAATGATACAATCAGTGATACATTCGGAATCAATGATTTAAATTATCATAACTTAATATGCCAGCACCAACTGATAGCTTTAATCTAACACACACACACACACAAAAAAAAAATCAGAATTGTTGAAAATAAAAACCGATTTATGATTTTGCTGTGCGCAGCTGCTGTTGATGAAGCATGAATAGAGTAGGTCTGGCAGGTCATGAAGAACAATATCTACATTGAGAACCAGAAGGCGATAACTCCATGTAAAAGTATATGAGTTAACGCCCTTCTGGCAGGCCACAAAGGACTGTCTGTAGTTGACACCTGAAGTGTGAAATGTGACGGATATTACCCTGTAAAATGGAACCGCGGTACTCAGGGAAAATTGCGTACTTGATCAAGTGTGCATGGCCCTCCCTCTCTGCCTGCCAGACCTCTGGCAATACATATACAATATTTGTATAGAGTATTGTGTGATAACGATTAATGAGCTGTATATGTCCATAGTTACTGATGAACTCAGCTGGTGAGACGACATTTGCTCCTGCGACAATTGCTCCGGGCTTTATTTCGTCTAAGATGTAGGGTTAGGGTTAGGGTTTCAATAGGGTTTTATGTTAGGTTTAGGGTTAGGTTTAGGGTAGGGTATAGTGTTGAATCCAGGGTTGAAGTTAGCCATTCGATTAGTGTATGAAATTTACAGCGGAGCAATTGTCGCCGGAGCAAATGTCATGGAATCACTCAGCTGTCTGCTTTTGATTAATGTTTGATGTGCATTTTTTACGAAAATATTAATATATTCAAATTATAAATGACTAGGAGTGCTTTTTATACAACAAAGCATTAATGGACTTGAAAAATTATAAACTCTGTGTTTAAAGTTTCACTGTGACAGTATAAATTGTCTGTTTAGAGCCCAAAGGCGATTAACTCACATCATTTAAAACAAAATTAATTTCCTTTTTGCTTCAAACAGATGAAATAATTAAAGATGTTTAAAGTAGATCATGCACATGCTATAAAAAAAAAAAAAAAAAAAAAAAACAGATGGGAGCTGAGAAGCACATCCCTCTAAAATTTGAAGAAAAAAAAAACACGGTATATAAAAAGTATCCCACAATTTGCTAGTAGTAAAGAATAAACTGTAAATTACATTAGATAACTAACTCTTAAATTAAAAATTGTGTAATCTACCTTGTTAACATGATGTTAAAAAAATAATCTCTTGTTTAGTGTGATGTGATTTGCAAATCATTACTGGGGAGCAAAGGAAGAGCTTGTAAATTGAATTATTTCTCTTTGATATTGTGATGAGTCTTTCAAAGGATGGTGCAATGTCTATCTCTTTCCGAGCTTGTTGTGAAGGGTACTCCCCACCTGCAGCTTTTCACCCCTTCTTTGCCCCTCTAGAGCCCCTCTAGAGCCAATTGTGTGACTCTCATCGCCCTCCTAGAGTTACCCCTTAGATTAATTACTTCCCATCGCCAAAACGAAAGCAGTGAAACCCAAACTCTTCTTCTGCGAATCCCGCCGACAACTTCCCTGCAAAACAGGGTTGTTTGCGATCCGTGATTAACCGTTGCGACTGCATTGCATAATGTTTTCATCCGCTCCTGTGGACAGAGATGTTTGATTCGTGTAATGTGGTTTGTGTCTCATGATATTGCAGAGAGGAAGAAAAAAATTAAGTACAATTAAGGGTAATGTTTATTGGATGATGTTGGGTGGCTATAAAAGAGTTCAAAGGTTATTTACAGGATTAATTAACAAACATTTTTTTACTCGGATAGTGTTAGATGAAACAGAGTCATGCAGACTAAGTGTATAAATTTGTTTTCAGAGACCTTAGCTAAATAGTAAATACAAAGTTGTTGAAAAATTCTACAATCTAAAATTCACAATGTGCAACTTTAGTTTGATATGGGTTTTTAGTTTTGTTCATAATGTTTTTGTCACCTATGTACACCTGTATATATGTAGATGTGATATCGCTAACTCTTTACATCTTCCACAGCTCATTTTACTTTCTATAAAGTATAGAAGATTGTGAAATACACCTGTACACTGTATCATGTCTAATGTGTGTGAAGTGGGAGGAGTAGATGTTATTATTGATGATGTCATCTTCATTTTATCAGGCTTCTACCCTTTGGATAGCTGCAATACACTGAAGCTCACACCTGTGATTAGTCATTGACGTGTCTATTCACTCTTATTGTTTGTCAATCTACAGTCATCTACACACAATCAATATTTTAGGGGATTCCCCTGTTGTTGCACAATAGTATGTGTACTACATGTACTACTAGTACTATGCATACAAGTGCATGCATGCAAGTATATTTGTGCATATGTGCCTTGTCATCTGTCAATTTTATAAGTATATCCTCTGACATGTCTGTTTAGGGGGTTCCCCTAATTTGAAGGATCAAATAAATATAAGTACCCTTTTTTATTCTTCCTGTCTTTGCAGTGAGATGTGGATGCTGTAAACTCGAGTGAACATTAGTCCTTGGAATTTTAACTTTAAAAAAGGATCAGAACTGAAAGGAAATAATCAGGATTACTTCAAGTTCGAGTTCACCCATCAATCAATGTAAATAGTATGGTAAGTTTAATGAGAATGTTAAGTATTCATACATGTTCTGTTCACATATGCATGTAGTATGTACATGTACATCCATGTTGTCATCTGACATATCGTCGCTGTTTTCACGAAGTGACGGTAGTGAACAAAAATTGTATTCACTTTGCGTTACGATTTTCCTCACTACCGTCACTTCGTGAAAACAAGGACGATATGCCCTGGCAAAAGTTTATCTGGATTTTATTTTGTCAAAAATATAGATTTAGGATCGCTTCCAATCTTAGCAAAGATATAGATATGATATTTCTATTTCTATGAACGCCCATGCATAATGTCTAATTTAAAAACACCTTTAAAAAAAAGTTGTCTGTTTGTTTAAGGGAAACTGGATATTTCCTTATTATTGATATTCTTGGCATTACTGTACATGGTCAACAAACACTGTCTTTTCTTGTGTTTGTTAACTAGTACCTACACTATACCTACATGTACATGTCATAGTAAATATTAATCTGTGATCTTTTGGTATTCCATGACTGCATGATTACGGTCATTGCTAGAGAAGCAATAACAAGGAAATACCATACATTGTGATAATGTTCCATATTCATACGTGTGTATTGAATATATTTCCTAAAGATTTTTACTGGATCGGATGTCTAATTACATGTAATTAGTTTTTACAACAAATATAAAAGAAAGGAAAGGGAATGATGTATTATAAAGTGTCTTTTTTTTTCTTCTTCTAAAATCTACATAGAAGAAACAAAAGTTTGCCTATTCTAGTTTGCCTATTATAGTATTGGATTGTCTATCAAGTAAACAAAACTGTAAGGGCCTTCATAAATATATTTTTGGCCTGGATTGTTGAGAATCTTGCTGAGAATCAGTAGGGTGTTGATAGCCCATAGCATGGAGTTAATATACCCTCATTGTGCTCAGCAGTGACATATAATGTTCTTCAGCAAACTAGGGTAAGGCAATGGCCATGTTCTGTATAAACTTAAAGCTTATTCTTGTAGTGCTCCAACAGACTTGATTGGTTTAAAGACACTACTTACAGCTTGCAGAATTGGCTTAAAGTGAGTTTAAGTGCATCTGAAGTGGATGAGGAGTTGGGGCAAGCTGAGAAGAAGTGCAGAGGAAAGACAGAAAGGGAAACATACTGAGGGAAAGTGAAATGTAAATGGAGAGGGAGGGAGAAAACACATCTGATTTGTTTTGCCGAGCATTACATGGCTTATATGGAACAAAACACGATTGTAGAGACGAGGCTAAACCTGACAAGATACTAAAAAGAGCAAGAGAGATTAAGTTACTCGAGAGAGAAAGCTGAGCTATTATTCGTCCGTTGTCTGTAAAAGACTAATGGGCTTGTAGGTCCTATACATTCTGTCTAAACACAAGGAAGTGGGATTGTTTTGTAGACTGCTACTGTATGGAAACTTGAACACATTGAAATAACCAAGGTTTTTTTGTCCAGATGTAGAATCATTTCATTACTCGCTCTAAACTTCATCATCTGTTCCACTTGCAGGAGGCCATTTCTCTTGTGTGGATGAATATGATAGGTCCAAGATGTTAACCTTCAGGAACACCGACCCTTGTAGTAAAGGACTGTACAGGGCCTGTCCCTCTGCTGGTGATAGCCAATCATAAGGTAAGAATATTTGGATGTGGATGTGGTTAGGATTTCCTTCTTTCATAAGTGGAAAGAATAACATAGAGTGACACACTTTGTGTCAAGAGACTTTTAATTAACAGTTATTTCACAATAACTTTTGTAAACTGCGTTACCATCTATATATGTGAGCCCGCATATTTGGAAAGGCTTCGTCCTCTGTATAGACTCTGTTGTAGAGACAACCAGTGAAGCTTCTGCTAATCTAATATTATGATGTAACAATGCATTCAGGTGCTATCATTTCCTGGTATCTTGTCTATTCATTCACTTTCAGCTTCTTTTACCTTACTGCATTATTGTACATGTCACAAACCTGATACAAAGCACTGCAAAAGAGGCCTCGATCAGGTTTTTTTTTACAACAAAATTGAAAATAAAGTTAAATTAAATTGAACATTTAGAGATGAATTTAGGCTGGTTCATTTTCATTCATGTATAGTTATAAATGGTTGGTTTTTTAAAGTGTTGTTACACATTCATATTTCTCTTGAGAAACAAAGAAGATAGCAGTTTTTCTATTTCCATGGATCAGAAATATTGTCACAGTCTGACAAAAAGAAATCAACTAGTTTAGTATGTGTGTTGGAGCATACATTGAACTGTTTTGATTCTTGAATGATCATGGAAAGATTAATATTTACCTGCCCGACTAACAACTTAACTATACAAACAATATCGAAGGACAAATTCTAATCCGAAACATGCTCATCGATTGTGTGCCTAGACGGTATTTTCCCTCAAGTCGTGTTAGCATTCACCTACCTACATACATGTACATGTATAGTTTGTTATTCTGCTTGCCTGACGTGTCTCCCATACTATGGCCATTCACACACAAAAGCAGATAGTGGCATGCTAAGATTTAAAAAATCAATTCTGACATTCCGGCTGCAATTCAATCTCTCTAATTTGTTTTTCCTTTATGGATAAGGTCAGTGGAAGTGAAGTGAGAAATCAGTTTTAGGCATCCCAAGTGTGAATAGCTACAAGGGATGTGACATCTGACTTGTGATCATGTGTGTGTGTGTATACTATAGGTCTAAGGCCAAATAACAAAATTGAAGTGTTTCTCGTCCCTGCCCGCCTCTTTTTAAAAACTATTTACTATTCAGGAAAAAAAAAGCAAAAGCCTGTGATATATATTGTGTTTTAATAGCCTTGCAATTGATACAAACCATTTGTTTTGTCATACATTGCATCAATATACTGTTATAGCACAATATCTGTGAATAAATAGGCTTGGCCAGCTATAATTAGCATGGCAACCATCTTGGAAAGAATAGCAAATAGTAATGCCCTGCCTCCTTTTTTTTGTTTAAGTCCGGACAGAAACACATTATTTTTGTTATTTGGCCTATAATAAATTCATTTGTCCTACTAGGCAGTGGGCAAATGTTTTTGATGCGATCTGTAGGTAATGCTAATCTCAAAAGTTTGCAGAATGGCCTTTTGCTGCATGTACTTTATCATACTGAATCATAAGGATAAGGGAAGTATGGGATAGGTGACACATTAATAGGAAGGAAACAATGTCTCCAGATTCAATACGTACTCCCCCTCTATATATTTTGTCAGCTAAGAGCCAGAAAAATGTAGGCCCTTTATACCCCACGCAGTGTTAACATCCTTCCTTCTGGCTCTCAGCATATGATATATCATCTGCTGAGGGTCAGAAGGGCTTATATGTAATGACTATGTACCTTCACACAACTTGTTACTGTTCCTCTGGCTCTCAGCCATAAGGTCTAATTATCATTTGATGATAAGTATTACTTAAGAAGATTAAGTGATTATTAGACCATATGATTAGTAGACAAATTGGGCATTAGACATACTGGGAATTAGACCAAATGGGTAGTAGACTTATTGGATATTAGACCAAATGGAAATTAGACCAACAGACCATTAGCCTAAATGGTCATTAGACCAAATGATAATGAGACCATATGGATAGTAGACGGATTGGGTGTAGAGCATATGGGAATAGACTCATCTGCTCAGAGCCAGAATGGTGTTATCTAGAGACTTTAAAGCCCTACTGTCCTACTTGTTGCTAGTTGCTCCCTCTATATAGAAAACTTCCCCAATCGGTGCCTGTTGGTCCCCCATGATCCTCTTTTTCTTATGTTAGTTGAGAGCTGAGTTAATGAGATAACCACCTGTCAGTGACCTCGCTGTGTGGTCTAATCCCTTCTGGCCCAGTAGTATTGACTGTCTTTAAATATATCTTCACATAGATGTAATGCCCTTCTGGCTCTCAGCGCATTGATTTACCCTCATGGTCTGTTGGCATTCGGCATATTATCAGGTTAGTCATGGAGCTGTAGTTTGAAGGGTCAGCATCTATAATGTAAGATGGTTGAGATCAGCTGGACCATATAAGACCCCTGTTACACATGCGTCGGCTTTTAAAGCGGGCCCCGGAGGCGGCCTCACACCTGTAATTTGAAGCCGCCTCGAGATCATCAAACCCCTGTTACACATGATCTCAGGCCCGCAATTTTGCGTCTACACATAGGCCGGCCTCACGTCGCCTTTTTACAGAAAGAGAAAGTGATAGAATGGTGAAAACAAAGAATAACATAAGGAAAGACAGAAAGAGAAAGTGAAAGAATGATAAAAACAAAGAATAACATAAGAGAAGGTGATAGAAGGAAGAAACAAAGAATAACATAAGGAAAGACAGAAAAAGAAAGTGATAGAATAATAAAAACAAAGAATAAGATAAGGAAAGACAGAAAGAGAAAATGATAGAATAATAAAAACAAAGAATAAGATAAGGAAAGACAGAAAGAGAAAGTGAAAGAATGATAAAAACAAAGAATAACATAAGAGAATTTGATAGAAGGAAGAAACAAAGAATAACATAAGGAAAGACAGAAAGAGAAAGTGATAGAATGGTGAAAACAAAGAATAACATAAGGAAAGACAGAAAGAGAAAGTGAAAGAATGATAAAAACAAAGAATAACATAAGAGAAGGTGATAGAAGGAAGAAACAAAGAATAACATAAGGAAAGACAGAAAAAGAAAGTGATAGAATAATAAAAACAAAGAATAAGATAAGGAAAGACAGAAAGAGAAAATGAAAGAATGATAAAAACAAAGAATAACATAAGAGAATTTGATAGAAGGAAGAAACAAAGAATAACATAAGGAAAGACAGAAAGAGAAAGTGATAGAATGGTGAAAACAAAGAATAACATAAGGAAAGACAGAAAGAGAAAGTGAAAGAATGATAAAAACAAAGAATAACATAAGAGAAGGTGATAGAAGGAAGAAACAAAGAATAACATAAGGAAAGACAGAAAAAGAAAGTGATAGAATAATAAAAACAAAGAATAAGATAAGGAAAGACAGAAAGAGAAAATGATAGAATAATAAAAACAAAGAATAAGATAAGGAAAGACAGAAAGAGAAAGTGAAAGAATGATAAAAACAAAGAATAACATAAGAGAAGGTGGCAAATTAAAGCACCCCCGATGTATCATGTTGATATAATATGCTGACAGGTCACGTCACTTCCGCTTATAAGCTGGCCCCGAGTCCACTTTGGTGTTACACCTACTGATTGCGGGATTGAGGCCGGCCTCAAACCACATCCAGAGGTGGACTGAGTCCACCTGGCCTCAGTCCGGCTTTTCAAAAAAAGTTGGTGTTACACATACGCCGAGCCGCCACCGGGGCCGGCCTCAGTCCACTTTCAGACGTATGTGTAACAGGGGTCTAATAAGACAGCACTGTAGTATTGAAGACATCTGGTACTCTGAGTCTGCGCATGAATTATCATAGATTAAAATAAAGTCTCTATTCGCTCACACACTGCCCACTTATGAAACTACTATTTTTTGTTGTATAAGTTGAGAATGAGAAGGGTATTTTAATGAAATAATAAATAAATAGATAAATGTTTTTCCATTTCTTAAAACAAAATATGAAACAACATACATATTGAGACCACGAATAGCATAAGTGGCTAATGAAAATTTATTTCCCTGAATTAAATGTGATATAAGAATATAAAGGACAACCTTAAAATACCTCTAAACATACACTTTATGTAAATGCATACAAGGAAATGCCCTTTTGAATTTGGGTCTAGGCAGAGGTTGTGATGTGAATACAGCTAAACTTTCCAGGTTATTTTTTGTGTAGCAGATGTTATTGGAATCAGGGAAGTAAAAAACCAACAATCAATATTTCTGTGTACGGTAAGAGGAACATGTTGAGTTTTGGGCATTTTGCTTTGATCTGTATCAATGACTCCAAAGGGGAAGATAAATGTGTGACTGTGATGATGAAAGCTGCTACCATTCAAAGAAGATAATATCTCTTTCAGGGTAATGTTTACTCAGTATCACGGTTGAGTGTCTTAACTACAATTATTTCCATGTTTACACTCAACACATTTCTTTACAATAATTCTTTACAATAATTTTCAAAAAATACATCTGGCTGTTGAGCATTTCACACCCTCGCTAGTACAGTGATGCCAAAATTCAGCACTAACATGATATGATTACAATTTGTTAGAAATCAATCATGCTGTAATCACAATTGTTCTGCTTTTAAAAGGAGATATGGTGATATTTAATTTCTTGCTGGTGCTTTTTCTTATGAAGCATGTTTATTTTCATCTAAGGCTTAATAAATTTCATTTCCAATTTTCTCATTCCTGTCTTCTTTGGGTATATAACTTTCAGTAATTTCTCTTTTTGCTTTTAGAAAAAAAACATCAAAATTATTTTTATATATAATGACACTTTCATTTTGTCATATTGCTTCAGTGCAACCATGTGACTTCATGTTTGTAAACACACAAGGATTGCTGATATCATGAGGCCTGTCTTCATCAGCTTGAATTAGCCAAATAACCCGCTTTTTCCAGACTCGGAATTTTATCCCGAAGCTTGAAATTGCCTCTTCACCAGACCGATATACATTCATCTCAAACTAGCATGGACGGCGCAAATTAGCCCGCTATTTCCCAACTAGCGGGATATTTTGGAAACAAGACTTATATTTTCTCAACCAAATATCCCGCTAATTGCAACTGCAGGCTGATGAGGATGCAAATTAACTGGGTAATTTACGATCTGGATATTTATCTGGTTATTTGGCAAACTCGAGCTGATGTAGACAGGCCTAAGGATTGCTGATATCATGGAAGAAAGTGAAAGTAGCAGTCTTGTTTATTGCAATTCTATTTTAGCTTGCAGAAATTTCACTGATTTTTGCAGTGTATGAATGCCCGCTTTCGAAATATAGTATGCTTGCATGCCAAGCAACGGCAAGTCTTGCATGCACACTACCCACCAAGAAAATCAGAATGAGCAAACACCAACTGTTTTTTATAATGGGTTTTTCTGTATACTGCAAATGGCAGATTCCAAAATTTCAAACGGAATTGGTGTTCGGGCTGTGTAAATGGGCCAATCTTCCTGATGGTGGTTTTGAAGGGTAATTATGGAGCAGTAATGACTCTCAGGTAGTAATTCATCACCGAGAAGACAAATATAACACCATTCTAGTTCTAGCAGTAAAGTGTAACAGGTAGCGAAACCATCTTAAACAAATTGGGGTCCAATGCCCCCAGAAATCTCTACATGTGGGACAAAGGTAAACATTTTGCATAAACTTTGTACATACCTGAAAGCTGTAGGCTTGTGCACTACAGGAAAAACAAAATTGTTGGAATTTCATAATTTTTCAGTGTATTTTTGATGATTCAGATAATGGAATCAGACTTTTTTTTATGACAGTTGGTTCAGCATAATGTTTTTATATATGAAATAAAATGATATCAAATGATTATTGTATTAACTGACAACTCTGTGTAAGTAAGTTTGTGTATGTTTCGGGAACAACTTTCATTATCATGTTAGAATAATGGATTTTTGTGTGAGAGGCAATATTATACATGTGTTTTTCAAGATGTACCCACATTTCAAATTACATTTCTGCATTGAGTGGATTTAGAAAGGAACTTCCGCAAGGTTTGGTACTTCGCAGCAATAGAATTGTTTGCATGTGTAAATTTAGCTGAAATCTTGGCATTGTGTCCAGATTATACTTGTTACAGGGCACTGGTTTTTTTAACTATGACCAAATACCTAAATGGCCCTTTGAGAGCCTGAAACTTTCCAAAGATAAAGAATTAGAAATCAGTAACAACTTTTTCTTGTAGCATGGACCTAGGTTAACCTCCCATAGCTTAACGAAAATTTTTCATCGTTGCTTTATGCGCATGAGATATCCCTGAACAGCAAATTGTTTACGGAATTTTGTAACAAAATTGACATGCCATTTTGGTCGGAGCTGAAAAAAATATATAGCCACAAACGATATGTTTTTTTTCTATTGATGATTAATGAGCATGAGTGGATCTTAAAGAAACTTAACAGTAATCTGAATCAACTCCCCTATTTTAATGGAAAAGTGCAATTGAAAATGGCGTTTCGGACGTTACATGTTCCGTAAACAATGTAGACCCTCATTTAACCCACTAGAATAACAAATTAATGAAATTGTATATGGTTTGAGTGAGTTTATTAGTTGCTCCAAGTGATTATATTAAAAGAAAATATAATTTAATTATAGTAGCGCTTATATTAGAAATATACTCAAAATTTGAAAAAGTTGTCTCATTTTCCGTAAACAGTTTTGTAACGTCCGAAACAATTTTCAAGTTGAAGTAGCAGAAAATATATGAACAGCAGGATATATCTATCATAACATTTTGTTAACATCTCATGGCAGCTACCCACCAAAACAAAGAAATTTGCAATACATTACTACAATACTGTTTTATAGTTAAAACCAATTTTCCGTTAACAGTTGTAACGTCCGAAACAAATGTAACGTCCGAAACAAAAAATACCAATAAAATGATAATAATCCATATTTTAAGGTATCTAGAGTGAATAAATCATTATGAAATAAGTTATTATAAGTCTTAACACAAGTCAAAACACAAATCAGGTCTTTCAAATCCATTAATTTGTTGTAATCACAAGAATGGTGTTTTGGACGTTTCACAATTATATTGTTAACACAAAGTCGACAAATTTCACCTAATTTTCGATCATATCTGCAAGTTACCATTTCACAATGGACACTCCTGTTAAAAACACTATTTGGATGATTTTATTCAGATTTAAATATAAAAATTTGTAGATATATAATGCCAAAAATCAAATAATCCGTAAAATTTCAAAATTTTCTGCAAAATTGACTTATAAAACATAAAATATTGAAGCCACACTTTGTGATGCAAGGCATGGCTGGCTGCTTCAGTATATCCTTAATTGTAATTTATCAGAAAAAATCTCAACAAAAGTGACTCGTAACAAATATTCAGCCACTTTAACAGCACTTTATGGTATGCTGTTAGCACGTTTCGGACGTTACATTAAACTGTTAACAGACATTTTCATACTTTAACTAGTTCAAATGAGGGGCAATGATAGATGTGAGAATAGCAAATTTCATTTGATCAACCTCTCCTTTTGCTATTTACATTGGTGTGTGTTTGCAAATCATGAGGTTTTCATTTTTATAGAGGTTGTTCAAAATGATGTCATATAACCAAAGATTGTATAGTCAATTTACACTATCTGGTAGGTTACAAAAATCAAAATCACCCACTTAAGCAATACCCGGTGTGCATGGTCATGACATGGATATGATACAGGTATATGAAGTTGATAAAATCAAGCAAATTAAAATGTTTTTCTAAAAAATTATGAGAAATATGTATTTTCATCTGAAAATACATTTTTAAAAGGGCACTCAGTACATGTAACTAATCTATGTAGAAAGGATTGCTACTGCCATTATCCAAAACTGGAATTGGCATTTACGCTTAATAATGATAACAATTTATCAAGCAGATTTATGAAATTGGCTTGCACACTACATGACACACTCATTGGTTGCATACATGTACAATTGATGAGCACAAAGGCTTCCATTATAAAACAATAATCAGTAATCAGTATCCGATACCAATTATAGAAACTTGTACAACATAATGTTGACATAGATGTAGATCTGCCAAATTTCCAAATGACAAGAAAATGGATTACCAATTTGTGGGGGTAATTAAAGCATGAACATGAAAATAAGGTGTAGCCTCTTCAAAATTAATTAATTCATAATTTTTTCCTTTCATTGGATGAATTACCCTCAAATGTACTAGCCTTATGTACAAATAATTTTCAAATGCTTGACCCTCATAACAAAATGTACATGTACATGTTAATGATCATTTCATGATCCTAAAGATAAAGTAACTTACTCAAATTTATGCAAAAATATCGGGATGTACAATGAATAAAGATTCCCATATTTCTTATTACTTAAATGGCTGGGGATACTTCTGTATACTTTTATTTGTTAAAAGTATTTTTGTAATGTTTTGCTTACACTGTACACACTGTACATGTATGTGATAGTGATATTATTGAATGACACACTACATGAATCTAGTTTAAGGCAAAGTACAAAGCAAGCCGATTAAACATCTATGTTATAAAGTTTGAAGAAATTGATGATCTGATTGAAATGTTCACATCTTGTAACATCCGAAACAAACTATAGCATATATTGTACACTGTTGTTCATAACCTGCAAAAGAGAGTATGTTTGTATAAAGTGAAATTTCTAGGAGTTGTGATGACTACAATTGCTATTAGGTCCATATTTCACTTTGTTAGATCACATAAGCATTTTTAACTACACGTTCCTGAAATGAATAGTTTACCTTACATAAATTGAGTAGTCGATGAAGACAAACTAGGTATATGTGCAAAACTAATTAAAACTGCACAAGTTTTTCAATAAATGTTAAAGAAATATTTTTCTGCAGACAATTAATGTAACTTAGGTCAATAATACCTACCGGTAAAGAAAAGCAATTAACTTGAATAAAGTTATGATGTTAACAGTGTGTAACGTCCGAAACACCAGTGGTGTGACATATGAAAATTATTATGCAATGCACTGGTTCCCCAATTTTTTGGGATGTATTTAACTTATATCATCAGTTGTTATAATAAAATAAGTTTGACCTAAGAAAAAAGCATTTTACCTTTTGAAATAAAAACTTGTTATTGTCAAAACCCTAATTTGGAGCTATTTTACACTTTCAAGGGACACAAAATCTGTATTTTTCAAGATAGAAACTCAAAAATTTGCATGAATAATCTCTGAAACATATTTTTAAAGACCAACATATTTGTTGGTGAAGTTAATAGCAAATGAGTTTTATATCACAGTTATTAGATATGCTATAGTTCACAATAAAATTGTAAAAACTCAAAGTATTCATATCTGGTGAATAAATAAGAAGATAGATTAAGGTCCAAAATTTGCATTTCTCAAAAATATGAATAGTCCTGATCCTAAAAATACATGTTTGAAGTGAGTAAACATGATTTCATTTTAGACCCTATTGTGGACACATTTGGTATATGTTAAAAAAACCAGTGCCACAGTCCCTTAATAACTTTGTCTTCGCAATAGTTGAAAACTGGAAACATAGACTCTACACTACAATACAAATTTCATTTATACCACATAAACTGTTTTATTGGTATTTAATTACATAATTGGACTATATAGAGTTGTAATCATCAGACAAATCGCAACTTGAAATCCATTCAGTTTCCATGCTGTTTGACATGCCTGTGTACTTTGCAATGTTTGACTTTTACCCTAATCTCTATATGCACTTCAAGTTAGTTACTATTATGATTCTCATTCAAAGTGCATGCTTATTTGTTTTGGGACATGAAATGAGATTCAATGTTTAACTGTGATTGCTTGTCAGTTAACATTGGATTGCAGTGTGTTGCTTCAAAAGTCTGCAGTGTATTTTCTGTATTTATAGTTGATAATATACATCAAATCACCTCTTTTAAAATGAAATAAAAAGTCTGTCTTTTGAAATATCTGCAAGTATTTTAACAATAAACCTATAATTGTATAGCTTAACTGTTAGCAAACCAAAATGGCTTCCTGTTACACAATCCCACAGTGGTTTACAATAAACCGTAACAGATTTCCCCCTTTTAACATTGTCATTTTTACCTGACTCGTAAAAATCACATCACATGGAAGTTAATCATCAATATTTTGTTCAGTCTGGTTGGCGTCTATAATTTTGAACCCTTCATGAATTGTTCGCAAATTTTGTAAGTAGACCTGGGCCTTGTTTCATAAAACTTGTTATTGAATAACAAGTGACAATAACTGCTATAAGCTACTGAAATGGTGGCATTTGATTGGCTGAGAGCAAATTTGTCATAGATGTGTGGCAGTTGTTATTGATAATAAGTTTTTATGATAGAGGGTCCAGATTCATGTATGTTCATGCCACAGAGTAGTTAAATCACAAGTGAGATTTTTTTAAATAAAATTTATAAAAGTTTCTAACCCTGTAAATGGCTGTAGTTTTCAGTGTGCCAAAGTTTCATGTGATACATTTACAAAAATAGATTAATAGTACAGTAAAAAAATAAAAAAAAACTGCAAAGATGGATGGGGCATATGAATCAAAGCATTCCAGAGACAGTAAATACTTTATATATATATATATATATATATATATATATATATATATATATATATCTGATTAAAAGTTCATATAAATGATTCACTGAACACTTGAACAGTAAATTATTGAATTTGATGTTTTCTGATAAGCTGCTGGTATAGAACAAGGGAAGGAAACTCAGAATTCTCCCGCTATCACTTTAGGAAGGATGCAGGTCAATGATTACAGGAAAACCACACGTGACTTTCACATACATCATCGTATCAAAACAAGCCATATTATATACAGTTAAAAGGTTTATCATCTAAAATATTCATTCCCTTACCAAGTTTTGTAATTTTGTTAAGTATATAAATATACACAAAAATGATTTGGCACGATTTATGTTTCTTGAGATTGTGACATGTTAATGCTTACATCACAGTATGTATTCAACAAAGGCCTTTGTTTAACCGCTCCTCCTTTCATTGGAAGCAATTTTTAGTCCCTAGTATATTTTTCTGCCACTCTATGATGATATTGAAATCATAATTGAATTGAAATTGATATTAAATTTTTATTTGATTTTTTTCTGATCTGATGTTTTCTCTCCTTGATGAATTTTATGTTACTCTTTCTTAGAAGAAAAAAACCTTATAAAGTGCAACAGACCAGACTTCACATGATGACATTTAAGGAAGTGATGCATTATTTTCCTTGTAATATCAGAAGCAAAATAACCACAGAGTGACATACCCACAACAAACTTTCCCACTTAAACAGGAAAATGTTCACTGATGTTCATTTATCACTTATAAACTCTTCAAATCGTGACATAGTGTCTTAGCTAAAGCTAGAGTAATAAAGTCCAAAGCTCTTTGGAAACGCATAGAGATGTTATTACATAACGTATTATGCGCTATACAAGAACTGAACTATTATTATTATTATTATTAGCAATTGACAGCCCATTTTGATTTGACTTCACTTTCTCGTCAACGGCAATGTATGTGAACTTGTGACTTGTTACTTGCAAAGGTAATGCATTTTTGCTTGTGTATTTCTATGTTTAATTTTTCTCATGAATATATTTATCGTTCCTGTTTTCACGAAGTGACGGTAGTGAGGATAATCCGCTCGCAAATTGTATGCGACTTTCATTCACTACCGTCACTTCGTGAAAATAGGGACGATATATGTTTGTTTTTTTTAACTTCATACCTATGATACTACTCATGCAAGTGCAGTGATAATGAATATACTGAAAGCCATTGTGATAATTGCAGTTGCTTTCTATGAGATAACTTACTTTAAGAAAAGAAAGAAATATGTCTGAATCTGAATATTATTCTTTCATATATTTATATAATATATTTTCTGATCAGTTCATACATATGCCACACCTTGCAACAACTTGAAAAATGTTTCAAAACTATGAAAGTGACAAGCTATTTTTAATCATATATCAATAGTAAATTATGTGCTAAACATTCATTATTTTGGTTGCTTTTTCATTCCTTAACTCTTAATGTATTTTTGACAAGAAAACAACAACACGATAACAATGAAGGTTGGCACTTTAAAAAAAAGTTAACAGTCATGATTTAGAATTCAAATACCTAGGACAAAAGCTCTACCTAAATAAATTATACTATATGAGTAGATTGGAACTGTACAAATATGTTTTTTTATTATTTTTTAGTATATCAGTACAGAGATACATGGCCTTCCTGTTGTATTGCAATCAATGTGTGGTACGCTGTTTGATGTGCACTGTGTGTAAAAGTGGTCTGCTGCCATCTAGTGTTAGATACCTAATAGTTGAGGACAAGGCAATCACATACGTGTACACCATTTCTGCTGGAGTCAGTGGAGTGGGTCTATTTAAAGGGATGTAAATAACAAAATATTTAGTAACATTAACTCCAGAGGGTATTTAAGTGAAAGAAGGATAACAATTTCTTGTTTGTGTACAATCCTGAAACTATGATACATTGTATATTGGCCACTGGCCCGTAAGTATACAGAGATGCAAGTTGGAACCAGATAGATAAAGTTAGGGAGGAATATATTCACCAGAAGAAGTAAAAAATGTGTTGGATAAAAGTGTAAATATTGCATAGCATGGAATCTAATTCCATGTTTAATATCACAGTCATCACATGAATAACATCCTAAAAGTGTCCTGTCGATTAAAACAAAGTATTCCATACACTCTATCTGCTTGCTGTACGTGTACTAGGTATGATTTACAGTACACACTATCTTTAGGTGGTATGTTTGGAAGGGAGAAAATATATGTAGTGTGAAGGAATTAGGTCAAAGTTCAGACACGAAGTGAAGGTTGGATATAGGCCCGGCGCCAAGGTCAAGGTGACCAATCAGAATTCCTGATGGTGCGTAAATTAAGAGTAATGATAACGAGTGTCAAACGTACAAGACAGACAGGAACGTAGGAAGATAGGGATTGATGAACGCAAGTTGCGTTTGACAAATTGAAATGCGTGCAAGTGTTTGCGCATGTAGTTGATGGTGGATGTTTAATATATATTATTGTAGAGTTATGAAGTAGGGTGATAGGAAACGTATTAATTGTTCATCAACTCACAAGTGCCACAGATTGTGAAGTTGTTAAGAGGTTTGTAGACATTGACCTATATATTGTCTGTCCAGAGCCAGGGGGGCATTAACTCTGTGTTTAAGTTTATGAGTAAACGCCCTTCTGGCTCCAAACAGATGATTTCATTTGATGTCACTCAGTCTGAGACAGAGCTATTGGGGAGGGATAAGCCAGGCGATGCATACACCCAAAGTTTGGTCCTTTTTTTTTCACAAGCAGATTGCAGAGGGATGAAAGGTGTACTCTTCAGAAATATAAGTGAAGACATAGGAAAAGATAGGGAGATGGAGAGGAGTGAAAGGTGGAGGTGATAGAGAGGGAGAGAGAGAGGGAGAGAGAGAGAGAGAGAGAGAGAGAGAGAGAGAGAGAGAGAGAGAGAGAGAGAGAGAAAGATGAAAGAGAGAGGGGAGAGGAGAGGGAGAAGGAAAAATAATAAAGAGACAGGGCTCCACACCTACCTCTTTTCATAAGGGTCTAGGTTGAGAATCTTAGTTGGTGTTTGTATGCATGGGCCCCCTATTTGAATTCATTTTATTCTTTTGGGGGTGGGGGTGGTGACAGGAGTTTAAATTGAGGGGAACATCTTCTCTTGGACTCCTGTGAATATTGAACTGTAGAGTAGGGGGGAAAGCATATGAGGAGAAGAATGGTTTTCCTATATGGAATAGAATGAAAAGATGTTGAACTGAAATAGAAAGGCAAAGTAGAAAATATAAAGTTTAATTTTGGAATAAAGTCATCTCGTGAATAGAACGGCCTTCCTTGGAGAACAAAGATGAAACATCAATCGGAGAAGATCAGAAGACTCGTAATAAAGCGAGAAATGAATGCCCCGAATGATGGCAATCTTATTGATATTAAAACGTCTTAATTCAATATTTCCCTTGAAGGCAGCTTCCATTAAAAACGGAAGGAAACAAGAATAACAGAATTTGATGGTCTTTGCATATTACACAAAGAAAACATTTTAAAACAAAATCATTACTCTGCTCTACTTTGAAATACTCTGCTCTATATTACCGGTAAAGTCCAACAACTGTTGCAAGGAATACTAGTGTATATATATGTCTCATAAACTTGAGAATATAAAAGAGGAGGAGACATTCATGGTCTTATGGTGTGGTAGAACATTGGCCTTGATGGAGGAGCAACTGTTTCTATCATAATTAGGTGATGATGGACTTGTTTGGCATGTTGTGGGGGGTCATGTCATACACTCGGTTTTAAATGTTTTAAAGAGATGGGGTGGTGCGTGATGAATGTCCATTGTGAATGCACCTTGAGTTTAGGAGCTAGAGGGAGGGAGAGAAAGAGAGAGAGAGGGAGAGAGAGAGAGAGGGAGGGAGAGAGAGAGAGAGAGAGAGAGAGAGAGAGAGAGAGAGAGAGAGAGAGAGAAAGAAAGAAAGGGGGGGGGGGGGGGTGAAGAAATATGATAGGACCATGGGGCATAAATGCAAGAATATTTCATTGTGATATTTTTTACTGCATCCAAATAGAATAATATGATTTATTTGAGGTACAAGAAGAAGGACAGATATAAAGAGAGTTTTGGGAAGAAAGAGAGACAGAAAGTTCTACAGATAGACGAGTGAAGAAGTGAGGAGATGGGCAAGGAGAGGCATTGGAAGTTTCCAGGTATTACGCGACTCAACTTTCCTTTTCCACAGTTAGAGGCTGCAACATCAGCATTTACTTTTTTATTTCCATTCTAAAAGAAAAACAAAATTCCAAAGAATGAATAGTAAGGACCTTGTCTTTATTATGTTTACTAATGAAACCCTGGATAGATTTTTTTTTTCATTTAAAATTCTCTGACAAGCAAAATCAAGTGCCTTGGTGGGACTTGTAGAGAACAATAATATTAAGGGGCACTTGCTTCTTTTGTGTTAACTATATACTCCAGATATGCCAGATTGAGTTTTTCTCCACTATCCCCCAATTGCCCCCCCCCCCCTCGTCCCCCTCCCTCACAATGTTCCTTGCTGGTGATGGCCTGGTGTAGAAAGAGTATTCTATATATCTGCCGTTCAGAGCCAGAAGGGCGTATAAGGTGTATAAAGATACAAGTTAATGCCCTTATGGCTCTTAGCAATTGATATATTCTTTTCAAGATCTGTATCATGTCATCTTCTTAGGGAAAGAATCATTGACTTTAAAGAGTGTATTGAACTCTCAGTGTCATTCACCCTGTGCAGGAGTTTGGGGAGTTTAGGGAGTATGAAAAATGCCGGGATTATCCCCTTTTTACAATGGTTTGAACTCATGATCGATAGCCAGATCAGGAACATCTCCAACCTATTTATCTTGCTATTGGAGGAGGGTGTTTGTGCCATCAGACATTCTAGTTTACTGGAATTCCTCAATTCCCAAATCATCAGAGAGAATGGAACAAGTTCAACCATTCGAAAGATAATGCAGGAGAGACTGATGGATGGGTGATATGGAGAGGGAAGGAGGAGGAGGGGAAGAGGAAGAGGAGGAGGAAGAGGGGGAAGAGAGGGGAGGATGGTAGGAGGAGGGGGAGAAGGAGGAGGAAGAGGAGGAGGAAGAGGGGGAGAAGACAGAGGATGAGGGGGAAGGGGAGGAGGATAGGGAAGAGGGTGAGGAAGTTGAGTTACAACAGGGATCATACAATCGGGGGCGGCGTAGCTTGCTATGTACATTCATCTATTCCTGTATCGGTGTTACATGAACTAAGAGAGAACGATACTGAATCTGTTTGGGTTAAGCTCCAACCACGTCGCTTACCCAGGCAGTTCAACCCAATCATAGTTGGATCTTTGTACTTACCCCACAATAATAAGCATGAACATGACAAAATGTTACAGCATATTTACAGATCCTTAGACTCCGTACTATGTCGTTATCCCGGGGCTGGAATCATCCTGATGGGCGATTTTAACCATATGCCTGACAATCGTCTAAAAGGGAACTACCAACTCAAACAAATTGTTAAGCTGCCAACACGTCTGAACGCCAAACTTGATCTCGTGTACACTAATATGGCTGCCTACTACAAAAAACCAAGAATCGAAGCCGCACTTGGCCTTTCAGATCATCAGGTAGTGCTGTGCCCCCCTGAGCCTTCCTTCTCAGCTCCTTGTCCAAGAAAATTGAAAAAAGAAATGAGAATCTACAGTCATAATAAGAAAGCTCTATTTGCGAATGAAATCGTAGGAGTGAATTGGTTACCACTTTATAGAACTCCATCTTGTCAGGACAAATATGAAATATTTGAATGCATAATCCATTCACTTATTGAGAAGCATTTTCCTTTTAAAACTGTTACTACACTTGAATCCGAAAAACCGTGGGTAACCGATCATTTCCGTGAAGTGATACGACAGCGTCAACGTGCCTTCCAGACCAATAAACCAAGTTACCCTGCTCTGAGAAATAAGGTCAATCGTCTAAGGAAGACCCTCCGCAAGCGTTATTATAGACACTTTGTAGATGAGCTTGATGATCGACAACACCATAACTGGTGGAGAGAAGTGAAGTCCTTGACAGGTCAGCAATCCAACTATGACCCTCTATGTAATCTTATGGATAATGCTGCAGAAGGTGATGCGACTAAACTGGCGGATATAATCAACACTTTCTTCGTATCTGTTTCATCTGATCTCCCCCCACTCGACCTCCCTGACACGGACACAGATTGTATTCCCCCTGATGAATATATTATACGTGTGAATGATGTCGAGAAACAACTTAGGTCCATTGATACAAAGAAATCCCCTGGACCAGACCAAATTCCTTCTTGGATTCTTAAGGATTTTTCCCACATATTAGCAGGACCTGTTTGTTCAATAATGAATGCATCTTTCACCCAATCATATGTGCCACCAATTTGGAAATCAGCCAATGTTATCCCTATTCCTAAAGTGAATCCCCCTACATTAATAGAAAATCACCTAAGACCAATATCCCTGACCCCTGTTTTAGCTAAGCTTTTTGAAGGATTCATTCACAAATGGTTGTGGAAAGAATATCTACCACACGTTGATGAAAGTCAATATGGTAGTGTACCTGGTTCATCCACTACCTTGGCTCTACTTGATCTCTTACACCATTGGTATGATGAAACTGACTCTAAGAAACAGGCAGTAAGAATACTTTTAGTAGATTTCAAAAAGGCATTTGACCGTATTAATCACAATGTGTTAATCAATAAGCTTGTCAGGCTCGGTGTCCATGATAAAATTGTCAGTTGGATAAGATCGTTTTTATGTCAGAGACAACAGAGGGTTAAACTTGGTCAATCCACCTCCGAGTGGAAGTACGTTCAAGGCGGTGTTCCGCAAGGGACCAAACTAGGTCCCCTTTTGTTTACCATCATGCTATCCGATCTAAAGCTTGAATTCCCCATGGTTAAGTATGTTGATGATACCACTGTGTATGATATAGGTAGAATCCCAGTGTTCCTTACAACGTGCATTAGACGAATTACTTACATGGACAAAGGCCAATGATATGCAGATCAACCAACAGAAAACAAATGAAATGGTAATAAATTTTACTAAAGATGCGATTGTTCATCCACTTACCATTGATGGCAAACCCGTAGACTGTGTCCAAGAAATAAAGTTGCTAGGATTATGGATCAATGATAAATTGAATTGGAATACTCATGTGGAAAAGGTTTATGCAAGGGCTGTAAGTCGTTTGTTTCTCTTGGTCCAATTACGTAGAGCCGGTCTTCTTCAAGACGATTTGTGCAGGTACTACAAAGCTTGCATAAGGTCCGTTTTGGAATATGCATGTCAAGTCTTTCACGGGGGCCTAACCAAAGAGCAATCTAATTTATTGGAATCAATACAAAAACGTGCCCTGAGAATAATCACCCCCAACCTGTCTTATACTGATGCTTTAAATGTACTGAACATTGATCCCCTAGCTGATCGTAGAAATAATATGTGCTTGCAATTATTCAACCAAATACAGAAACCTGAACACAAACTAAATGACCTTCTCCCACCAAAACGAGAGACAAGATATAACCTTAGGAAAAGTAAACAAGTGAGTCTGCCCAGGTGTAAAACAAACCGATTTAAGAATAGTTTTATCCCTTGGTGTGCGTATAATTTACAATAAGCAGGTAATTAGTGCAATATACATTTTTTTTCTTTTTTTTTTCAGTTTATACCCATACGTTGACTTTTTTTATAATTATATTATATATTTTTATATTTGGATGTATAGTTTACTTGATTGATCATTGCAGTTTTTTCACTTCTTCACTTTCTTTCTTTTTCCCTCTCTTGCTCCCTGTTCTTGTCTATTCAAGTTTATGTTGTTTCCCCCTTTTTCTTGTAATGATTTATTTGTAATATGATATACCTGAATGATTTGTAATGTTTTTTGTATTAATGATCTACATGTATTTCTATTCATAATTTATCAATTTCATTGTACTGAATTTAATAATGTTCATAATTATGTTGAAAATGTATGTATTATTATCAATCCAACCCTTGGTTGCTATGAATGAATAAAATAAATATATAGAGGAGGAGAGGGAAGAGGAGGATTGGGAAGAGGAGGAGGGGGGGAGGTGATGAGGAAGGTAGGGATGGACAGAAGGAGGAGGACGTGATAAACTTTTAGAGAAATGTCAAGAGTCATCAGCTGCTAGTCAGAAGGATGTTCATTTTTTAATTTTTAAGCTAATTCCATTTGGCTTTCATCAGATGAGAACATTACTGTGATTTAACTAGTCTGACTTTTATCGAAAGCGATCTAGATTATAATCAATAGATACATGTATGCAGTCACAACAATGTACATGCCTTGGTAAGGTTTACCAACTATCATCTCATGCTACTTTTCAATATTTTGTTCTTCAATATTCTTTTGAATATTTGTAAAGCTTAAATTGTATTTAATTAGGTATGTTGTTGGTAAATTGATTAACCAGTCAATCTGCCAGCTCATATTTTCATATTTTTAGAATCATGATCTTTCTCCTCCAAGTCTCAAGACTACTTTATATACAGGGAATAGGGAGGGATGGGGGAGGAAATGGGGAGAGGAGGGGGGGGGGGGGGTATTTGAGTCGCCTCTAGTACCTATACTGTTTTCACACTGGCAATATTTTTCTTAACCCCGTACTATAGGTGGGGTTAAGGGGCGGGGGGGTCTTAGCCCCACCTATAGTACGGGGTTAAGCCTATTCCACTTTCTGTTCAGACTGGTTTTTACCAAAGTGGGCTAAAGTTGGCTAACCCCACCTATAGTACGGGGTTAACTAACCCTGCAAAATAGCAGGGCTAACTCCGCAATTGTGGTGCTAACTCCTGCTAACCCGCAATTGCGGTGCTAAGCAAATGAATGAGAACAGAAACGAAAAATAGTCCGGTACTACGCAATGGAGCGTATCGCAGCTGGCCAGATGTGAAGTATGTCCAATCTTAACATTCACGATATCCGGGGTTAACGAAATGCAGTGAGAACAGCGGGAATTTTCTTATTCCGGAATAGGCGCTAGTACGGGACTAAAAACAGCGTGTGTGAAAAGCCAAAAAAAATAGTCCGGGGTTAAGGATAGTACGGGGCTAAGCAAAGTAAGGGGTTAAGCAAAACCAGTGTGAAAAGAGTACTAGACTTGAACTCGAGTCCAAAGTCTCCAAAGAGGCTAACATTTCTCTCCAAAGCGAGGAGCATATCTTGGAAGTAATGATAAACAGAGCGGTAATGGTAGGATGCTAGCTGAGATAAGGAAGATCATACAGCATGGGGAAGAAAAGAATGTGAAGAATTACATGTTTATGCCATTTCACAAACTGCCTCAGTCCACGTTGCCAAGTACATTCTTTCTTTCCAATGCAGTCTAATGTTTTTTGCACAGCTTTCATATTTCAGTCATTCTCTGTACTGTATGTCAGTAGAATACAATTTCCGAAAGGTCTCTTTTTATTGTCTTGTTCTTTTTTGAAGACCTCCTTTTCAAGATCATCATGATCATAATGATCATCATTATCAATAATATTATTGTTTCCATTACCACAATCATCATCATTGTCATCATTATCATTGATTTCATTATAATATTAATATCATTGGCATCATTATCATCATCCGCCTCATTATCATCATCATCGTCATCATCAATAATATTATTATAATTATGATAATAATATTATTGGCATCATTATCATCATTCTCATTGTCATCTTCATCATCCTCACCAACTAACATTAGTTTCATCATATATAATTCTCTATAAAGGATTATAATATTAAGCTTTTAGACAACATGTACATTGTAGATACTTTTTTGTATCACTCATTTTATCTTCCCTCTTACTCTTTGATCTTATTTCTAACATCAAACATTCTGTTATGAAGGATAATGAAGCACTTGGGTGTTTTGCCACATCCATTGATACATGTACATGTATTATGTACCGTATGATGAATTAGACCACCACCATGAGTTAATTTCCTCTGTTTAGTTTAGATAATGGATAAAATGTGTCTTGAGACAAATTTAAAAACCATTTAGTATTTTTATCTAAATATTTATGAATACATCTTTCAAGTTCATGATGGATGATCCAATTTTCTGGATTTTTTTTAAAAGTAATAAAAGAATCAAATTAAAATATTATATATATTTTATTATTTTTCCATGATGTTGCCAAGGGATCTGTCTCCCTTTCAAAATGTTTAGGGACTGCTTGGGCTATAGACTACACTAGCTGGGCAAAGTATTGTAGCTTTGATGCATTCGGCCTGACTCAAGTTACCTTCAAATTTGTTCAACAGCAAAGAAAGGTTGAAACAAGTATTTTACATTTTTCTTATTTGATCTTATTCATGTGTGAAGGAAAGAAAACCCTACATTACTACTGGCACCCAATACAAATATTGATGTAAAATGAGGATGTCCTTGCAACCATGTGTAGACTCTTGGTTCTTAACGATCCCTTTAAAAATTGTCATGCATTTTGAGTGGGCTCTCTCCAGCTTATTGAAGTCCTTAAAATTGCAAAATGTACATACATATCTAGTTTTATTGATGGTAATCCTGATTCATACAAGGATCCTCATGTGTTTGAACCTTTTTGATTCACTCACGGTTTTGCTTTGACCTGTAAAATGCATTTAACCTCCATGCACTATTAATTCTTGGTTCATTGTGGTAGAGAGAAAACCAAATGCAAGTAGAAGGGTTTCAGGAGAGAATCTAATACCAATTGAAGCTTTGACGACTGCCTCGTGAAATAAGTTCCAAATGTCACGCCTGGATATTGGTTCCAATAATCTACCATGCTCCTCTCTGTCGTTCCCGTTTTAAATGAGTTTGATTGAGAAGTGGACAGAGTGAAGCTGATCATGACAAACACGATCAAACTTAAATGTATTCAGATGGAAGGAATGGATTATAAATAAAGAGCTAATGATTGGGGTGTTTGTGTTGGTAATTTAAATAAGTAGGGGGCAAAACCTTACCCTCCAGCCATTTACAAACGCTTTCCTATTCCATCTTTCCATTTCTTGCCTTACTTCGAGACTCACATGATGTTTTGTTTTAAGGCGCTATTAAAATATATATATTTTTTTTGGGGGGGGGGGATTTGTGTGGTAGAATTATCATAGCTCTGACCCCAACATGAATGTGCTAGAGACAATGAAATTATTCTGATTCTTGAAGGGTTTTGAAACGGTGTTCTTTATATGTTCCGGGTAAATCACTTTGTAAAGAAATAGTATTGTGGATCAATGTTTTCACAAAGCATATTAAATTTTCTTGAATGGTATGCCACATGAATTACAAGTACTTGAATAACGAGTTGCAATTAAAAGCAACTCCAACAAAACGAACATATAACAACTTCATCATATACAAATAATTTCCTCTGCTTGGTATAAAGTCAGATTTTTAAATTTTTATCTTTGGAGTTTTGATTTAGAAATCAGAACATTTTATGGGGGAGGACCCCGATGATGCCTCATCTGATAAACTTTGTTCCTTATGGCTATGGAGAAAATGGTTAATGATAAGTTTGCAAGGTATATTTTATATGTTTAGTTGTTTACCACTTTACCAGGACTTGGATTTTTCATCTTATTCTGCCAAACTTAGATTGCAATAGAGTGTATGAATAAGTGATTGGCCTGATGACGAGGCTAGCCTAAGCCTTGAACTTCAGTGTTGCTGGTAGAACATCTCGTAAATCCAAGCTCATCTCAAATCGAGTAAGTTTTTATTGACAGCGGGAGACGAACAGATGATCGAAATACGATTTGGAAGTTTCTATAGTCTCCTGGCAAGAATTTAGATTGATTTCACTTTAGGGCCTCAATTTCATAAATCTTCCTCTCATCTACATGTAGCTTATCTTTGGACGTGTTTATAGGGGGATACCATTGGATTCATAAAAACTGTAGTTCGTATTGTACTCACCGTAATGAACATATATTTTGTCAGGTGCTGGAGATTGTTTTTCTAAGAAATTGTAGTATAATGGTCATTGATTTGTGACCAGTATCAAACGTGGAATGGACTGGGGTTTTTCTGATTGTTCAAGATGGTTTTATCCATCAAGTAAATAAGTTTCACGCTCTGACCAATAAGACGTCATCTTATCATTTTTTGAGGATTTGCCCTTTTATTTATATCATGTATATCCATGATATTTTGTCATATAAAGTGTGTATATCACAACCTATGTTTCAGAATGAAGAGGAAATATTAAAACACACATCTTTGATAAAATAGGGGTTGGTCCATTATGAGCCATTCAAATACTGGTAACATGTTCACGTAACTTCATAACTTTGTAACTTCTAAGGAGAGCATCAATAACAGCGTAAATTTAAACAATGAAAAGTCTGTCTTCCCCAAAATGATAGAGATTTTTGACTCCCTGTCAACAGTTTGAAAAGTCTGTGATGTCCGGGGTTCAGTGAATCTAGTTTTGGTGTGAACAGAATCTTTATATTATTATCAATAGGATTATAAATTTCCTTTTAATAGCAAAAAATGTATTCTTACGGACATGACAGATTAAGCATAACGGACATGACACTTTTTCCACTTTTTATAAACATCTACACAATGTATAGCTCTGCTTCAAAATGTTCAATGTTCAATGTTTAAGATTTCAAATTGCATTGTCTGCATGCACGATTTTCTTCCTTCTTCATCAGTTTCATATATGCTTTGTAAGTAACAAGTTTACAAAATATATAGGCAATTGCATATGTTTTCATAGACCCCTTAAATTGCATATTTTCATCAGACTATTTCCAATGTTTTTTTGTTGCTAAATCAATAGATATATTCATCCAAGTGTATTTGATTTCTTGTACTCCTGCAGGTATCAACTACCAGCAACCGCCACCACCACCACCACCACCACCACCAGCCCAATCTCCATCTCTTTGGGCACCTTATCATCATCCAAGTAGTAGCCACGCCTTGGTAGCCACGCCCTGGTAGCAAGATGGAGGCCTTCTCACCAATGGGTGAGACCGTCATGGACACGTCGGTGCTTGCGAGCCCGCAGTCCTCCCATCTCATGATGGGTGTGGGTGAGGAGTCTATGGAAACAATGGCCATGTCACCCAAGGCTCCAGAGACTCAAGAGGTAAGTCAGTTTCCTGGGGGGTGTTTCACAAAGATCCTAAGCTGAACTTAACTCTAAGTTAGACTTCAAACATTATGGAGAGCCATTTGTAGCCTTAAAATAACATATATTCAAATGTGAAAATTCAAGTATTTTAGACTGTTTATATAAATTCCACATCAAGAACATGAAATTCCCGCAGGTAGTAGAAAATATTAATGATTTGAATCAACATTTTATGCCTTTTAAAATAACTTTTACAAAATATTTTTATAGATGCTGAGGGCTTTCCATAATTGTTAAGTCCAACTTAGAGATAAGTTCAACTTTGTGAAACACCCCCCTGTGGTTGTACGGCACATTTTCTGGTCATAGTTGCTCCACCATTGATTCCCCACACTTACCAATTTCCTAACTACAATTTTGCACAAAAGACACTTTAGATCGACTTCAATAAAGAATTACACAAAGTGCAAGAGCACAGAGTCAAGAATATCTGGATGAAACACTGCTGCCCCATTTGTGACCAGGGAATAAGTTTGTGATAGCCACTTCTCGTTTTTTGTTGCAGTACAGAACATAGTGTGTGAAATGGTTTAACAAAATGAAAACATTCATTTAACTTTTCAAATTGGGAATATGTATATGGTAGAAATTCCATTGTTTATTACAGTTACAGGTTTTAAATTAGTAAATCTTTCCTACAATACTGATATCAATACTTGTTATTTACATTTTATTGATATTCCCTGCTCTAGGTAAGCAATGAGAGACTACAACAGATACCTGCCCCAGTCTTGTCAACAGATGGCACCCTTCACGGTCTCAACACATCATTTGCTGGAAGCCTCTCGAATCTGATGCTACCGGGAATCCCAAACCCAGCCACAGGTACCACCTCCTTCTTCCTCAACACGACAAGTCCTACAACAGTGGCAGCGCCGCCAGGGCCGTTCTTACTCAACCAGTCCAACCTGACAACAGCTACTGCTGGTGCACCGCAGCTCCTTATGAATGGAAGTGCAGGGGTGCAACCCAATACGACATTCTTCTTTAACACCAACCCAGGGAGTAGCAACATGCAGACTTTCTTGCTGAATCCAAACATGGCAGCTCAGGGAACGCCCTTGATGGTGCAGAATCCGCAGACTAATACTGCCTTCTTTGTGAACCCAGGAATGTTGAATACGAGTCAAAGCACATTACTTCTAACACATCCTGGCTTGGCAGGGTCGAATGGCGCACTCATGTTGACCGCAAACCAAGGAGCGGCAGCCATGCAACAGTTACAGCCGCAGGTCCAGCCAGTGGTGACCCAGGCACTGGCGGAAAACCTTACGAATGCTGCTTCAGCAAGCGAAGTCCAACAGCAATTGCAACAACAGACGCAACAGCAAATACAACAACAGCAATTGCAACAGCAAATACAACAACAGACGCAACAGCAAATACAACAACAGACTAACGACGCAAGTAGTACTCTTCAATTTCGGACGTTGCAATTACCCTTGGGGACATTACCCGGGACTTTATTACAGACCGATGGAACGCAGAATTTGATCTTGCAACCGAGGGTGGAGCCAGCTGACAGTGATACTTCTTCCGTCTCAGAGTTGTCTCAGGGAATCGTGGAGGAGAACTCAATAACTGAAAACCTCAGGGAAAACAAAGACAGTAAGTCATTGTTCTTTGTTTTTGTTTATATTTGTATTGCTTGATGGATGACTGTACTGTATATGTACTCAAAATCCTACTTCGCATTTAACCAACACTCAGATTCTGATCAGTATCCCATGTCTCTCTATATCACATTGCTTTCAGATTTGTTCCTGAGACCTGTCAAAGAGGGCAGTGTATAATTTTCAGTTCTTCACACTAGCATTCAGAAAGGCATAATGATAATAATAATAATAGGCATTTGTATAGCGGCGTCTATCTAGACGATGCTATTCCGAGGCGCACAAGAAAAATAAAAAGAATGAGAAAGTTTGGACGAGAAAGTTCGGATGAGTGTCATAGTGCCAAGTACAGGTATTGTTAAAAAAGATAAGATTTCAGCTTGGATTTAAAGGTCTCTAAGGAAGTTATAATTCTCAAATTAAATGGTAATTATTCCAAAGACAAGGTGCTGCAGATCAAAAAGCCCTTTCACCACAGGCTACTCGTGTCTTTGGGATCTTAAGAAGATGCTGGTGTGATGATCTTAGACTACGAGCTGGTGTATAAGGCATAACAAGGTTTTGTAAATAGTTTGGTGCTAATCCGTTTACAGCCTTCCATGTGAGGAGAAGGATTTTGAATTCTATGCGCTTGCTGATTGGCAACCAGTGCAGCTTTTTGAGAACAGGAGAAATGTGATCATATTTAGATGTCCCTGATAAAACCCTGGCAGCTGCATTCTGAGCATGAGTTAATAGCCGAATTGTTCACACACCTTGTAAATTTCATTTTTTTTTTTTTTTTTTTTTTGTAACTCAAGTATTGAAGTGGATTGGTTGAACTAGTTCCTTCATTGATTGATTAGATGTAAGCTTTGATATGTCACATTTTCATGAAAGTTAAACTGGAACAAATCAATTTTTCACACACATACTAAAGAAATTTAAAAACTTGGTAAAGGTATTAATAATTTAGTTGTTAACAGTATGTACATGTACATTTTGTTTAATATTTTGCTGTTCATTACCAACATACATCCCATAGTAGTGGCATATCCACTAGCATTAATAATGAACAAAATATTTGAAGATTGCAAAACAAATATGAACCCCAAACATTTACGTCTGTAAAAACATTTGTCTAAACTTTGCAGAAAGCTCTAAGTTTATACACAGGGACAAACAATCAGAGATATTAAATCAATGCAAATTTCATCGTTGATCACAATTAGCATCACCCAGCTGGCTGCGGCGACCAATGTAAATGTCTTCACCATTCTGCAGCAATGTTACTCAATTACAGCTAATTGCTTCTAATGAAATATGATGGGTTGAGCAAGTATGCCAGATGCGTTTTGCATCTTGATGCATGCATCATCCGTGGGTGGCGGGCGCATTTAGACGCAGGAGTACAGCTAGCTACTGGGAGAGGGGTGAAGTCACCAAGTATACCTATTTTTAAAAAACCACAAGCATTTTAATGGTTGTGTAAGTATAGAATAGATGATACCACATTGATATTTGATAGGCTGCTATCAGAAAACAAACTGAATTTCATGAGTTGTTGCGTGAAGTGCTCTAGCAAGACCTGCATATATCATCCGTGGGTGGCGGGCGCATTTAGATGTAGGAGTATAGAACTACTGGGAGAGGCGAAGTCACCGAGCCTACCTATTTTTAATAAACAACAAGCATTTTAATGGTTGTGTGAGTATAGATGATACCACATTAATATTTGATAGGCTGCTATCAGAAACAAACTGAATTTCATGAGTTGTTTCATAAAGTGCTCTAGCAAGACCTTCATATTAAAAAAAGAAACTGGTATCCTGAAAATGAACCCTAATTCTACAGTTAGTATGGCATTGAGTAACCTTGAATGAGATAACTATGGCTGGAGTCTGAAAAATTTATATTACACCAGAATCAATTAATTTTGATGCAAACTGCATTTCTTACTCGAGTTGAGGAAGTTGCCTTTGTGTCATGGTCGAGTAAATACGTCACCGGACTGTCGATCACAAGGTTGCCTCATTTGCCACACTCAACCCAGGTGATGTAAATGGGTACCTGGCAGGAATTAATTCCTTGAAATGCTGGAGCGCTGTAATGGCAGCTAGGCTAAAGCCGGGGTATTAATAAATGAGCCTCGTAATAGAATTTCTAGATAGACGGCGCTATAGAAATACTTTATGATTCACGAACATACTCCCGCATGAGTACAGAAATATCCCTTCCTCCCCATGGGAAGATCAGGATGGATACATTTTTGGGTGTCTTATGTCTTTTCTCTATTTCCGTCACTAAACTCAACCCACTTTCTTACCCCTCCCAGCTCAGTACAATAGAGCTCCGAAGAGCACATTCCATGCCTGGTGTCCTATGGGGTAATGAAGGTTCCCCCCTCCATAGATAAACAAAATCACCCTGAGTGGTGATGATGGTCTAAGCAGATGCTGGTTGGATGCATTCTCCTGGGCCTGGGTCGGTCGGTCGCCGTGGCGATGGTCAGTTATTATCCACACAGCGGATACCACTGAACCTCAGTCACGTTCGTTCATTCGTAGAGTGATGGAGGGATGGGAGAGATGAGGAAAGGGATGGAGAGATAGGGGAGGGAAGGAGAGAGGGAGAAGGAGAGAGAAGGAGAGAGAAGGAGAGAGAGATAGAGAGAGAGAGAGAGATGGAGAGGATGGGAGAGGGATGGAGAGATAGGGGAGGGAAGGAGAGAGGGAGAAGGAGAGAGAAGGAGAGAGAGAGAGGGAGAGAGAGAGAGAGAGAGATGGAGAGGATGGGAGAGGGATGGAGAGATAGGGGAGGGAAGGAGAGAGGGAGAAGGAGAGAGAAGGAGAGAGAAGGAGAGAGGGAGAGAGAGAGAGAGAGAGAGATGGAGAGGATGGGAGAGGGATGGAGAGATAGGGGAGGGAAGGAGAGAGGGAGAAGGAGAGAGAAGGAGAGAGAGAGAGGGAGAGAGAGAGAGAGAGAGGATGGGAGAGGGATGGAGAGATAGGGGAGGGAAGGAGAGAGGGAGAAGGAGAGAGAAGGAGAGAGAGAGAGAGAGAGAGAGAGAGAAGATGGGAGAGATGAGGAGAGGGATGGAGAGATAGGGGAGGGAAGGAGAGAGGGAGAAGGAGAGAGAGAGAGAGAGAGAGAGAGGATGGAGAGATGAGGAGAGGGATGGAGAGATAGGGGAGGGAAGGGGAGAGGGAGAGAGAGAGAGAGAGAGAGAGATAGAGAGGATGGGAGAGATGGAAGGAGGGAAGGAGAGAGAGAGAGAGAGGGACAGAGACAGATAGATATAGAGTGAAAGAGAGAGAGATATAGAGAGAAAGAGACAGCCAGACAGAGAGGGAGGGAGATGGAGAGAGAGAAGACAAAATAGGTAGCATGAAAATGAGTTGATGTTGAAACTACTGTAGGGGTGTGACAAAAAGAATAAGTGATTTAGTACTTGATAATTATGAACAAGAAAAAATAAGGTCTCGATGAATAAAATGTAATTGAGATGAATTAGAAATGAATACCATTGAATGTACTTGTTTATACAGATAGTGATATTGATCATGGTATACATATTTTATATATATATATATATATATATATATATATATATATGTAATTTGAACTCTTATTAAATGCATATCACATGTAGCTGCATATAATTGATAAAAGAAAAATGAAACTGTTGAACTCGATACAAAGTAGGCCATCAGTTGAATGTAGGTAAGCTCATACAGAGCTTTGTCCTGAAAACCTTAATTAATACGATTGTTCTACGACCATCCTTGACTGTTCACTGACATTCATGGAGCGGACAAAACCCACCAGGGGTCTGCTAATATAGGGGTGATGAGGAGTAGGGTGGAGAGTTGTTAGGCGAGGATGGGAGGGGGGGGGGGATCGAAATAAGTAATACTGTCAAATTCAGGATGGGTAGCTGTATTGTGTAGTATCGAGAGCTTCGTATGAGGCTTATGCAGCTTGGAGATGGAGTGATTGCGCTGTTATTTTACAAAAAGAATATTTTATTTTTTATTTTGGGGCATAAGTGAGGCAATTGTTGTCTTAGTTGGTTTAACCAAAAAGGCCATTATTCAGTCATTATAATATAATGATTAAAGAAATTGAAGAAGATAGTGAAGGGAAGAGGGAGAGCATGTCTGAATACTATGAATGATGAAAGTATCTTGATATCTTGATAGCTGTGTGGATGAGAGAGAGAGAGAGAAAGAGAGAGAGAGAGAGAGAGAGAGAGAAAGTTGAAAGGAAAGGTAGTGTTACTGAACCCCCCCCCCTATTCTGAGCGTATCATCCTGTGACAGCTCCTGACTTAGTATTCAATAGTCTACCTGAAAATACCATTATGTATCATTATCATAGCAAATCATGTTCATCATCTTCAGTCATCTTTGATAGTTATCACCATAATACTGTTATTTCCAATAATTTATTTCAGGGTTATTATAATTTGTATAGTCATTATGACCTTTGTCAGTATCACCACCATATCAAGCAGTTGTAAAAGACTCTAACACCTGAATGATATTCAATTAATCATACTCAAAACTGTTTCCATAATCTAGGGTGAGATAGATGACAATTCCAGCAGGTCAGCACTGGACCGTCCGTACACACGCCCAGGACACACAGTTGACCGCACCCTACACCACAAGCTAACAAGACAAGCTTCCTAGCTTCCTACCACACTTCAGTTTTTATTAATAGCTACATTAATGACCCGCCAAACACTTGCCAATTAAAATTTCTGCACTGGTTGTCCAACGACGCCTGACACATGGGACGGCACTGTGCTGTGCCTCCCTGCCACGAGCAACACCAATGGTGTATCTCGGCATGGTTTAATGACAGGCCTTGGGGGTGTTTCACAAAGATCCTAAGTCGAACTTAACTCTAAGTTGGACTTAACAGTTATGGAAAGCCGTTACCATCTATGAAAATATTTTGTAAAAGTTATTTTAAAAGGCATAAAATGTTGATTCAAATCATTCATATTTTTTTTATTATCAAGGAGATTTCATGTTCTTGATGTGGAATTTATAAAAAGTCTAAAGTACTTGAATTTTTACATTTGAATACATTTTATTTTAAGGCAACAAGTGGCTCTCCATAATGTTTATGTCTAACTTTGAGTTAAGTTCAACTTAGGATCTTTGTGAAACACCCCCCAGGAAACTTGACTATTACCTCTTGAGTCTCTGGAGCCTTGGGTGACGTGGTCATTGTTTCCATAGACTCCTCACCCATACCCATCAAACTTTCGCTTTTGAATTTAATTCATTTTAAGGCTACAAATGGCTCTCCATAACTTTAAAGTCCCACTTATGAGTTAAGTTCAACTTAGGATCTTTGTGAAACACCCCCCTGATGTGATACCCCAATCTCTGTTACGTTAGGGCTAATCAGCGGGCCGTGTGTAACCATCAATCATTATTCTTTCCTGACAGCGTTTACCCCCTTCACGTAACAACTCTCGCTCCGATCCATCATATCAGAGAAGGATGATGTGAGAAAGTGTGTGGAATCTGACCTTGAAACCGCTCTACGGAATGAAGAACGAAAATGTAATCAACGCATAGAGAGAGAGTTGGTAAAGATTTAGCTCCCTCTCTCTCTCTAAACAAATTAAATTAGCAGATGGATTATAAGTGTAGGTCAAAGTTGACCACAGAACTTCTCCATCTCCCAACTTTCTCTCTTCCAAAGGGATTAAAAAGCACTTGACCTTGAGGTATTTGCACTGGTTATTAATGACAAATCATCACTGAGTATTTGCATTTCCTATTAGAAATCAAGCTCAGTGGTATGGGAGCTGTTATCATCTGTACCCTTGCCCAAGAATTAGAGGTCATCAGCTTCTATCTTGTCTGCACACCTTTGGATTCCTTGAACTTGATAAGAAATCACTTTGTCGTTGTTTCTAATAGTGATCAGAAATGCTCAACTGTTTAAATGTGCTGAAGACGCCTCAATTCATGTGCATTTTAGTCCGATGAAACCTTTTGATAATCGAATCGTCTCAGGCTTCCTGTATTAATGTTTTTAATTTCATCTTAAATTAAATTATAGTGTTTCCATGGATAAAGCATCTATTTAATTACACAGTCCTTTTTAATTTACTCAAAGCTGCAGCTCCCCTAATTTTCTTTTGTAGCATGCTTACTAAAATTCTAACCATGAGCATGCTTACATGATTTCACTATCAGTATCACCAGAGGGGTGTTTCACAAAGATTCTAAGTCAAACTTAACTCTAAGTTGGACTTTAAAATTATGGAGAGCCATTTGTAGCCTTATAATGAAATGTATTCAAAAGCAAAAATTTAAGTATTTTAGACTTTTCATAAATTCCACATCAAGAACATGAAAGCTTCCATGATAATAGAAACTCTGAAAGATTCGAATCAACATTTTATGCCTTTTAAAATAACTTTTACAAAATATTTTCAAATATGCAAACGGCTTTCCATAATTGTTAAGTCCAACTTAGAATCTTTGTGAAACACCCCCTGGTATCTCCCAGGACTGACATAATGTTACAGAGTTTACAGTGTAGACTAGGTCATCCGAGGTGTAAGGTGTTGACATGTTTGACCAGGCTAATTACGAGAGGTCACTCATTAATGGTTGACCCGTCCCACCTATTAATCCACCCATGCATCATTGACGTCACCATTTAGACGATGTGTGATGGGATGGACACTTCAGCTGGCTGGCCGCGCACCACGGGTCAAGCAGAGAGACTGGGCATTAATTGACCGACTGTGATGACATGAGTCCAAGTCAAGTTTGCATCATTTGCTGGTCAATTGTATTTTATCTGGACCGGTTACGCAGCAAGGGTTAATTAGTCTTCTGTTTACAAAGAGAGTAATAGAGAGGGCAGATGACATGCAGAGGTTACCCTGCGACCTGATATACTTTGTAAAGTACTGTGAATGTGCCCTGCATTACTTTCAAAAGAAGTACAGTGCATTCTGTGACATAGATTCAGTTCTACTTTTTAAAATACACCGGGTCTTCATGTTATATCCTTTCTGAAAGGATACGGTTGTATTCAGGGCTTGAACTTGTGACCTTCCAATCCAGGATCAGTTACTCCTTCCTGTTGAACCCCACCACACCAGCAATCAGAAAAACGGACATGAACATAGTTATGCAACAAATATGCCATTTGTCATGGATATCGACAGCTCTTATATTGGTTGTTAGAGATGAAACTTGTAAATTGGACCCTGACCAATACAGACTTGAGTCACAGTGCACCATAATGTGTTCACATCTCAGTTAGATAAGAAGAGAAGAATCATCAAAGTCTGACAGAAAAGCTCTCTAATTAGAACAGAAGTCTTTGAAACTGTATCAACAAGTCAGGTCTGACACCAAGCTATATAATAGGCTGGAGCCCATCGGTCAGGCTTAAATATTGATTATCTCATCCCTTGAATAGGACTTGAAGCTGAATGTCTATTTAATTATTCTTAGAAGTGCTCTCTCACTCTCTCTCTTCCCCCTCCCCTCTCTCAATTTCTTTCTCTTTCTATCTCTCCACCTCCCTCTCTCTCTCTCTCTCTGTTGATCTCTCTCTTTCTCTCTTTCTTTCTTCCTACCTCCCTCTCTCTTCCTTGCTATCTCTTTCTATCTATTTCTCACTGTCATCTTTCTCTCTCTCTCTCCCCTCCCTACCCTCCGTCAAGTGAACTTTAAAACCCCAAAAGGAGTAATTAAAATATCTTGTCTGCAGGCTGATCATCATTAATGGCTGAGATGCCTGGGTATTATGTTACACTTAGCAGGAAAGTGATTTGATTGTTAATGTAACAACATGAATCATGATCAAATACTCCAGTACCTGGTACTGCAGATACTGCATTGGTTCAACAGATGTAACAATAGACCTCGCTTTGTTCATGAATACCATTCTGTCTTTACCTAAACACATACCCAAAGATGATTAATTTGACAAACTGGGTCACACTCATCTGGGAAAAACATATTTAAACAATTTCGGGGGCTACTTTTCAAGCTTGCTTTTATGAAAATAACACTCTTCAATTTGTTTTGCATTAAACTCTATGCACATTTTTGGGGGCTCTTTTATGACTTTCAGGGGCAAATTTGCCCGAGCGCCCGTGTAATTCATTCCCTGACACTCTTCCTAATTTTATCTTCCAAAGTCAAATTTGCACTTTTTGCTATTGTTGCGGCATATATTCATGGCCCTTAAATTAGCATCAATCAATTTTTGATAGAGACTTATAAAAAGTTAGTCTGTACACCTGTCTGTTTAGAGCCAGAAGGATGGTAACTCTGTTAAATGATTCAGTTAACAACCTCCTTGGCTCCAAACAGACGACTTTACGAGTCGGACAACTTTTACAAGATCTATATAAAGCTGCCCAACAGCGTAACACAAGCATTTTGATGAGGAAATGACCAGTCATCATTTTAGTGAGTGCTGTATTGTAGAACTACTCTCAGTGGGGATAGTAACATCTCATCACTTCATTACTCCCTGAAGAAGAAGAATAAAAGATAACCTCTCCAGCTGGTCCGCCTAGATGTATCCACGGCGATGAGATGCTGAGACTGGATTGCATCCCAGCAGCATCACCACCAGGGTCAGTTTGGTTCGTAGTCTCAGTCATAGGATATGTATAAGATTGTAGGGAAACGAGTGCAAACTGCAAAAAATGAGGTTGAAATTGCGAGACTCAGTAGTAGTAATCTGCATTCGCTATATCAATTGTTGAAATAAAATGGTTCAATTTCAATTGATTGATTTGGGGTCAAAAGATTCAGATGATTTCGTGTGCTGTTCTTTCGGAGTTGATTATTTTATTTCCATAAGCTTGGTACAGGGACAGTTGCCAGAATATAATATGTAGGGCCTCTACGGAAAACAGTATTTAACTACTGATGGAGCCACACTACTAAAAAAAAAGAGAGAAAAAAAAAAAAATTATATTGTGATTGTTTTTGTTTATTGTACCTCATTGGCATATAGAGGGCAAAGTTTTCAATATTTCTCATGATTATCAATAAAAAGGCATGTGAACCATCGTATACATATGACATTGAGGAGGAACCTTTATTGAAGCCAGTTATGTTTGGGCTTGCAGACTAAGCAGTTCATGTTCAAAGGCCATGTAAGAGGGTAATTAATAGCAGTCATCATGTTACTTTGAAATGGGAGAGTAGGAGGATTGGGGGGGGGGGGGGGGGGGGGGGGAGGAGATCACATGGTGGTAGGGAAGGGCAAGGCAACAGGAATAGAACTAAGATGAATTCCGTGAGACAAAAAGCTTTTATGATATTTTTCTAAAATATACTAGTTAGTGCATAATTATCTCTTTGTATTATGTAGACTTAAGACTTTAAAAGATTTAAAAGTATTTGAAGACAAGTATAGAAAACATTTTTCTAGATTTCATTAGGAAGTGGAGAGAAAGGTAGAAATGGAGGGTGGAGGAAAAGAAAGAGGAGGAGAGGGGGGGGGGGGAGAGAGAAAGAGAGAGCGAGAGAGAGAGAGAGAGAGAAAGAGAGTCATAGACAAGATAGTGCTTGATTATTCTGTGTATGATAAAGACTAAAGTATCTCCTTGCATCCCCACGTAAGATGGATGTAAGGCAGAAGGTGTTGATGAAAAGGATAGGGGGAGAGACAGAAGGAGAGAGAGAAAGAGAAGGGGTGGGTCATTGTCAAGAGTATCTCTTTGCATCCCTACATAAGATGGATGTACATTTGTAGGGCAGGAGATGATGAGAAGAGAAGAGAATAGAAGAGAAGAGAAGAGAAGAGAAGAGAAGAGAAGAGAGAGAGAGAGAGTAAATATCTTCAGTTAGGGTGTCAATGTATCTATTTACATCTCCACATGAGATGGATATAGAGCATGAGGGTAAGGATAAAGAGGGGGTAGTGTGTGTGTGGGTGTGTGAGAGAGCGAGAGAGAGAGAAAGAGAGGAGGGGGAGGATGGAGAGGAGAGAAGGGGGAGTGGTAGATGGATGCATTCCAGTAACTAACCAGTGGTAATCTGAGGGTTGGTAGCTGGAGAATGGAATGCATCACTGGTGGTGGTGGTTGGTATCTCTCCATGTGCTCGTCAGGAGTCAGGATGGGTGGATCGTAAGTCTGTTACATGTATTCTATTCTTTTTATTGCTCTTTATTTGTCCTTATGCTATATTTTTACCTATCTTCTTAGTGTATCAGTTGGCTGGGCAGAGAGACCTTTATGGTTCCAGTGATTAAGTTTGCTCTCTTCTTCCCTGGCCGCCATCTTTTGCACTCAGAATATTGCTACAAAAATTGTATTTGTATAAGTTTTGTCATTCTAATCTTGTAAACACCATGATTATATTGCATTATTGTTATATTTCTTGAAAGTGCCAAATAAATAAATTAAATAAATAAGTTGCTTTCATTGATCAATCTTGGGTCATTTTCTTGAACCCTGTCACCTCTTACCATAAAATTTCACCCCAAAATTTACTTAATTAACTATGTCAATTTAACCGTCTCCTACTTCTATTATGAAGTGATGTACATGTACTGTATTGCTTTATATTTAAAGTAGACACCCTAACACCAAGTCACACAAAATTCTATGGAATAATACATGCAGTCATGTGAGGTGTGTGAGAGTGTCTACTTTATTTCAAGCAATACTGTACGTTACCATGTTAGAATTGAATCACTTATTTTCAACAATAAATCTAGGCTCTAATTCCATTTAGATTTCAGTCATAATTGGACATCAATTTACTTCACCAGAAATCTACTTTATCTATAATTCAATTGTTTGAATTTCCTGCATATATTTTGGTGTAAATCTTATTATTATGTAATTTTCATATCATCTGTCATTTACTTCATAATATAAGGATTTTGTTTCTGATTGTGTTATTTGGTATTTCATTTATCCAGCTGTAAACTCTCATGAACATAAATCAAGGTGTCTTTATTGCCATGAAGACGTTGTCATTCACTCACGAGAAGTAAGTCCTTAGCTTGCCATGCTTGTTCCCAGGTCAAGTTCCTCATACAAAACGGAAATTAAAAGTAATCATGTGTCCATTCTTTATGTGATACATAGCCAGGCTTCATATTAAACCCAAGATATTGTTTTGGCAAATTTTGCAGCTTTTACTTTCTTTTCCTGTTAATTTGCTGTTCACTTGTTTTCATATCCTGAGCTGCCAATCTCCAGTTATATACTTAAAGTCTTAAACAACATATTTTTCAGCGTAGTTTCATAACAACTTTCTTCTTTGAAAAGGAAAGTTTATATTTTCGGAGTCTGTTTGCTTTTCTTTATATCTTAATGTGGTTTCAGTTTGCATAATGATCACAGTCCTGTTTTGAGATTGCCCAAAGGTTCAGAATCCTTCGATTCTCAACTTACAATATGATTTTACTTCAATAGCTGATTTAACAATCTGTAACTAAATATTTGAGTTTGAATACCTACTTTGAGAGTTACAGGAAGCAACAGAAAGTAAAGTTCCTAAAAAGTGAGTGAGAAATTTCATTCAACACCAGAGGATAAGAGTTGTTTTTTCCCCATTTATTTGGCTGTTCTTGGCGTTCAAATAGTACGAGATAAATCAAGAATCTCTCGAGCTATTCTATACCTCCAGGATCCTCTCATTTTTATGATATCCACAAAATTTACCAAGGTGTGATGCAGGGATGGTTTTATTATGCTTATCTTGGAATTGGTAGTCATAATTTAGGTCTAATTGACAACAGTCACGGAGGTTTGTTACTCTGTACCTCAAATCCTTTGTCTTTATCACTCCATAAAAATCTCTGGCAGGTAATTTGTAGAGAAGCAATGTTATTGTGGATAGTGGTTATGATTTTTCAGGTTAACACGCTGCTTTGACTTCCTGTTTTACACAAAAGCATGTATTTAAAGGTAGCATCATTGTTCCGAGGAAATTAGGTAAAGTGTGTTACTCATGAGTTAGCCAAAAAGGCATTAACTCTGATTTTTACATAAAGTTAGATCTGTATAGCTACGGTATATATGATAGTAACCATTTAATCATATCATGATCTTTAAGATGTTGAAAGAAAATATGTTTTCTTACCCCATGAAAGCTAGTTTCTTTCCCCGCCTCTCATCCCATCCAACTTCACCCCCTAATCTCCTCCCCCACCTCCACCCCAACCTGCACCCCATCTAGTTCACCTCCCCCTAGCACCCTGCCATACCAGCTATACTAGGACCTTGAACAACTATCAATTATGACATTCCCTTCAATACAACATTTTTGAAGTCCTAGGGTAATGTCGCATTCCTTGTGCCCCTCAAACTTGTTTGGAACCACAAACATATTTTGATGTCAAACCATTCGATAGGGCCCCTTAATGCTACAAATGTTTACAGTAGTGGGGAGAGAGGAGAATGAAACTTATGATGGAAGAGAGAGAGAGAGGGGAGTAAAAAATGTGAATAAAATGTGATTTATTGTAGGATTGATTGTGTTTTGAATAGTCGCGTGGATGGAGGGAAGACATTGCTTGGGTTGGAGTAAATATGTCATATTTTTGACAACATGATGTACTGAGAAGGGCATAAGATGACGATATGGATAGGAAAGATGGTATCATAAGTGAAGAATGGAAATTAGGAGAGAGGAAAGGTTTACCATAAAGAATGCACTTTCCATGATAAAAGAGGACAGAGGGTGTAAAGAAAAGGGACAATGGGTAAAAGATGTCACTTGAGAATAATAATCATTCATTATCATAGAAATTAAGAATACAAGAGAACATTTTTCAACCTTAAAGCCCCCCCCCCCCCCCTCCTCCTCCTCCTCCTCTTCCCCTCCTCCTAAAATGTTTTATCATTGCCCTGTCATAATTTTGTTTTGTTTTGATCCTTTTCATTAAATGCAAAGCTGACTGTTTAGTCTGGCAGTCAAAGGAGAAGACCAACCTGGACGGACATTCTCCGTAAAAAGTGGAGCTATCAGTTATGAAGGATCATCTCTGAAAGCTTACCCCTGACATTAGGGGCCAAAGTTTCTGACTTTTAATTCATCAGGATTGATCGCTCATGTTTGGGCTGACATGTTCCATCAACATCTCATTCCTGATTCCATTGCTTATGCTACTCAAAAATGTGATTGTCAAAAATAAAGCGAACTTAAATATTTTCATTGCTGCCTTGTTTATAATTTTCTTTCTTGAAGTTATTGAAATCAATATTATTTGTTTTTTACTTTTGTTGATAAATGCATATTGAATTACTGATCATAAGTTGCTCTCTTTCATCTAAATTGGATGATATGATATAATTTCTCTTTATGATATATGTGGAAGGAATACTTTGATGCCGAAGTTTTTCCTCGCAGGGGTAAAGAATACAAACAGCAGATCACATAAATAACCCAGCTCTCTGTTATCATTGCAATATGGTTGCTCTATTGCTGTGGTTATGCATTTCTACCACATCCCTACTCTCCCCTCCCCCTCCCCCTCCCATCCACCTCCCATCCACCCCTTATCCTCCCCTTCCCCACCTCACTCTCCCTTTAATTCTTGTGGTAACTTACAAACTCTTCAGAAAGAGCTAAATGAGCTTTGTGGCTATTTTATGACAGGTTTAAACATTGGATCGTATAATAGTATAATACTATTAAAGAATAGATAAGTGTGCTGCAGAGTAGGTATATTATTGTTCATGTTAGTCCTATATCCAAAGGTATGTTGCAGTATTCAACTGTAAGTGTGAATCTGTACCGAGACTAGACTCTTGAAAAGATAAAGATTCACCAATTTTAGTGAACTCTACTGCCCCATGAACTCGGCAAATGATACAGGGTTAGTATTTACACAGTATGCTGGCCGGGGGTTCATCGGTTTATCAAGCCTGGAGATGTCCCGGTGATGAGAGATAGATGATATGGTCTAGCCCCCTCTAGAGACCAAATATGATACCAGGATGAGGAAGGAGTATCTTGTCCAGACACACTCTAGTCACACGTTCGCTCCCGACTGGCACGTGGCAAGCGTGCAGGGGGGAGACTGGTGGTAGAGGGGGTAGACTGGTGTCAGAGGGGGGTATTGGTGGTGGTGGTGGTAGGGTGGTGTGGAGGGGTAACAAAGTTGGGGTAAAGGGGTAATAAATAGGATGGACGGGTAAATGGTGGGTAAGAGCGGAAGGGGGGGGGGGCTAAGAGAGTGGTATGGAGTAATAAAAACTAATGGTGAAAGGTGGGACGGAGGGGAAGAGAGTTAAATGGAGGCGTAAAAGGATAGAATTGGAAGGGTAGTAAAGTTTGTTTGGAAGAAAAATGTGCCTGCCAGTGATAGATGTTAGACTAGAGGGAGATGGCACAGTTTGTGTCTCTGAAAGTCACACCTTCTGTATGATCCCATTGTTTTACAAAGTGAGTTCAGTGCAAGAATATTGGGGATGGGGTGGAGAGATGGGGAGAATACCTATTGTAGGTCAGGTTCAACAGCTATTTGGTGCAGGAGAAAAAATTTGGCAGATCTGTGGTTATTTATTATTTGCTTCCTACTTTCCTTTCTATCAACAATATATAAAAGAGAAAGAGGATGAGGGAAAGTAACTATTTAAATGCTGTTGTGATGATTAATAAATATTGAGCACATTTCAGATATATATCAAATAACGCTTAAATGTAATTTTTTTTCTGGAAAAGAAATAGGCCATTGGTGTATCTTTAATGTGACACAGAGCTTGTGATGGTAAATACTACAGACATGATACATTAGGTGACATTATCCAGCGTTTGAAGTGATGGAGCCATGTTGGATTGAATGTTACTTGAGGTCCTTCTCCTCCCACTCAGGCATTCCTGCCAGAAGGTCCTAAGAAAGGAATCGCTGCTGAGGAATTTGCGGTTAAAAAGTGAAAGCGTTGGATAATATACATATTCAAGATGTCTTTGATACCAATACCAATCGTTGGAAGGTTGGAGCGCATCTCTGAGGGGAGTATCGATGAAAATGAAAGCAAAATTTGGAAGGAGAAGTGCTGAAAGCTGAAAAGATGAAGAAGAAAAAGAACTGATGTTATGACATGTCTTGTCACACAGCTATGAAAGCACTACACTACTGTGTAAACTGAAAAGAAAGAAAATCCATAATATTCCTCTTGAAAATCCACCTTTTCCTTATTGTCTCCTCAAAAATACATTCTAAAGAATAAATCAAATTAATTTATTTGGAAGTGGGGAAGGTTATTAATATAATGAAATGGAGTTGCCATATTTCTAAATTCAACTCTCATACAGTAGTCATCCAAGAGAGACAAGAGAGATGCCTTCCCCTTATCACCGTGGAAACCCTCACCATGGTGACACCATCATCCCCCACCTCTAGAATGAAATATAGAGGAAACTACCCCATTCTGAGGTTCAGTCAGTGCATGCAGGAATGCGTGCCATCAGGATCCTCGCCAAATACTTGTCATTTTTGGGGTTGTCAGCAGTAATACGACTGCTATGTTTCCTATGTTTCGCCAACTATGGCCTCCCCATTACGCCTTTTCTGTCTGTCCATCTGCATCATGTGTATGTACTAAAGAAATTGTGAATATATCTTTACTCGTTCGAAGCAGGGGTATGTTTTAAGACATTTCTATGCTGATAGGTTGTTTCTTAATTTATTTTAATAATGGTTAAAATCTTATATGGATAAGAACTGTAAGTCTTGTGTAGGTATAGGCATAAATAGCATTGCCTTGTCATTTGTCAAAGGAAAAATGGGTTCGAAACTTGTTCTTTCATCGTATGGTTGCCACCACATTTCATCTGTTTGAAGAAAGAAGGGTGTTAACTCATAAACCGTAGCACATAGTGGACATCCTTCTGGCTCTATACAGACAATTTGTGGAATAAATTACAAAATCTTACTATTAATACTCTGACTTTGTACAATGGCATCGACCTAAAGCAGGTCTTTAATCTGTATAACTTGTGATTTTAACCAAAGCCAAGACAAATGCCCTACCATCAAAGTCAAAGTGCCACCTCTTTCAAGAGGTAGGCCTATATATTTACACTGCCTCTACATGTATAAAGGGGACTGACCAACTATACGGTTGAGCTGGAGGATGCATGATCTCAAACTGTCATGTTCTCTGTCTGTGTTTACGAGTGAGTGGGTGGATGTCACATTAAACATGACATTCCGTAACCTTCCCACCAATGCATCCATGTTTGCATCAAGGTTTCGCAGAAGAGATCGGTTTTATTTAGCCTGTCTTTCTCTTGATCAGACATGTCTTTGGTCTGACCAAGATCTTTATTGAGGCATTGCGACCAAATGAAGTTTAGCTCAATAGAAGAAAAGATAAATTGTGGAACTTTGTAGATTATAAGTGCATCAGATGACACTGACATAGAGCAGATTTGAAAGAAGAACAGAATGTAGTCAAATTTCTTGGCCTAGTCCATAAGGAAGCCATGTTTTTGCTTGGATGTCTAAATAAAGCAGAACAACGATGCTTCCTGGAGTATCTTCAGTTCTGTGACATTTTGTAAACAGAGTGTCTGCTTGAACCATTAGCAGAAGGGTGAATTCAAAAGTATTGCTTTTCTTTATTGCAAGATGATGTTGATTGATTCGGTGTCCTCCTTATATCATTTAAAGGTCTCTCTCTCTCTCTCTCTAAGTGCCATATCGATTGACTTTGGCAATTATGCTGTTCCACAACCCTCGGTTCCTAGCCTTCTGTATTAGTACCACTCCCAGTTCTTTCACTCCTCTCTCTTCCAACAATTTCTGCAGACTGTCCATCCAAAGTATACTCCTTCTTCCCCTGATCCTTCTTCCCACAATTTTCCCTGTCAAAGCAAGATTCTCTAGGCCTTCTTTACGTGTAATGTGACCATGAACTTCAACTGCCTAATCAACATCTCACGTATCATTTTCCTTTGCACTCCAAAGGTCTATACTAGATTTATCAGGGTATTTCACATAGCTGCATCACATCTTTGACTTTCCTACCATTTTTACCATACATTAATGTTCAGAAGATCCCTGTTAGTCAGCATTGCATGCTTCATATTTTGGAAGCTACTGCTCTTTTTCTTGAACCAACGCTCCTTCTGTTTGTTCCTCCATCCCTGACACAACTACACCTGCTCCAGAATATGAGATTGGACCTTCTATTCCAGTAGGCCAGGCTATGTGTTCTAAGCAAATTATGCTTTTACTGGTTCTTCTGCTATTTAGTCTACCAGACCTCTGTTAGCACACAGGCCTGCATGGACCCTCTATTCCTGTGAGGCCAGTGATATATCCCCTAGGCCCTTGTTTTTGCTAGTTCCTCAGTCTCTTGTAGACAACCATACCTCTGTCAGCATATGAGCCCAAACCGTTCATTCTAGAGGTTATTTCTGTACCGTTTTGCTAGTTTCCCTATCTCTTGGAGACAACCATACCTCTGCCAGCATATGAGCCTGATTTTTTTCCTTCTAGAGGCTGAGGGGAGGGGGGGGGGGGGGCATTTCACAAAGCATTTTGTCGATGACAAATAACAAAGATCAGTGACAAATCTGCTGATAACCAATCAGAAGCCAGGATTTCAGTAGCTTATAAAAAAAAAACTGTCATTTGTCAATGATGACAAGTTTTGTGAAACTCCCCCAGTTCTATATCCTTCTGCTAGTTCCTCAGTCTCTTAGAGAAGTACACCTTTGCCATCATTTGAGCCTTGAATTCTTATTCCAAAGTCCAGTGCCACATCTTCTAGGACCATGCTGCTGTGTCTGCTAGTTCTGAGACAACTATACATATGTCTCTTCTAGTATAGATTTATCCCAGAGGCTAGTGCAATATCTCCTGGACCAACTTCCTTTCTGCTGGTTCCTAAATATCTTAAAACATTATACCTCCACAGAACTCAATTATATTTATGTTAAATTGTTGACAACCATGGTAAAATTTTTGGTAAACAAAGTCTTTTAATTTACAGTTTTGTTCCAAAATCATGACCACTTTTCCAGTTTAAGAGAACAAATCTCTTCATTGTCTCTACGACAGTATATTATTATCATTGCTCCTCTATTCCCTGCAATTTGCAAAGGACCCACTGTACATTTAAATGTCAAACTTCTCATTTGAGTTAAACCCAAACCACAAGAACTGTTTTGGATACCTAACCTCCATCTGGATTTCACTTTCACATCTCTAGAATATCACTTTGACAGAGGCTTCATCAGCATACATAGGGGATTATGAAATCTCAAGAATTCAACAAGTACATCTGTACCTGTGTAGCTATTCTCGTTCCTCCATCCGTGATGGATGAGTTGCAGGGGAACATCTTAGGAATACATTGGTAATTGATGCTCACCATCCAATAGCCCTACTTTACCAATGATAATGAGGTCATTTCTTATGAAGATGTGTGTCACCATCCAATAGCCCTATTTAAAGATGAAGTTGAGTTCTGGTTATGCGATTGCATTGTGAAAGAAACGGTGTGGAATCGACCAGAAAAGGTTGATCATCTAGCATATAAGAATTTGTGTGTATTGCAAGGTTCTAGAATCATCAAAATGATAAGAAATTTGGCCAAGTCTTGGTAAAGTTACAAACACTGTACACAGAAAGATGTATATGGGACTACACGAACACATGGGGTAAAAATCCTACCCGGATTTTTACGATGTTACATGACATATTTAGAATATGAAGGCATTTGAAGAGCCATGCTTTTCAGGGAACATGTCTTATATGTTCTCCCACACTTGCATAATAAGAATGATAACGCTCACAAATTATTTTTCACCTCTTCCCAGAACTCAACCTTCTCTTTAACCAATGATAATGAGGTCACATCTTATGAAGATGTGTGTCAGAGTGCACTTTCTGGCTTCATCAAGCAAATGGGAGGTTCCAAGAAACATGGGTCTATGTGCTGGATCTATAGCAGGTTGATCAATTACAACAGGTCTCATCGTCTGTTTGGCGCCAGAAGGGTGTTAACTTGCATAACTTCTGTAAAGAGTTACCGTAATGCCTTTTTGGTTCTGTCATAAATAGATGACAAGTAATGTGAGAATTACTGGGGAGTGGCATAATGTGGACATGATGTCTGTGCAGACTTTGGGCTTAGTACCCATGCACTTTCCTCAAACTCCCCCATTGTCTCTCTGTATCGAGAGTTGTTTTTATTAAGTTGCCCTGTTTTTAGGATTATATTACCCTTTCAGTCCTCCTAGCACAGGACATTTATAAAGCAGTCATGGAATAGAAGAAATAAACCACAGTTGATCTGTGAAAATATACATATTCCATCTATGTTGGCTAACCATGTAGCTGCCATAAAACTCATTTTACACATATCCCAAGTAGTGCTATTCCCAAGAACACTCTGTGTGGCCAACACCTCGTGCACTTGCAACGAACCTGGACAAAAAATGTGAATCTTATATCCGATGGACTCATAACTTGCATCTCAGCGGATTTCCATTCCTAACCAGCCCCTAGAAAATAATATGAACCCAATATCTGGGGTTTCATATTCTACATCGGTATGGATTTATGTCCGAGCTTAAAGACGATGGGGGTAAAATGATCCCTGCGGAGCATTCCAAAGGAGGCAGTAGGTTACGCACTGCATTAGTCCCAATCATCGTAGCAATTATTGGACATTCGTATGGACAAGATATCATTAGTGGCAAGTGAGATGGTGGTAGTACGGTTCGACCATCTTGAGTAATAGTTAACTGTCCGCCTGTGGTTATATTGCTAGCTATGCAATACTTCTACCACATGAACTTGGATCTCTCTGACTAATCGAAGCATATGGTTGCTTTAAGTTGGTCTATGCTTGTAGCTTGTGTCCCCTCTCCCCCTCCCTCCCCTCTTTCTCTTTTTATATCCCAGCAACGATTTGACGACATCATTAGTGTCACATTTATGCAGAATTTTTTTGTGGAGGAAGACCAAGATTTAAAATTTTAAAAAGTTAACAAACGTTGTGTAATTGATGATATTAAGCAGTTATAATTTATTCAAGCTCATATTTTATGTTATCACATTGGTGGAAAACTTTTTCATTGATGAGGTTAAAAGAAGAAGGGAGATGGGCATTTAGCCCTTTTATAAACTTAATTTGAATTGTACTTTGCAGCTCAATGCAATAATTCTGGACAGTTCTACAATATGCACTTTGTTGATAAATACATATATGCAAAAAGTTTACGTGGTATTAAGAGTTACCTGTGTTTGTGGCAATCAGACTACTCACCAAACTTAAAACAAAGGTTTCTATATCATCTAAGCTTGTATCATCGTGTCATAGACCGGTAGTAAAACAGATGAGTTTTAATGGTATGATGGAATCTCCATTTACATGGTCATTGCTTGGTCTAAGCATACATCACTTTCTGCTGGTCAGCCACAATCAACTTCAAACTAGCCTCAATCCAGCCTCTCAATATTCTTACAATCCAGTTATCATTAGATTTTCAAATGAATTTGTTTTCTGGAGGATGTTAAGGACATGTTAAGTAAGGATCCGTATCTTACTCAATGATATCACCACTGCATTGACTTGGTTTTGAACCCTAAACCTCCTAGTCCCAAGACCACAGCTCTGACCACTAAGCTGCACACCCCTCTGCTGAAATGTCTACTATGCAGCATGATTCAAAACGGCATCTATAGTAAGTTTTGAGATTGAAGAGGACTCATAACTTTCATGATGCATGTTATGCAACTTTTATTTAATAATAAAGTGTCCTTTACAATAAATAATAATTATAGCACCTGGGGGGTGTTTTACAAAGATCTTAAGTTGAACTTAACAATTATGGTAAGCCGTTAGCATCTACAAAAATATTTTGCAAAAGTTATTTTAAAAGGCATAAAATGTTGATTCAAATCATTCATATTTTCTATTATCAAGGAGATTTCATGTTCTTGACGTGAAATTTATAAAAAGTCTAAAATACTTGAATTTTTGCTTTGGAAATATTTTAGTTTAAGGCTACAAATGGCTCTTCATAATGTTTATGTCCAACTTAGAGTTAAAGGTATTACAAAGTTTTGGTAAATTTTGAAAAATGGGTGGATAATGATTCTTTACAATTTTGATATATTTGGATGCCCCTGTGGATGTATTAAATGCACTAGAAATTTTAGTCCCTAAAACACTTCTGCTTTCGAGAAAAATTGAATATAAACATTTACCGGTGCTCCCGGTAAATTTTGATAAATTTCAAATAGCTCCTACGGCCGTACAATGTTAGCTGCGACTATGGAAATCTCAGAATATGTAGTTGTGATATATAATTTCAAAACGGGAATATCTAATCGGTCGTTTAGTCAAGATACATTGTTTTCTAGCTTAATTAATATCTTGACCTTGAGAGGGAGCTATACAACATAAAGTGTTTATTATTTACAATTTCATAAATGTAGAGTCGATTTCGACCTCGACAACGATCACTGAATATTGTAGGATCTCATATGCTTCCAATATTTTCATTTGAACCGAATTCATGACCCCATACCAAAACTTTGTATTACCTTTAAGTTGAACTTAGAATCTTTGTGATACACCCGCCTGGTGTTATTACAGAAACTAACCTCAGGGCCTTGATCCAGACTAGTATGACCCTCACATTTGTGACACCAGTGAGTAGCATTGGTTGTCTTCTGGTTCCATTGCTACTAATACGTCATCATTCAGCAAAGCGGGTCACTTCGCCACTAGCGGGTTATCCATCATAATTACTGTGTACTTGCTTGCGTGGTGTGGGACCCCACCCCGGTCTGTCTGATCCCCAGGCCTGCCTGGGCCATCCGGCGGCGGGTGTACGGGATACATGTTGGATGAGGCACTCGAGGGATGTAATTGTGTTAAACATTCGTACTGATGCTACTCTGCCCCCATTGACTAAATGGTTTTTAGACCCAGGTGTTCATTATAATTATATGAAGGTTCAAATCCAAGTCTGTGGTCTTTGAATTACTGACCTTTTTGGCTTCTTGCAGTTATTATTACATTGTGCTTAAAGTCCCTCTGTGACAGTGTTAAAAAAGTGTTAAAATTAGTGAGTGCCCCTTTTGTATAATTGGACCCCTTTGCCACTCACATAGTTCTTTTCTACAGGTGCCATGCATGTACAAGATCAGGATAGGAAGAAAAGAAAACAATGAAAAACATTAGAATTGAAGGAGATATAAGAATAAATGTTGACCATACTTTTCAGTGCTTTTGATGCTTTGTTGTTCAGGAATATGTCCTTGCCCCTCCCCCTCTCCCCCCTCCCCAACTATTTTGTTTTACCCCACCCCTCGATCACCAATAGCTTCAAGCATGATGTAAAGTTGTTTCCATGCCAGCTTGCATTCTGCTTGTCACGGCCCATCATTCTCTTTCTTCACTTATTTTGAAAGTTTCTAGCTGTGGGGGACTTGTTGACAAATTACTTCCTATTTTTATTTCAAGCATTCTTCTCCCTTCTCGACTATATTCCGTGTACTTCTTATCGTTTTCTGCAAATACGTTATACAATATGGTAGTTACATCAGCATATTTTGAACCAACTGTCAGCATTTTTCGGCAGAAAATATACCCCCTGCACATCATTATTTCATTTTTGAAATTTTACAAGAAGTTTTCTTGAAAACGGACTGAAGAAGATTGATGATACATCATGGTATTGGTGATGTAGCTCATGAAAAACAACAATTTTTTATAAGCCTATTAGACTGAAAATATGATTTTATCGACTGTAACTTAGTGACTGAAAATATTTTTACAGGTGTTATTTTTACTTTTGATAACTTTCATTTAAAAATTCAGGTGGTAGTTTGTCCAAATACATTATTTATATTTCATTGTACCCCTTGTTCTATTCTTAGATGCCTTTAATGTAAAGGAATTTGATAGCATTGATATTGTACAAGTTCTGATATCTTTGCAGTGTTAATATGTTTAAAAGAACTATATTTATAAGAACTGTATATGTCTTTGTAGTTCTCTACATCCTTGTCAAACAAGAAAACAACAATTCAAGTTTATATCAAGAAAATCTTTCATCTTAAAGTGCATTAAGTTTTTAGCACTCCTTCCTAATGAAGGTATTAGAGGCCTGATTTCTGTTTCAATTCTGTGCTTTAATGAGCTAAGATTAGGGCCAGGTTGCTCCGTTTAATTAGATGATTTGAGTCAATGATAAGAGCAATTGGAAAGTTCCCTGTTTCTAAGCTTAGTTATTAAGGAGTTGTGAATGCGAAGAAATCTCTCTGGTTATGAATGATGTTGATCAGCATCAAGAATCTATTTGGGTTCCATTCTCTCTATTCTCCTTTCAAATGTTACATTGATTTCATTTCATATGTAGCATGGGAAATTTAGATGAAAATAACTTGTGTGCAGGCCTGCTCTTGTAGATATAGAGTTTGTATTTTAAAAGATCTGGGGGGGGGGATTATGACTACTACCTAGTGTGATATACCTGGAAAATGTATGCAATCGTTGGAGGATTTATTATTCTTGCGAAATATCATTTGTTAACATTTATTTTTTCAGTCATAACTATTTATTTAGAACATTCTATTAAATTTGAAATTGTCACCAATTTTTTTTCAACAAGGCAGTTAAGTCCATTTAGTTTTTTTTTTATTTTGATATTTACACCAGATCAAGGTTCCAAAGCCAACTCCAAGTACTATCTATATTTGTTGTGCATGTACTGAGACTAGTCCACCAATGCACATAAATTGAAACCTCCTCGACAACCGCTGCCAAACTAGCAGTATGTCATCATGAAATTGTGCCCTGTTTCTGATCAAATTGGAGCAACATGTTCTGTAATGAGATGAAAATAAATGCTCTGGCTACGCTAGAGTAAAGTCCATTGAAGCATTTGATCCCGGTTTTCATCAAGCTCCTTTAGCGGTCATGTAATATTGGTTTTCCTTTCTGTTGACACAATTTCATTAAGGAGCAAGAAATCTGTCAGCTCCTCCTGAAGTATGGAAAAGGTTTGGTCTTGGCTTTCAGACAGTTCAATTTGATGTGTGTTGGGTTAGGGATAATAATGCAGTGCAGTGGTAAAGCAGTGGTAAAGCAGTGGTAATTTATGATAGAGTGACAAGTCTGGTAGATGAGAGGAGAGAGGGAGAGGGAGAGAGAGAGAAGGAGAAGGAGAGGGAGAGGGAGGGGAGGGGAGGGGAGGGGAGGGGAGGGGAGGGGAGGGGAGGGAGGGAGGGAGGGAGGGAGGGAGGGAGGGAGAGAGGGAGAGAGAGAGAAAGAGAGAGAGAGAACCAGAGACGATGACAGAGGGGGTGAAGAGGAGAGAGGGGACAAAAAGAGAGGAGAGCGAAAAGAATGAACAGAAAAAGAATAGGGAGGAGACAGAAGAGGGGGAGAAAGAGAGAGAGATAGACATGGGGTGGAGAGTGATTGAGGGGTGTGGCTCTGGACCAATGGTGAGGTAGATCATATATGAAAAAGACCTATTGCATGCAATTTTTAATGTACTATATTAATATGACCAAACTCTCTATAACTTAGTAAAAGCATAGATATCGCTATTATATCCATGGTATGAGTAATTACAAATTATGAAACTTTCTTCATCTATTTGGGAGGTCTACTCTGAATTGAATGATTACCACATCAATTTGTTTGTATTTGATAGCCTGCAAACAGTTAGACGGGTACAGTTAGATCCCGACCCTTATCATAAGCATTAGTACTCACTTTCTGCTTGTCTTGAGGATTAAGCAATGGCTATAGGATAAGAGGGTTGATGTAAGGGGGTAGACTTCAAAGAAGCCTACTGAGACGGCCAAATAATCTTAAACCTTGTACAGGTGAAGAAAAAGTGAGAGGCCTTAATTTCCTTATCTTCAAATTGTCCCATACAAATATCTTTTAAACTCCCACAATATATCAGAGAGATGTCAGGTGAAGATATCAACTACTGCCGTTTCAGACATTATTGCCTATAGAAATAGTATGATGTATTTGATCATTTAAAAGATCATTATTATGTCTAAACATTTTCATGTGGCTATGTGTTAGGCTCTTTTAGGTCCTGACTTGATGATTGGAAATCATATTGAAATGTTTGCAATCTTTGTAAATGCCTTTATCTGAAAATGTAAGGAATGGGGAGATATGGTGCATAGTTATCACATGCTGTCATGGAATATTATAGGTTATAGCTCATTCTTCTTTCTTTTCTCCTTCTTGTTATTCAAAATTGTTCTTGACACAAATTCAAGGAAAATGGTTTTTTTGTCAGAACAACCCCAGCTTTTGAGATGACCTCTACCCCTCCTCACAAAACATCAATTAACTCCTCTGCCCCCGTGTTACCACATCTCCCCAGCACAATAAACCAACATGAGATGGGTTTGGCACTCATTGGGTTAATCACACAGCATGCTCAACATGTGAGTAATTGGGTGATGTGTGTAAATTGATGGGTGATCTTCAAATCGTAGCCTGGGGGAACAAGCTTTGAAAGCTTTCCGTATTCTTAGAATTTTAATGATTTTTAGCTCAACCCAGGGGAGGGGTAATTTTGGGCTGGGAGGTGAATAAAAATGAAATGAAAAATGAGCTGGGGGTATGGACAAGGAGAAATTAAAAATTTCACAGTTAGAACTCTTTTCAACCCCCCCCCCCCTCCCCCGTCTCTTTTTTAAGTTGAGCAAATTTCCCTCATTCTAAACTTCCTCAGAATCTTCACTTTTATGAATATTTGACAAACCATACTAACTGTTTCTCATCAAGTAGTATCTGTACTTGTATCTCTAGTACTTGCATTGTAGGACATAATTCAAATGTAATTGATTTGATCATGTTTGAAATGTTTTGAGATGAGCTGTTGTTACGTTTGAAAGCTGACATACTTTCCTTTAAAAACTGCTGATGTGCAGGGAATTTGTACAAATTCTTTGAGGGATCCAGATTTATAGATATTCAATAATTGAAATAAACTGTATACTTCTTTGCAATTCACGTAAGTTTATGTGGTAAAAGGTCTCTGGTTTTACAGTAGTCAGTTTCAGTTGTAAAAGTTTGGTATTTTCAGTAGTAAAAGTTTCAGGAGTCAAAGTTTCAGGTGTCAAGTTTGGTAGTCAATTCGTCCTTGTTTTCACGAAGTGACGGTAGTGAGGAAAATCGTCACGCAAAGTGAATGCAATTTTTTTTCACTACCGTCACTTCGTGAAAACAGCGACGAATTATAGTAGTTAAAGTTTCAGTCATCACAGTTTGATAGTCAGTTTCAGTAGTCAAATGTTCAGGTGTCAAAGTTTGGTAGCTATCTTTTTGTCCCACTGAAATCATGTTGGTATGAGGGGGCCATGCATGTGTTGGTATCTTCTATACAAGATAAGCCATCATATCACGCGCCATGGTGTTAAATACATATCTCCTTTTCACACTTGGGCTCACTTTTGACAAGGCTTATCTCAAAGGTCAATTTCACTACCAGCATGTGGTCTTTAATTGATAATTAGTAGACTGAAAGAGAGAGAAGGAAGATAATGAGGAGTGGAGAGAGATAGATGGATAGAGAGAGAGAGATAGAGAGAGAGAGAGAGAGAGAGAGAGAGAGACAGACAGAGAGAGAGAGAGAGAGACAGACAGAGAGACAGACAGAGAGAGAGAGAGAGAGAAATAAAAGGTTAGAGAGAGAGAAGGAGAAAAAAAGAAAGAAAGAAAGACAGAAGAAAGTGTTTGTATAACAGAGTGAGGGCAACTGATCACTAAAAACAGTGAAAGAGAAGGGCGAGTTCAATTTAGCCCTAGAACATTAGACACAATAGAGGATTGAACAAAAAGCTATAGAAAAAAAACATAATGAAGTAGCCCCCCCCCAAAAAAAAAAAAAAAAAAAGAAAAAAAAAAAAGAGAGAGAGAACATTTTCCCTCCCAAACATTCCAAATGTTGTTATAATGTTTGAAAACAGATTTATTGGCATTCGTACCTTTCAACTGCAAGAGAATAATAACAAAATGAAAATAATAATACATTTATAGCAATATCAATGAAAAATACATCATATGGAGGTGATATTAAAGAGACCCATATTATGTCGTATCATATGATCAAGACATTCCAAAGCAAAGAAATAATAAGTAAAAAGTCCTAGAAAATCACAGAAACACAAGCTGCTGGAGGCAAGCTGTTTTTCAGCGCCCCTGGAGTAAACCTGTACCATACCAGCAATTGAGTATTCAGTCATCATTCAAAAAGATATCATTTGTTGTGAAATATGTTCATGTTGCACCAACAGAGTGTGACAGTGTTTGGTCTGGGTGCCATGACGATTGAAGCTGCCATGATAAACCCTTTGATGAACGATGGCTTCGTTCAGATAACGATTTCTTTTTCGGAATTACGATTTTTGAAGTATGTTCATTTAAAATGGGGTTGTGTTCATGCAATTTCAATGGGTCATAAATTTACAAATGTTTGAGACTCAAGTTTTGAAACATGGTTATGTCAAAATCACTCTTTCGGGAATTACGTGAATAAACTGAGACCTCAACCATGTTTAAAGGATATCAAACCATTGACAAAATCATAACATACATTGCAGGGTCTGAAGTATTTGAGTTGTCTTAACACATACATAGGCTTTGAATGGAACATTTTCAAGCAGTATTTACCACTGTAAGCCACTATTTAGGCCATAAACAGGACTGCATTAGAGTCTGTGTCACAGACTAGCATATACTGAGTGCTTTGTGAACATAGAACATAGAACATGTTTTTGTTTCGAAAAGGTTTTATGAACATCATACATTGAAAGCAAGTTTTAAATTTAGCAATTTTGGTGAGTGTTTCATGTTCCCAGATCTGGCTTTAAAAAAGTTTTATGAACACAGCTTGTGTTAACTCTACTTTGACACAAAGGTGCAACGAGTTGGAATTTGCGAAATACTTGATAAGCATCACATGCCCCTAAAACGTTACTGTCGCCACAGCTGTTCAATTTGTGGATTTTCTCTCGGTAACCCCCGAAAGATAATTGTCAGATTATTTGAGAAATACCTTCCCCCATAGGAGCAAAGAAGGAGCTCCTGGAAAGAGTGGAATTTTAAAAACCCTTGGAAAGAATGCATAGGAGCAGGAAAGGTGACTCTAAAAATAGAGGAAATAGAGTTTTCTTGAAAAACAAGACAGCTAATAGTAATAGCCAGGCACATGAGCTGTAACATTCATATCTTACGAGGAGGACAGCTTTTACGTGGGATACATAAAGCATTCATGTTGTCAGTCATGAAATATTGATATTAGAATTGACGAAAAATTATCTTTTGATAAATTGCCAGAAATAGATTCATGATGCCATAAATCTCTACATTTATGCCAGTCCCAGCTATAGAGAAATATGCTGGTACTTGCACCACTCAGTTGTCACATTCCATGCTCATGCTGTATTATGACGTCGGTCTTTCTGCTACTTCTATCACCACAAAACTTCAGGAATTCTGGTGATGGAGAGGAAGAGAGAGAGAGTGAGAAAGAAAGAAAAAAAAAGAATGTTTTAGCCATGGTTTGTTTTCATCCAATCAGAGTTAAGTCTGCCATCCTGGCTGTTGCTGGTTGCCATGGTTACCATGACGTGTGGGGTGGAGGAGACAGCTTGAATTAGGAGTATGAGGAGGGCTCTTTGTTTGGGTGATAAGCGGACAAAAATCTAGCTGGAATGATAGTAAAATGCAGAGGGAAAATACATATCATGGGCACTATGGCCGGATGAGGTACTGGCTTGTAACATGAACTGGACTTTTGAAAATGATAAGATGGAAAACGAACCTGAACATGTTGAGAAAGTTTCTATAAAGAATTTTGATGAAAAATAAAACATGCAGAAGTTTTTAGTTTAAGTGAGTTTATACCTTTATTTGGTGATAACATTTTAATCCTGATTATTGAATATATTGTCCCAATTCTCCCACAAAACTTAAATTGTATGTAAAAACTTGACAAGCAGTGGGTCATAGCAGGGCAGACATACATGTAAATAGAAATATTAATGTATTGCATTCCAATCTTTTGAATACCAAAATGATTAGAACCTGAATAAATCCAAAAAATGAGAATTTACCAATGAGGTCAACATTTTCCTGTATACTGAATAAGATTATGATGAACTACATATATAATGAGTGAATAATACTGCAGGCATCTTCTCCGATGAACGGACTAGGAAGGATTCTCCCCATGTTACTAACAAATCTGAAAGTGAATTTTGCCTGGTATTCTTTGTCGGCCATTTGTCTATTTCCTCCTGCCCCCACTGTGCCAATTTGAAGATGGAATGCTCTCTGTTTAGGGATTGTCGAAAAGAAAAGGAGGGGATCCGGATTTTATCAAGTCAAATGGCGATGAAATCATGTATCTGTCTAGTCACTGTCACATGTGAGTTGTATTTTTAGATTAATATTGGAGCATAATAACCTCATGCTGTTTGCTTCAGGTGAAGGTCACTGTTTTGTACTAAACATTGCTGAAATAATATCAAATAATACACACGTTTTGTGATTGTGAACAAACACTTGCAGTCTCTGCTATTCAGTATATTTAGTGTATCATGAAGCCAGAGACTTTTGGATGCGAGCAACTGTCAGTTATTATGCAAGGGGTCAATAATATTTTCCAAAATTTTCTTGACGCCAAATAGGTGATCATTATTAATTAACAATTCAATAAAGTTTTGTATGAAAATTTGTTGTCGTAGACTTACAGAATAGAATCTCTCTCACTGAAATTGACATTAAGCATTTATTATCCATTTTGAAAATTTGTATTTCACTGGTAGAAGTTTACAAATCAATTTACAAAAAGTCTCATGTGTCATGTGAACTGTATTTTTAGATTGTTATGATACTATGAAGACCTCAAGCTGTTTTCTTTGGTTGAAGGACAATGTTTCAAACAAAATATTTGCCAAAAGAAATACTTGATTTTGTAAGTGTAAACAAACACAGTCGGTTCAATTCTAGTGTAAATTACTCTTGGGGTAATCCTATACACTCTGAAAACTCCAAACAAGTCATCCTATTTTTGTCATGTTTATGTCTCAATATTCCCTTAAACTGTTCTTATTCTGTTCTTGGACAAAACAATATGGATATGGATATTTGGGGGCTTTGTAATAAAGACAAAATTAAGGTATTTCAAGATTTTTTCTCTATGTACAGTGAAAAATCAATATAAAGTTGTATATTGTCAGCATTTCTCTGGATATGTAGTATTGTATAATTGTTGCCATAATATGAGATTATCTTTAAATAGTGGTGCTACCTTAAATTGTTTGACTTTTTTTCAATACATGACAGGTGAGATGATTCTAGATATTCCTTTGTTTAATAATCAAACCAAACGAACACCACAAACGAGGATCTGAAGAGGGTAGGTGTGAAATAAGAATGGACATATGATGGAAAGACAGACAGACAGACAGACAGGGAGCTGTCGTAGCCGAAATCTGTTGTAAAGTGCTGAAATTTAGGGGAAATAAACAGAGTGGGAGTCGGAATGCTGTGTTTGGATAAAAGACACTTCTCTTCCTTCGTTCTGTTCTGAGGTTAGATATCGCTGCATTAGAAGCGAACTTGAGGCATAGGCAATCTATACAGAGTGCCTCATAAGCAAGACTGTCATTGTGTATGGCATACATTGTCATACAGTGCCCAACACCAACAAAAGATGATTAGTTCTTATTAAACATTTGAATATCACCAGGAAAGAGAAAAAATTGAGCAATAAATGATTGGAAAAAAAATGATGTTTAAAATTATTACAAAAATGATTAATTATAATTTTGATCCTTTGTTTTTTACATTTTTTTCTCCATGTGTATTGCAAGAGAATGACCAGAATGAGTCATTAAGCCATTGAAACAATTAACATAAAGCAAATGTTTATATATACACACATTTTACAGTTTTATAAGAGATGATTTTTCATACAGTTAAGTGATGATAACCTTTCCACTTCTCTGAGGAGTCACTAACGTTTAGCATCATTAAATATTGGCTAATGATAGACTCCCTTGCCATTATTTACATTACATGATCCATAGGTATATAATACATAAGATGAACATAATGTAGAAATAGATTCCAAATGTATTTTACTCGCACACCTTGTACCTTGTGAGGAACAGACAAAAAGCTCACTACATGTCAAGTGTATATCATATCATATATTGTGCTGGCATTGTATATGTTTTTAACAGGATAGATATAATGTAGAAATAGATTCAAAATGTATTTTTGCTCGCACACCTTGTACCTTGTGAGGAACAGACAAGAAGCTCACTACATGTCAAGTGTATATCATATCATATATTGTGGGGGCATTGTATATATGTTTTTAACAGGATAGATATAATGTAGAAATAGATTCAAATGTATTTTTGCTCGCACACCTTGTACCTTGTGAGGAACTGACAAGAAGCTCACTACATGTCAAGTGTATATCATATCATATATTGTGAGGGCATTGTATATGTTTTTAACAAGGCGGAGCTCCGTGCCAAAGCTTAAGACAGAAATAAAACTCCACTCATGGCTTAGCAGAGCCATGGATAATGATACGGCAGGATAAAACTTCCTCTCTCTCTCAGCCCTTGGTAGAGAAAACGTCATAATCTTGGAGCGTCTTTGGTCGATGTTCAAGTCAAACAAATAGTCAGTTTGAGGCTGGGAGGTGCTCAGACGTTGGGATTGAGCTGTGTTTGATAATTCTATTTAAAAGTGATACGGAGTAAAAACATCCGCTGGGGGAAAGTCATCTCTCCTAAGAATAGACAGGGAGGCATTCCAATCTGGAAGAATTATAGAATAGAGTCCGCTTGTCTACATGTATACCTTCTTCTTTTTTCAATTTTAAAGTCACTCAAATATCAAAAAGTTACACCCACATTCATAATTCTATTATTTTTCATGTGGAATTAAATTTATGATCCTTGTCATTGTAAAATATATGTTCTGCAGAACATCAATAATAATATATCATTATATTAAAGTAGAAGTGACATTTTCAAAACCATAACAGTAAATGCATGTAATTCAATAATTCAATGTTACAAACATATGATTATACAATCTTTCCTTTTAAAGCTAACATTAACGTATCAAATAAACTGATACAAATCAAGTATAATGGACAACAACACAACTTATAATTCATAAACAGAATATATATTACTTCAGGAATAAATGAATTTGTTAATTCAAAGAAGATTTTGAAACGTGTTGTTTCAAACAAAGTGATTCAAAATTAGTGTATAAAGTTTTAGTTGACCCATGATTATTATTTTTTAAGAAAACAATGACAGAGTGCAATAATCTCCTATTGAATGACTTGTAGATAAAAGGCAGAAATGTTTATATCAGGTTATTTTTCTATTTTCATTTTGGTCAACACAACAAATTATCTAAAGTTAAACAACTAATGGTGGAATCATCTCCCTTTCTCTCTCTCTCTCTCTGTCTCTGTCTGTCTCTCTGTGGAAAAGTAATCAATTTATGTGAACTTCTAATATGTTGTACCAAGCATTTCAAAATAGGTTAATGCATAATTCAAACACATGTTGAGACTTTCACAAATGTTAAATAGTCCCTTTAAACTTCCCCGCCTCCTCTCTTTGATCAAACCAATAACTCCATTCTCCACATGACTAACCAAATCCGATGTAACATTTGACTTTACCCGCCATAAATCTGTGAACTCCCTCAGCTAAACTTGAACCAGTTTCCCTTCCCTATCTGTTCGCTTGCTTTCTGCCACTAAACTTTGAGGAATCTATAAATTTGGCCCAGAAACCATGTCAGCATCTCATCTGCACCATCCAGAACGCTCATATATTTCGACTCTCGTTATACTCCCATCCGCTAGACTCATGCCACTTTAGACTATCTCCTAAAAATAGCCAGCCAGATACAGTTAACAACTAAATTATTCATACCCCTTGTAAATTTGATGTTTTTTTGTTTTTTGTTTATAACTCAAGATTGAAAGGTTGACAGGTTGAATTAGGGCCTTTGTTTAATACTTCCAGATAATATGTCACGTTTCAAGAATCATAAACTTAACAAATTTCAAACTTGGTAGGGGTATGAATAATTTAGTTGGTAAATTTGTTTATTAACTGACATAAAATGTTCAAAATGGTAATAAAAGACAAATCTTACGATTTTGATTAAGATAATGATGTAAATTGATCTTTGTTTTGATTGTAGTTGCTATACTACCGTGATAACAAAGTGAGTAAGAAAACACATCTCTCTCCATATAGATTACAGGTGTATTATGCCGTCTTCTTCTTTTTAATTCTATTGAACAATTGTTACCAATGGATATTCATGAGTTGAATTGAAAGCTTTCATTCTGGGTTTGTTGTTAAATCTGGATTTAAATAGAACTCTCGGAAATGACGTGCTCAATGAATGTTTCTGTTTCTATTTCAGGAGCAAAAATATTTATTCTGGTTCAAACTTACGTCAGAACATTTACATCCTTGTGCAAGGTTTGCAAACCACAGTATTGAAGGGTGTCTTTTTTTCATTCTTATTTTGTCATGTCTCTCTCTCTGTCTGTCTCTCTCTCTCTCTCCCCCTCCCTCTCTTCCTCCCCTCTCTCCCTCCCCCTCTCTCTCTCTCTCTCTCTCTCTCTCTCTATGTGTCTCTCTCTTTCTCCCTCCCTCCCTCCCTCCCTCCCTCCCTCTCTGTCTCTCCCTTCCCCCTCTCTCTCCACCCCCTCTCCCTCCCCCTCTCCCTCCCCCTCTCCCTCCCCCTCTCCCTCCCTCCCTTCCCTTCCCCAACTCTTCAGGACCTTCTTTTTATGCTCTCTACCCCATTTCACATTGTGTTGCATTCTTTTCAATCCTCTCCTTTTCACCTTTCTCCCCCTCCCCCTCCCCCATCATCCTCCCCTATCACCCTCACCTCCCCATCACCCCCTCCCCCATCACCCCTCCCCATCACCCCTCCCCCATCACCCCTCCCCTATCACCCCTCCCCATCACCCCTCCCCATCACCCCTCCCCTATCACCCTCCTTTCTAGTTTCTACCCCTTCTCCCAAATACCTGCTCCAGGTCCATAACAGATAGACATTAACCTTGAGGAAGCGCTTTATTACCAAGAATTGGGACCATGTTGGTTTATATGTGATCAGAAACAGGGACTCATTCATGTCTAGGATTCCTCCTTTCATGGTTTGGAATGGTCAAACATTTAGGTCTGCTACCGTATTCACCGGTATACCATGAAACAGATGTGAGGATCTGGGTTAGAGGGCTTGGGTAACAAATGACTCTTTTCTCTCTGGTTTGATGTGAGGATGCAGTCGTGCCTCTGGGATGGAATTCATATAGAATCAGTCGGATGGAATTGACTTTTTTTTTTTAGTTACCTGGTGGAATTCTTATCCTTCAGTAATGCTATATTATAGACTTTGTGCCTTTCTGTATTAATACAATCCAAAAATGACAAATAAATAAAATCAGTTTTAAAAACTCCTGAGTTTTGCAGGATGTTGAAGGCAGCAACAACAAAAACAAACAAACATGATGAATGTTTGAATTGAAAACTTTCAAATATGATTTTACAACTTCTTTTTTTATACAATTCTAACACAAGAGAACAAAATAGATCTTTAACTCATTACAAATGATGACATGTACTTTTGAGTTATATTTTGAGGATACCATGACATTGAATCGTGAAAAAAGAGAGAAACAGTTTCTGAGAGTTATATTTGATAACAAGTTTCTGACCTCCGCGTTTAGGTAAGGATTGAAGTCCGTTTTCTTGAATGAATGAGGCAGCTTTCAGTTCCACTTTGCATTGATGAGTATAGATACATCTAGCAGATCACATCTCATTCCGTGCTATATGGGTATCAGTGGAAGGGACAATGCCAAAGACAAAAGGTCATGATTGTTATGATATTCTGCACAAGGGCCATCCCGATCTGCATCTCTAAATCTAAATCTATATGTATCTACCCTCTCCCCCCCCCCCCTCCTTCTCTCTCTCACTCTCTCTCTCTCTCTCTCTCTCTCTCTCTCTCTCTCTCACTCTCTCCCTCTCTTTTGTTTTCTCTCTCTCTCTCTCTTTCTATTTCTCTCTCTCTCTTTCTCTTTTTCTCTTTCTCTCTTTCTCCCTCTCTCTATCTATCTATATATCTCTATCTATCTATATATCTATCTCTATTCATAGCATCTATATTGAAAAGATTTGCACTAGAGAATTTTATACAAGATAATTCACAGCACATACATGTAACTATTATCCCATTCATCTAGTTTCTAAGCACTTTCTATTCAGATAACTTTGTAAAGCATTTGTAGTAATAAATCTTGAAAAATGGCTCCCTTTGTTACAGGGTATTATCCATCAGAAGGATTTTTGTTCTTCCTTTAGTGAATTTGATTTGAACCAAATGTTTGGTATAGTTCAGAAACAAGTTCTCTGCATTCTCCTTTTTTCATCAAAAAAACTTCTTTTTTGTGAAATTTCATAATACAACAAATTTTGAACTATAATCAGATACAGATCAACGTATATCCCACAACTTGCCCAAAAAGACATCACATGATGAATTTAGCGAGAATGTAGGGGAACAGAAGTCATCATTATTCACATGAGGGATCATGATGACTGTCTACAAGTAGCTTTAGTGGAGTCTTGAGCACTGCCAAAGTTTGAAAGCTCTATACAGCACAAACCTTGCACCTGTGGTATAAACTTGAGACAACAGAAATCAAATTGGTCCTGGAATGTAGCTTTCATGACCTTCCATCCATTCTTCTTCCAACCTCTGGAACATTTTCTCCTCCCCTCTCCTCTCTTTTCCCCTCTCTTTGGCCCTTCATTCCCTCGGTTGTTGTTTTTCTTGACTCTTCCCTCCCTCGGTAGCCATTTGTAGAAGACGTGTGCGCTCTCCTGTCCTGCTGTGTCACATGATGGTTACAGCACGTGGCAGCGTGTGCCGATCGACCAATCAGAGCACAGCTTAGCACCGTTGATGCCTTGTAACTAGGGAAACTTTTTGCTCATTTTGCCTTTGTTTTCTTTAAATGATATACAAAGTTTGTTACCCCTACTGGCTTCTCTCTTGTGGTTGTAGTTAAAAAAAAGATCTAGTCTTGACATGCAGCAAGATGAATCAGTCTATTCCTCAAGACATTAAACTATTCAGTCCAAGAATGGTTATCATAAAAATGTTTGACTTTGTAATCATAAAATTGTTTGATAGAAGAGCAGCACATTTCACTGAACTTTGTCAAAAATACAAACTTTTTTGCAGATATTGTTACAGTCACTGAAGATTTATTGTTACAAAGTGACAGTACTGCCTAATTGTGCAGACAGTAACGGTTCTTTTAAAGTCATTATCATCCAATTTTAATTCAATAGAGGGAAAAATCTACCACTAACTCATTTTAATTTTTAGATGTGTGACAATTAAAAAAGGGAATCTTCTTTAAACCCCCCCCCCCTGAAAAAAACCCACAACAACAACAACAAGAAAGACTCAATAAAGGCAGTTCTCGGCTTTGAACCACAAACCTTCACCATAAGAGAGAAGCAAACTAAACCTACTTCAAAGTCATATGCACCTCAAGACTAACAGAGCTTGATTCTAGGTCACAGGTCAAGTCCAACTGAGCGTGCCCAGAGAGCATCTTAAATCGGATCCTGTCCAAATGTCCTGTTTATAGGACCCTGTAGGCTAGCTCCAACCCTATTTATTTTTGCAGAAAAAGGGAAATGGTTAGGGAGGGGGGGGGGGGGAGGGGGAGGGGTTGTAAAGTATCAAACCAGGTGTGGATATTATGAATGGACCGGGGACGTACTGGGTCTTGTTATGAATGAATCGTTGGCTGCTGTTCAACCCACAGGGTCAAGGGTCAAATAGTAGTTAAAATTGAATTTGTTAGGGAAAGTTTGACAAAACTTTCTAGTTCTTGTAGTATTTCAGCTATTAAACTACCTTTCCTTTTGTTTCAAGAAATAGGCTTATGAATTTACAAAAAGAATGGTTGAACACTTCTTTTAAAAATCCATTTCAATTGATTACAGTATCATTCAGTTATCATAAAGAATCATGTATCATCCAGTTTGTGTGAAATATGTAACATTTTGGAGAAAACAAAATTAAGTTTGGGAAATGTTATGGAGGCTGTCAAAATAAAAACTGGTGCTATCTGTATACGTCCATACATACTTAATCTTTCTAACTCTCAAAATGTGATAGAGTCAATTCATCCTCAGGATTGGTGTTAAGAATGATTTTGAGATAAGAAACAAATAGAATAGGTTCATTTTTCCCATTGATCTCCTTCTAAAACCATCCCATTTTTTTTTCTTCAAATGCAAAGCAGACTCCATCTTTTGGATGTTTGAAAAAAATTGTTCACAGACCCTATTCAGAGTCATCCTCCCCCAAACAGCTTCACCATGTTATCTGTTCTATTTTAGAGATTGGGCATTTTGCTTTCTTTTCAGCAGGTGAGAAAATGAAACTACTTTTAAATCCAATTTTGTAATCAGGATTTTGACCCAATCCAACACATATGGTTTCTTCTCTGCAAACTTTATTGTTTAGTGAGTAGTCTTTCATATCAGACCCCATCCTTGCAATTCTTTCACATCTGGTTATGCAGAAGGAAGTTAATATTTTGGTTTGCTTGAATTTATTGAGATTTCAGTGTCGATGCAGACTAACTATATCCAAATTCAGATTTGTTATCAGAAATTGAGAGATGTCCATTCCTCAACAACAAATTGTCACAACCTGTATTGCATGTTTCACCAAAGTTTTACAGAAGTTTCTAAGATGGGGGTACAGACTACACCCCTATTTTTGTTGGTGTATTGTTATGTTATGTCAGAATGATAGGGTCTTCACTGATTAGCAATCCCTGTACCCCTGAGGGTCTTAGCAGCACGCCATTCATTAACTAGGCTTTGCTGGGGGTCTTAGGCTTGTGCCAGGCTTGTGCCTCCAGATTTGTGGTTTGGGTAGTCTAGTCTGGGATATCCAGACCCTCCCTTGATGTCTTGTCACATGGATCTGACATCAGTGGGTCAGGATGTTGAAGCCTTGTTCTTCTTCACTCCACTGCAGTTCTTGTAGTATGTATGCCTGAATGGTTATTTAATTTTGGAGGACTTTTGAATTGAAAAATCAAGCTTGGAAGTGTTTAAAAGAAGTAGCCCCACATTATGCAGTATGCATAGGTTCAATATTTGTAAATACAAAAAAATATATATATTTCAAAGTTGTACAAGTTGAGTACACAGTTGTGTACACATCTATACAAACAGAAACTTTCATGACCTGTCTGATTTTTATCAAAATAATTATTGAAATAAGTTTGGAAAGTTGGCTTAAAGTATCTCTGTGATTCACTGGGTAGCTGTATGAAATCTGTGTGTGACCATGTAGGTCCATGGTGTAACTAAAGAGAACAAGTGCAGTGAAATAAATGCTAATGAAAATGGAACAACTTGTAATGGGATTGGTTTGAAACTTTGAATGTACCATAGATTATCATTTTCATCAACATTGTGATTACCTGTGGTTGTTCTAGCATCCATGTATTGATTAGAGGTGTGTAGTGTATTTATTTACTTATGAGATTAATCAAGGTGTATGTTTGAGACTAGTCAATACCCCTATGGGTGGTAACCAAGCTTTGCACCCTGCTACACTCCATTAACATAGAGGAGACTTTATGCACCAATCACAGAACCAGGACCGGTAGCAGAGGGGTGTAGGGGTGTGGCTCAGATGGGTCTTGCTTACCCCCTAAACTTTTTTTGAAGAGCTGCTGGAGGGTAAACATGTTGCTCATGTTTGATGGGGAGCTACCCCCTGGGCCTGAAGCGTGGGTTTGTGGTGATACCAGCTGACATGCTATCATACACACTTCAACCTACCAGGGAGCTGCTCTCTGATTGGTGGACATCCCGCAGAGGTCGCATGGCACTCTTCTTCCAAACCCACACTCCCTGCTGGTCTATGCTAATGCCTGGGCTCGTGGAGCTGCACCCGCTCTGCGCACGCTCTGCGCAAGACTGGCACGCTTATGCATTGGAATGCTAACTCCCTGGCAGCATCCCTGGTATAATAAACTTCATCAACATCTGTTTTTTCCTCTCCTCCCATCTCTCCCTCTGGAAGTTGGGTTTTGGTAGACAAGCACGCGTGTGTAGCCTGTCACTAAGCGTGCCTTGTATCATATCTAGATGTAGTGTAGCTGTGTGCAGGCCTGTTGCTTGTAAATGTCTTCTGCGCCTGCCCTGCTCTCCTGTTTTATTTTATACTTTGAAAAACATTCATGTACCTCTGGTAGAGCGCCCCACCCCCTTCTTTAATTCTTTCACATTCCTAAATTTCAAAAGCAACTCTTTTTCCAAACTTCCTGCTCTACGATCGCTGTCATCATCGTCATCATCATCATCATCATCATTGGCAGCATCTATCAGTTGAAGACCGGAACGCGTGATTGTACATTTTTACTAGAAATCGAGTGTTCGCTCATTCATCTGGGGTAACCATCGTTGATGCGAGCTGGTCTCTCATGACGACAGGGACCCCAGCATCATCCATCAGGTCTTCAGGTGGGACCAGCTGGAGGACTCCAAGTAACCAGAGACACTGACATTTCCATCCCGTCTTACATTCCACAACTCCAAACCAACTCAACATCCCTGCATCCCTCAACCTCCTCCTCCTCTTCCATCTTCCTAGGAGTACTTCATCATCTATATCCTCTCTTGCTATTTTGGTGGAGCTTATTTGATCCCCATCTTCTATTTTGGTGGAGCCAACTTACGTGACGTTACCCTCATCTGGAATTTTCTCTGGATTTGCATATCACCACTTACAATGTCATTGTGATGCATTACCATAGCAACAAGTTGTCATCTCATCCATCTTCATGAATATTCATGAGACAACATTTTCTTGGACTTTGACCAAGTGACAAGTTCATCGCTTTGTTTTGATGATAAAGTGAATTATACTTTGTTGACATAGCAACGCATTATTTATTTTCAAATTCTGGAACCTCTTTTGGTGTTGCATTAACGCACCTCGCATGTGTTACCAAGTAGCTCCTGATTCAAACAGTTCAGATTCCTACAAGTTTCTGAAACACTCATGACTAAGAAGTGCAAGGACGACGTTATGGTGGTGAAAAAATCCAAATCGAGCAAACCATCTGCCAAGCAACACAAACAGCCCAAGCACGGTAAAAAATGTAAGTGAAATTTTTCTCCCAACTTCTGCATTTCTTCCTGAGATCAATGTCACCACTGAGCATTGTCAACTAGTTTCACTTTTCTTTTGAAAGTGGCATCGATCTCTGACACATGTACCCAATACAATGTGTCTGTTTCTTCCAAACTTCAAATAATGCTTTGTTAAATTTAACCTTACATGACACTTTGCTAGATTGAAAGATGGATGAAGTTTTGTCATCATCTTGTGTGACCTATTTGTTCTTTCCATTGCTCCTTGGAGTCACTTAGATATCCTGTAGAGTTTTGAATTTCATCTGTCTTTTCATCTGTTTTTTCGTTTACCATTCATGACTCATTGTCTTGTGCCCACTCGGAGTCCATTTGTTTGATGGAGATAGCAACTCCCACTCCAAAGAAGCTTCATTTTGGGATGAAATAACTTATCTTTTGTCTTAAAACTTGCAATTCTGACTTTTCTTTTTCGTTTTTTCTATCCTTCTTCAAGATGTGTAGGATGTTTGGCACTTACAATCTGCATCAGTCTTGTGATGTGTCTACAAACCGCACGTTAAAATAGCCAAATTGTTTAGCTCTGATTCACATAACACATGCTCTGTGATACACTAGTAGCTTCTTTTATCTCCCTCAGCCGCTACGACCATGTTTCCACTGCCGAACCTAAATGCTACAGAAAGACGTTTTACCATTATCTTGCTCGCTGTACAACGTTTTACGACCCAATGTGTAAATGTTTGCAGAACACATTAAAAAGTATGCTGTGTTTAAGTGTTATGGCTGGAGAAGTATAAGGTTGTTCACACAGTGACAGTGTACCATATAACATCTATTAATAGTGCGAACAGACTCTGACTCACATATCTGTGTATACAAGTCTGTATTTTCCATTATCACCTTTTTCTCCACAAACCCCAAACTTGAATCGTGGACAACCATTGACAGTGCACATGACCCCTACCTCTAGAAACTTTTGAAAAAGTTGCATTTCAACCATTTTTTAACAATTTAGAAGTAGAACAATTCTTAATTCCTCTAACATGTAGAACCTTCCTTGAGAAAGGTTTAGTTTATTGGGTTTTTAAAAACATTATTTTGTTGAGGTTCATCATGCAAAGTATGTTTTGCCAGTTGCAACAAAGACTAGGAGAGGCCTTCAGGGTGATGGTGGATTATTTTGACATTTCTATCTTTATATTGATATCAATGATATATATATCTTCTTTGTGTGACTCAAACATAAGAAATGTCATATGAGCTTGATGGATGAGGCTGAACTATCAAACTGGTTTGCTTCTGTGTTTCTGTTTCCCGTTGTTTACATCAAGATTCTAGTGAAGTTAGCTTACCCTCAACTTCTATTGATGAATTCTCCTGCTTCTGTTCTCCTTCTGTTCATCTTGTTTGATAACATCTGCCCATTGTGGAACTCTTAAAAAGCTGTTTGTTTCCAGACTTTAATTTTTAGTTTGCTTCTTAGCTTCTAATTACTGTGGTTGTGCTAGTCTTCATTTTCAGCATGCAGGTCAAAGAAGGTGGGCACTTAAACAGTGACATTTCTCTTTTTCTGAATGGTCTTTGAATGTTCTGAATAAAGTAAATTGAAATGAAAATATGTTTTACTATCATAACCAAAACAAAGATTTAGCTGCAATCACATTTCATCGATACTAATTTGATTTATTTCCAAAGAGGGTATTTTTAAAATCTAGTATGAATAAGATGTTTACATAAATGAAATGCAATATAAGAAAAAATTTCAGCTGAGCCTGCTGAGGTGTGTAAATAGCAGCACATATAGATTCTACTGCGCATTAGTGTTGTCATGACTTGTCTTTAATCTCACAGCGTGTCCACACACAAAACAATTTATCGCGAAACTCTATAACGATACGTCGTATAAAGAATCATCGTATAAATTCCAGGATGTCCACACACAAGAAACGTCGTCACTAAAGAATCATCGTATAAAATGCCCCCTGTCCACACACAACATTTTCCGTGATTCTTTATAGAGTTTCGCGATAGTGATAAGAGGTCTGGTCTCATTTCGCTCGAGGTCACGTTAAGCCCCGCCCAGTTAGTTACACTAGTTACACTCCCCCAGGGGGTCCCCCTGTCCACACACAACATTTCCGTGATTAGGCGTGATTCTTTATTGAGTTTCAGTTCGAAACGATGCCCAAACCTGCGTTTCGTTAGACTAGTTTCGTTATACGACGTATCGTTAGTGAGCGTCCACACCTACAATTTTGGTCGTAAAACTATCGCGAAACGGTATCACTATCGCGAAACGGTATAGCTAATCATGATTAGTCACGGAAAATGTTGTGTGTGGACAGGGGGTTAATCACAGATGCTGTTGGATGTGCAGCTGTGTAGATGCAGGTTTACTGAATCCTGGCTACCTTTACTGTGTGGTATTGTGGTGTTGTAGTCTTTAAGTATAGTCTTTCACAAAGGTTCATCTTCAGTGAAAAGACAATTTTAATAGAGGTGGCCCATATGTTAATACTTCTCTGTTTTCAATTCAAAGACTTTGTCTGAAGATGCAGACTAGGTGATGATGAGTATTGAAAATTAGTTGAGATGGCCCAAGGCTGATAGGGTATGCACTAATCAAGTATTACCAACACTCTCTCCCTTCCATTATCCTTACTTCGTTCTCCTTATGTGTTTCAAATCCAAAGCAGGTCGAGTCTGCCGTGGAGAAAAAATCGAAATAGTCGCTGCAAATACTATTACAAGAAATAGTCATGAGGGTAAAGTTATACTTTAAAGCAGGAAGGTTTTTTAACATTAATTTTTAAATTGTTAATAAAGGCATTATACAAAGGGAGGTACAGTATATACTGGTATATATGTATTTGTTTTTAACTTTCCATCACACTTCTCTTTCTCTCTTTCCCTTCTCTGCGTATTAATGTCTCTTCCTTTTCTGTTTAGTTTCTCTTATTTTCAGTCTATTGATATTTCTTTCTTTTTCTGTATGTTGTCTTTTCCTTTCGCACTTTAACTTTCCCCTCTTCCCTCCTCCCTCTTCCCTTGGTTTAACCATCCTTGCATGATATATCTGTGTGCCATCCCAAACATTCCAGCAACATTACCGACTGTTTTTATACGTCCTCTCCTCTGCATTTCTTGGCAATTTGCAGCATTCTGTAACCTTCGGTTCAAACTGGATCACTCCACAACACCATCATGGGATGAGGTTCACCATCTATTGCTTTGGTAAACCTTGTTGCCATGGTAAACCTTGTTGCCATGGCAACCCCTCCAGCCCATGTATCCTCTACAGGGGGTTAGGAGAAGATGTAAGGTAACATGTCCACATCCGAGGAAGATTAGATCATGGATGTCGAGTCATTCTTTTTAGGACTCCTGTTTAGTGTTATCAGCTGAGAGCCTGGAGGGCATTGATTCATATACAGTTTACTTTCACATAACAATAAATAATAATAATATGTCTTGTTTACCCGGGGTAGCCTTATCAGTATTCATACTGTTCTCCCTGAGGGCCCTGCAATCATATTATTACCCCGGTCATCGGATGCACATTCTCTACTCCCTGGGGAGCATTCCAGCCAGTGCATCATTTTTACAAGCGCACACTTGCTAATCTAAGCACATTAGCTTTTGCATCCTACCGGGTACCCATTTAACACCTGGGTGGAGAGTGGCAAATGTAGATCAATGTCTTGCCAAAGGACATTAGTGCCGCGGTGGGACTTGAACCACAGACCTTGTGATCCGCAGTCCGGTGATATATCCACTCGTCCACGACACCTCTACAATTAATGCCCTACTGGCTATCAGCAGTTGATATGTTCTTCTTGTAGAAAGTATGAAACTTTACATTAAACAATAATGTTGTATATAGACAGTCTGCTGTACAGTGGTAATGATGACTTAACTTCCATGAAACAGTTGCCCAATGTTGTGATATATATCCTGGCTGTTGAAGAGGAAGATCAGAGAGGGTAATGACCAGAGACGGAATTATGTGGTCAAGTTCTTTATGTTAAGGAAGGACAGGCTGCGAGGGTGGAATAATTTATCGCCTGCCTGTTCAAAGGAGGGGTGCGATTCACTTGGGAGTTGCTACTCTAGCTGAGAGGGGATTGAACCTTTCCGAAGCGGCTGTGCCGGGGATTTGGCTCAGGATGAAGGCACGGATGGATAGACGGGGTCTAGGTGACGATGATGACGATGATGGAAAATGGGTGGCTGGCTGGAGATTTAGAGTAGAGACCGCAAGCAAGCGAGATTTATGAATGAACAACTTCTAGCTCCTCCCCTATCCTATCCTCCAAGTTCTTTTCTTGAAGACTTGGACTGGTGTTATGTCTGCGTTCAGTCTGCACCTGTTTTCCCAAGACGTTTCACTCAATTTCCTTCCCTCATCCCTCCCTGCTATCACTCTTCTGATACCAAACATTAAAAAATTCTCCTACAGCTCTCCAAAGCTAGTCTATCTCTACAAAGCACGGAAAAACTCCCTCAGCATGTTTTAGAATTCGGGAGAGTTTACCTTGACAAACAGACAAACAGTAGCATTGATTTCCGATGTCACCTCAGTATTTACTATTTCTTCACTAAAATGCATGCTTCAGTTCATATTGAGGATTTGATAATCTCCTTATTTGTAGTATTTAAGATACTTTTTCTCATGTTGGTACCTATCCATTTTGATTTAGGAATGATAAGGAGTTATTTGTTTAAAAAGAACATCCTTGGTCATGTTTCTCTGTATGTTCCATCACAAAAAAGCCCTGGTCCTTTTTTCCTGCCATTGTGATGCTCCAGCGTCTCTGCCATTAAGCCTTCACACCCAGTCAGAACATAGAAGATGTTGGGGTATATATGACTCGTGTTGCAGCTGACTGTCTGTGTAACGAGCTAGGTATAGGAGAAGAGGAGAAGGATTTATAGTCTGAACAGTCTGGCTTGAGATGGGTCGCGTGGCTGGATAACTAGCTTCCCCCCAGTCCCAGAGCTAAATTATTTGGTATCAATGTACAGCTAAACTGCACAATACAATCAGCAATATACAAGGCTAGCTTTATGTGGACAAACAAAAGATAAGTTACAGACGAATAAAAGTTTTTGCAAGGCTGTCGGCAAGTGCTTCATTGAACAAAACGTTCGTTATAAGTTTTGCATTACAGTTCTCTGAAAATGCACCTGTTAAACAATATCTCTTTAAATATCTTATATTATAAATATCATTCTATTAAAATCAAAAGATTAGTTTTGATACTTTTGCTTTTATATGGAACCTAACCTGATATTTTGCTGTGATGGATGGATTTTGTGTAAATTTTTGGAGGGGACATAACTTTTACAGTCTGTATGGAGACTAGTATGAGTGTTTATTCAGAGATGTAGAGAGTAGAGACAACTGGTCAATTTATGAAGGATGAAGATGGACTCAGATTGCGGTGACAGCATTACTGCACCCTGAATCATTTGTTACATACCCGGTAATCTCGTTCTCACTGTGTCATACCGGTACATCAATCACATTACCAAACAGACTCCAAATATTCTTCACATTTATTTCTTACACTTTTGTTTATTTAATGTCTCTACTTTTACCCCCAAATGACTATTTTTTAAAATAAATTTTGGTTCACATGATATCTAAAAACTACTTGTAAAGTTATTTGGCCCCACTGACTGTCATCCCTATATTGTTAATAACTACATCCTGTTGTCAATACATGTTCCAATTAAATTGATTCTGTTGTTTTGTTTTCATGTATGTATCCGCTGGGCCTCTGGGGGTGTTTGACTCTTCTTGGATCTCTCTTCTAGCTCTCCCCCTCTCCATCTCTCATCTCTTTGATCGAATCAGAGACATTACTTGTCAGTTCGATAGCATAGCGTGGGTTTCTCTACACGACAGACCTGGTAATGTTGACAGGAGTCATGAAGTGTTTGTGTAGCGCACATTGCTCACATTATGTTTCTACCACTTGATTGGTATACCTTCTGCCCCACCCATCAGTCTACCCCTCTCTACCAGAGTCCTTTACCCCTCTCTACCAGAGTCCTTTACCCCTATCCACCAGAAACACTCTTACCACTCAAAGAACCATGGTCTACTTAGTCTAATTGCTTCATTACAGAATCAATGTATCTTCCAGGTAGCCCTTAGTTATGGTCCAGTCTACAATCGCAAAAAGCATCTGTTTCGGGGTCAACTTTCGGTGAGGCCCTACATGTTTTAGACCTGGTCCTACTGTACACATAGTGGAAATGTTCATTACATTCTACTCAACACTAGCTCCATTATTGTCTGAGGAAGACCTCTCACATCGAAACATTTTCGCCATCTTTAAAAAAGTACTTTTAAGATTTAACCTTCTTCTCTTCACTTTGTTGGAGGATAGTTTGAATATGAAATATTTCAAATAGTTCTTTTTTGTTTAGTTATGGTGGACTTGAATGGTACATTGATATTCCTTGAATTTTTTAATTTTAAGATATAGATGCACAGAGAAAGAAGGACCTTTTCTTGAAACTACTCTTTTGATCTTTGACCAAAGTTGTTAAAATCAGTAGTGTTAAAAGCAGCATTTGTTATTTATTGAATATATGATAAAATGAGGATCAAGTACATGTATGACTACTCAGCATCTATTATTAAAATACATACTCCTTTTCTAGAGAACTGACCCAAAATGCATCCATTTACATGATAAAACAGTGATGTAGAAGTTCATAAAGTTTGACAATGAGATGACTTCAAAAATCTATCTAGGTTCAAGTATAGAGCCAAATTTTTTTCTTTCGTTCTCTTTTTTGCTGATGCTAACTTTCATCTTAGTCAGTAGCACCTCCGTCAGTCTGTGTTTACAATATGAATATACACTGTCACACAACCGTAGAAAATTATTCATCTTCCTCGCCCTACACCAACCCCTAGTCTACAGAGACAGGCTTTTTGTGGAGTTTTTAAGTGATGTATTGAGAGTTGAACCTACGATGTCACAAAGAGAATCTGATTGTGACCTGATACATTTTGTAAATGTCATTTCAAATTCTCTTGTTGCTTTTGAATTTGCGTACAAACTTTCCTCTTCGATTAATAAGAATTGAGAGAAAAGTTCCTGCTCCCTACACTAGACCACCGCATACCATTCTAACTGGAAACCGTGGAGATATCTAAACTCCAGTCATATATTTTGGGGTGGTTTGATCGGGATGGAAGAAGACACCAAGGTGAAAGAGGTGATCTGAAAACCATGTTTATGCCCCACACACGCCAGCCACGCGCCCCTGTCCTCCAAAACACCAGGCATCATTGTGTGCCCAATTTGAGGGAGCGGCAGGGGTGCACAATGGCTGGCTCAGAGAGGCACGGAGTGTGAATTATAGCCCTGTCTGGGGCCCGTCCTCAGTCAGCGTGCATGGATGCTATTTCTATGATCTATCCTATACTCGCTTTCTATATCCAACTCCCTTTAACCTGTGCTCTTTCTATCTTGTTTATACAGCTCCATCTTTCTGAGTTTAATAAGTTTGTGATGCCTTCATTTGGTATCCATCGAACCTCTCTTTTCATCTTATTCTGCCTCTTTCATTTCTTTCAAACTAATTTTATGTAGGCTAAATATCTTATGAAATGATAGGTACATGATTGAAATCTTTCTTTTAAGTATAACTGTCAGAACCTCATCTTCATTTCTTAATATGTTTTGTCTTGTGTTACTCCTTTACTCTCTATTATCTTGTATTTGCCTGTGTTCTACTTGTATGTGGCCCCCTATGTGCTAAATATTTCCAAAATCACTACTCAATTGAGATTTCAATTTTAAAATGCTTTTTAGTGTTGGCAACTGAGAGACATTCATATTTTGTTTAACAACCAATATGGGATCTGATTAACGTGGGCAAAATAACGTTGAATTTTAGTAACCATAGGTAAAGTGAGTTTGTGAAATTCTTGTACAAAGTTTGAAACGAAAAAATCCTTTCTTACACTCTCCTTGCTGAAGGCCAGGTATACACATGTACATGTTCACTTCCTGCTGTGCAGTGATCACATCAGTATGAAAATGAGGTTGTAATTGCCGTTACCTTCTTACTAGGCAAGCCGTCCGTGACATCAAATTGGCAATGCAATACACGTCCAGTGAACCCTTCCCTCTCCGAACCTAATTAATTCCTAATTGGCTGCGAAGGCTGTTGATTGTTAACCCAAAAGTTGGTCTTGCTGGGCTTATTCATTTGTGGCATTGCATGTGAAGATTGTCAGTGCCGTGTAGTAGTCTGTAGAACGATTAGGTAGATGGAAGGGACTATCCAGTTATTCTTCATCGTCAAAGTATAAAAAAGTGATTCTTAGAGCAGAGGTCCCATCTTCATTAGCTTTTGTTCTTTAAAAGCTTAAATGTTGAAACTAATATTCAAAATTGCAGAGGAGTTTAAGCATTTTCAAAATGTTATATTTCGCTGCTTTTATCACTTGATTTAACACTGACAAACATTGCATCTGGCAGTAGAAAGTGTGAAATTTACCACTTAAAAAAAGCTGTCACTTCTCTGTTATTTCAAGTGTTGATTAAACAATAAAACAAAGTATATAGAATGACATTGAACATTTTTAAACAAAGAAATTGTAAAACATTGTATTACCAAGACGATACAACAACATTTCACCTTAACTTTGAACAACTTCATCTCATAAGATGAACTCTCAGTGCAATTGTAGTTTATAAATTCAATTAATAAACTAACTCTTTTTAGGCTGCTCCTGGAGCAGAAAAGCCCTTTTCAGCTTGATCATGGAGCCAATTCAGTTACCACTTTGATGACAGGTAGAATTGAGTTTGGATAGTAACTGATTCAAGAAATTTAATATTCTCTCAATCCTCGCCCAAAATCACCAGAATTGGGTCAGATTTTTCACTCAACAGTAATGAATATCTGGCTGTTCAGTATATATATATAGTTCATTACAGCAACTACTTTAGTGAATTTAGAACTACAAGTACATTAGAATTGTGAACATCTATTGTGCCACAGAATCAATGAAATGAAGATGATGATTGTGAGCTCCAAATGTCTTGAAAATATTGACTTTCTGTGTCAGGGGTGTTTTGATGCCATGATGTGGTTCGAAAGTCAAGGCTGATGGGGGTTTCTCGCTTTACCCGCAAATCCAGAGTAAACTCCCCCTCGTCGAAAATCAAGTCGTTACGCGCCATGTATCGAAGGAAGATGACAGGTAATTTTCTTGGGCATTTCACTGGAGATTACATGTTTATATACGGCAGAATCCTAGCCAAATATTTGGGAGGATTAGCAAAGGTTTTATGGAGATGGAGTTGGAAGTCTTTCTTGGGGGGCTGTCGAGAAATTGGTAGATTTGGGGGATGGGTTTGGAAGCTTTGGTTCTGGTACCTCAGTGACAAGCATCATTTGGGAATTTGAAGGAACGATGGTCGATTGGGATAGAGCCATGTAATGAGAATGTCAAAATGTAGGGAGAGGAATAAGTCTGATTGTAATTTGATTCCACATTTAAAGCTGCCTACAACCAAATTTATTTTGCTCTCTTTTTTTATTTTTTAATTTTTTTTTTAATAATTTCTTGAAATATAGATCTTACAGAGAACTGTCATTTAAGTTCCAAAGTAATTTTCCAGGATTTTGTGTGGGTATATGTGTTAGTATGTTTTGAATGATGTTTTATTTGCAATGTCAGGCAAATGGAATAATATGGAGATGAAGATGAATACTTTGCCATGTGTGATGCAAAGAGTGATTGAATAAAATAAAGATATATCTAATCTAACTACTTTTAAATGAAGGAAAAGTTTATGCAGGTATATAGAGTATATGCAGAAAGATGTGTTGAGATAGATAGTGACCTGCGATAACCCTTACCCAAAGAAAAATACATAAACGAGTTGTTTTAGGAGCACAAACAAAACGAGAAGGAGGTCACCGAAGCTAGGGTGCATACCAATGGAGGAGGAGAGTGGAGATGGAGAGAGAACAAACTACATCTCCTCCTACACTTACTGGCTTTTAACATCCAATCTGTCCATTTTATATCTATGATTTGTTTATAGCTACAGCCTCATCAGAGCCTACCCATTTCTGCCCGGGCCCCAATGTTTGTGTAGTAAAGAAAATAAATTTGTAGGACTCCCTCCTTTCCCCCGCCTCTCCACCACCAAACACCGGTATTTGCCTCATCCAGTGGAACAAAAGAGAGTAAGCGGGATGGAGCTTCTGTCTGGTAGCATTATCCAGTAGAGTCTGGTGTTGAATTATGTGAGAGGAGGGGAGCTCCTCCGAGTTGGGAGGTTTTTATCACCGTAACGTCTGTCAGGAACGCATCTTTTATCGATAAATGCCATTATTTATGCCCCTTCTAAGACTTGGTTAAGCTCTGTGATGATAAATCAGGAATGTCATATTTCTTTCTCCATTTCTCTGTCACTCCAACGATATGCTTTTGATAGTCATGATGGCATAGAAGAATGATTAGATATGAAGTGATAATTCTTTCATAATTCAAAATTTTTGTTACCATTGTAATACACTACTTTTTTTTATTTGTGAAATTCTTCTGGATACTGTATATTCTTGTAAGATTTTGGAAAGCTTTACCCATGCTAAAGCTTAGCATTTAAAAGATAATTGTGTATTTTTCAAATGATTTGACCTCTTTACCAAACTTTGGTGGAGAAAAAGAACTAGACAGTAGTGAAAGATCTGTGGGCTTTTTTTTAATAGTTTTGAATCCAGGGCCTTCTGGTCAAAGTTAGAGTAATCTCTGCACAGGATTTTCTCAACGAGTTCAATATCAGTGATTCAGCATTGCTTGATATAGTTTTTATTTTTCTGTTCATATTTTGTTGACCACTTGGCCAGTCCCTCAAATGCTTTGTTTTTTTTTCTTTCCTGTGCATGTTTTGATATTCCTGAAGTAGCATTTTATTCCCTTTTGCCCTTTTTAAAAATCTAATATGCCTTCATCCCAAGTGGATTTTCCAAGATTTTTCATGGAAAGATTGTTGAGTATCCCTTTCTCTGAATTTCTTGCTCTGTGTGATGTCAAAATGATGGAGCACAGTGAAACCTCAAGTGCTATGCAACAACCAACTTGAACTCCAATAAGGAACAAATTCTGCTGCTATGCTCTGAATGATCTATGTGTAAAGTAGAATGATATCAACTTTTTGATCTGTTATTTGTTTTTCATTCCTACTTCATGACTATAATGTCCCTTTGTCTGAGTATGCCATTTAGATACAAGTTCTGTTTAAAGTCAATTAGGGAATGTAGAATGAAGGATTGCAAAACGGATCATTATTCAGGAACGACTGCGTTAAAGTCTTTAAACTGATCTAGGACAGGGGAGCCAATTAAAATTCAGTCCACATTTGTCATGCAGATAAGATGTAGAATTCATTAAAAAATAGTTCAGACATCAGAATGCCATAATAACATTGGCTGTATAGGGTTTGCTTCAGTGACAAATGCAAAACAATTTTGTGTCTTTCTTTGTGGAGTGGTTCATAAATCAGTCCATCAGGAAACTGAAACCGGCAGTGTCAATGCTGGGTGTTTATTTGGCCGAGATGTCCAACGATAGAGGGGCAAGGTGGACGAAGAAATAGAACAGACAAGCGCCCAGTTTGGGGGATAATCAGAGAAATCAGATGCCCTACCATAAACACCACATGGAACCCTTGGGATGGGGCTGAAGATGCCTTGGTGTGCTGGCTCGTGCTGATCAGCACTACGTCAAACCTCATGGGATGGGACCAAACAGCCAGTTTAGGGTCACAATAAACACCACCACTACACCAAAACCCATGGGATGGGACCGATATATAAAGTGATATGCATGGCCACACAGTGTGAGCTATTTTAACCTAAATTGACCATGACTGTGAGTGGTCATTTTCACTTTTATTTTAGACAAAAAGAAAACAAAGAAGAGAAACACCTTGAAAAAAGAAACCTTGATACATAAAAAGTAAAATTTCTGAAGTGCCTTGCATGGAGTGCATATTGTTCAGATCAGATAGCTTAAAATGTAATAGGTATCTCTTCCCATTGTCTTACCGAAGAGCATATCCAGTCCCACACATAGAGATCTGAGTTATATTTCATCTGAAGCGATTTATTACACATGTTGTTACCATTGTAATTATGACCTAAGTGTTGGTAGGATATAGATGACTTATTGATCGGCTACATGGCAGGAGAGGTTATACATTAAATACCAAGGGTAATGTCAAAGCCCCATTCACATTCGGATGAACAGCCCCTTCTCAAGGTCTGCCTGAAATCAGCACTGTTCTAAAACTTAAATCTGTTCCAACCTATTTTTTAAGTAGCAATGCATATGATTTTACTGCATTTCACTGCAATGACTACGTTCATCTTTTTGTGCCACAAGTGTTTTATTTTAATTATTTCAACCTTTGCTTGGATGGTTTGAAGTGAGCTTGTGCGTAGAGCCGGAGCCAACGGAAATTGAGTTCAGTCGGCTCAGGCAATGTGAACACAACACAAATTTAATCACAGTGTACTCCACCAAGTTTGACAAGCATCTTGTGTACTAGATCATTTCTCAGAGCGATTCCAGTTTACAATGTAGAGTGTTAACAGTGCCTTTAGACATTGACGTTATATTTGATACAAGCTTAATATGTGTGAACATTGACCTGATAAGTAAAACGAGCTTTATGTTTTAGAGTGTGAACAGTGCCTTGAGACATTGATGTAGGAGTAATAGTGTTGGTAGCGCTCTTGAGATGAGATAACCCCAGTGCGTCTTCATTGCTTGATAGGAACTTGGCAGCTGACCATGTTGGACCCAGTCAATGAAAAGAAGATGGGCAAAGCCTGGAGAAGGATAGAGGGATGCTTCGTATGTTATGTAAAAATAGAAGAAGGTGTGAAAGGGGCTTGAAAGGGGGAAGAGAGAGAGAGAGAGGGGAGGGGGAGAGAGAGAGAGAGAGGGGGGAGGGGGAAGAGAGAGAGAGAGAGAGAGATAGATAGATAGGAGGAGAGGGAGAGAGAGAGAGAAAGAGAGAGGGGGTGGGGGAGAGGAGGGGGAGAGAGAGAGGGGGGGGGGGGGTGGGTGAGAAGGAAGTTGAAAGGAAACAGGAGTGAGGGAAAGATGAATAGTGAAACAGAGAAAAAGGAAAATGACATTTAAAGAACTAAGGCAGAAATTTTGGAATGAGGATTAATCAATAAGGAGGAAATCACTTGAATCTTACATGTGAGAAATCTGAGAAACAGAAGTGAAGAGAGCAAGGGATGTAGAAATAGAAGAAAACTTTCAAAAAAATGTTGGAAAGTGAAGGAAGGAGAGGCTTTACTGTCAATAGAAAATAGGCAAGGTTCAAATGCATAACCTTATTTATATACAAATGTAATCGTATTTATACCAATTTTTCATAAGCTACTCACATTTTACAAAATTCAGTGTTTTGCTATCTACTCAAGATCACAGTGGTATTTCATTGTTTCCGAGAATTATTCTCTATATTCGTTATACATATCTGCTATCTAGCATGCATATTTCTAGTAACATTTAGACTACCTGATTACTATTAAATAGTCTTGGGGCCCCCTAGTGCCTGGTATGATAGGGTGACAAAACTAGACCATACTCCAATCATCAGCTGGCCTAGGTATGATTGGTAGACCTATACTGTAATGTTTAATTAAGTTGTACAGGTGCAAGTGGAATGAGGCCTTCTCCATCTCAAGGCAATTGTTAATATACAACTCAGGGGTGTATAGTGATCATTTAAACGAAGGTGAAATGAAAACCTCAACCATTAATTAATTCCTTTTAAAAAAAATGTGATTTTGTAGAATATCACTTATTAAGAGCTGGTTGGAGCTTGGTTCTGTTAAAAGGATAGAAATTAACAAACTTCTTGTCTTCTAGCAAACCATAGTTATTGGACAGATAAAAGGGAATGTCTTTATAGCATTTCTATGTACATATGACGATTTAGAATCTTATAAATGGCCATAATGTTATGTCTGCTAGCCTTTTAATGCAAGATAAGTTGATTTGCAGACATTTGATATCTTGGAAAGCTTGCTTAACTATAGTGACTGGTAGCATGGATGGGTGCTGAAAGGAAAGTAATTAGTTAAGTCCCTAGATATAACAGCATGAAAAGCATGATTCATGGTTGATGCACCCCTCAACATTATACCTTCCCTCCATCTCACTTGCTGCGATGCTCTCAAACTCTACTTAATATGCTTAGTTTTCTATCTCTCTCTGAGTGCTGCCGCCCCTTCCTTCTGCGTTAATTCATGCTATTCATTCTCTTCAACTGTCTCTCTCTCTCTCTCTCTCTCCCTCTCTCTTTCTCTCTCTCCCTCCCTTTTCTCTCTCTCTCTCTCTCGCCCTCTCTCTTTCTCTCTCTCCTTTTCTCTCTCTCATTCTGTCTGAACTCTTCTATTATCTTTTGTTTTGTCCTTTTCTGTCTTCTTTACGTTCTAAAATCTCATTGTCTCTCCCTTCTCTCTCTCTCTCTCTCCCTCACTCTTGCTCTTCCATTCTGCCTTGACTCTTCCATTATCTCTCTCTGTACATCTCTCTCACACTCTCTCTATCTCTCTCTCTCTCTCTCTCTCTCTCTCTTTCTCTCTCACTCTCTTCCTCTCCCTCTCTCTCTCTCTCTCTCTCTTCCTCTCTCTCATCTTGTCATCTCAGCTCTCATCTCTTCTTTCAGCCAGGGGGTGCTCCTGTCTGAACATGAACTATGGAATGTGTAGGACATTTAACGGTGTTTATATATAGATGGCCGATATGATGCTATCATCTAAACTAGCTCACTGGTAATCAATTCCTCATAACGAGGCTCTAGTTTCGTCTAGCAAACACCGGCGCATGGCTGATGATGACGAAAAAGACGTTGCCCCTCCCCTGTCAATATCTTGGGCCTTAATCAGACCCTTTTATTTACCCAAGTTGCTATGGAAACTTGATTTGACTATTGTGACATAAAACAACATGCTTCTAAATCTATTCAGATTGTTTGACAACAGATTTGAGTAAAATAAATTTACATGGCAAATTTATAGATTTATAGATTATTTATGGATTACATCAAAGACTCTTTGGTTGAATTAAACACAACCTGTAGTTTTTAATCATGTACCAGCCTTACAACTTGATAGTAGGCAAACTTTCATCCTCTCCTTAGCTTGAGAAAGTCCACAGGAAGGGAGCAAAGCTCGTCTACTAACCTCGTAAGATTGCAAAATGCTTAAAAACTACGGGTTATAAAATGGGTTAAGTGCTCTTCTCCCTTACCCACTCACATACTCCTATGTGACTAGTGAGCAACATTCAAACTGCCACGTAGTGATGTTTGGATCAGGGGCTTCTGTCATTGTGAGTATCTTACCAGAAGATCATATTCCAGGCACGACAGACAGCTGATCCAAATCTAAGAGACAAATGAGTTGCAAGACTCTTCAAAGACCAACCAATGCTTCTTAAAGATGAAGTCAGCCTTTTTTGTCATATTTGCAGGACTCTAGCTTCTCTGCAATCTATTTAGGTTTACAGAAATACAGGTCTTCTTCCTGATACACCTAAAAATATAAAGAAAGCACAGTTAGTCAATGACAGCAAAAATCAGCCCCTTAAAGAAGATGATTAGTGAGTGAAATGCTTCTATAATACAATTTTTTTGATAGATGGTTGCAAATTTCATACTATTTTGGTATGTTGAATTACGGGGAAATGCACAAGAAATTTGTTAAGTCATCCCCACCCCTTCCCCCCTCCTAATCCCCCAAAAAGTGGAAGTTCTGTTTCATTCTTATATAATGTGCATAGGGTACTGCTTTACACTTTCTGTTCTTTTTGGCTTCCAATAATTGATAGATTATTAAGATAATGATTCTTTATTTAACTCCAAGAGAGGACTTTTATAAATTGTCTTTTTAGAGCCAGAAGTTTATCAACTCTGTTTTACTTTTATATGAGTTAATGCCCTTCTGGCTCCAAACAGACGAAATGTCAGGTGATACCTTTAAGACATAGCTAGCTGTGTTATTTGGTCTGCTCTGGTCTGATCTGGTGCGGCAGATTGATGGGTAGAAGTAGGAGCTATCTCAGGTAATGAACCGTTTTCTAATGAGCAGTCTGTAATGTTAACAGCCTATAATATGTTGGGTTGCTTGATGAGCCTGCCAGCTTCTGGAATGCTCGTTTAAAGGGATAGGTTAAGAAAACTTTCTTTAATACATCAAGGCCCAACTAGAGAGACTCGATGTGCAACATCATCAAACATTGGATAGGAATCTGCTTTGGCAGATACATGGGAGGCTCATCGTTCATTTCATGTTTGACTAAGGTCTTTTGATGAGAGCTCTTAAACACCTCCAGGAGAAAACATTCATTTTGGTCAATGTCACTTTCATTAAAGGGCCACAAGAGTTAGAGAAACGATGAGACAAACTCAGAGAGAGAGAGAGAGAGAGAGAGATGGTAATAGAAAGAGATAGAGAGGGAAAAAAGGGAGAGAGAGAAATAGAGCATGGTCTTGTGTTCAAAAGAACCTGTACATGCCTGTTGCAGGAATATCTTTTTGGCGGTATTTAAAGAGATGACAAGAGGAATCATAAGTTACCGGAGAAGGAATAGGAGTATCATTGCCAACATGGTCCAACATGGTTAGCCATCATGAGTACATCCTATCGCTATGTTGTTTTGAATGTACAGTGATGATTTGCTGTTTACTTGTCATGCTGGTTTCCAATTTGAAACCCTGGTATTCCATGTCTACTTGGTGTATCCTTTGCTGCCGAAGGATTTCAAACTGATGGGTTTAAAGGTAATACAAAGTTTTGGGAAGTTGTGAAAATTGGGTGGATAGTGATTCTTTACCATTTTGATATATTTGGATGCCCCTGTGGATGTATTATAAGCACTAGAAAAATTAGCCCCTAAAACACTTCTGCTTTCGAGAAAAATTGAATATAAAAATTTACCGGTGCTCCCGGTAAATTTTGATAAATTTCAAATAGCGCCTATGGCCGTACAATGGTAGCTGCGACCATGAAAATCTCAGAATATGTAGTTGTGATATATAATTTCCAAACGGGAATAGCTAAACGGTCGATTTTAGTCAAGAAACATTGTTTTATAGCTTAATTAATATCTTGACCTTGAGAGGGAGCTACACAACATAAAGAGTTTATTATTTACAATTTCAAAACTTTAGACTCGTTTTCAACTGCAACAGCGATCACTTAATATTGTAGGATGGCATTTGCTTCCATTATGTTCATTTGAACCAAATTCATGACCCCATACCAAAACTTTGTATTACCTTTAAGTATGATGATTGTAGTTAGGACTAGAACTCTGTAGTCATAACTTCACGTTCTGTAAGTGATCCTGTACAGCTGACTTGCAACGTAAGAAGACGATGTCATCACTGTAAGAACATGTCTATGGTGTTCATCTTGATTGCTTCAAGGAAAAGTGTAATGTTGCCTTTTAATGATTTTGTAGGAAAGCATTCAAGAACTGGATCTAAATGTTGACGCACCCAATATTCCTAGTAATTCCAGAACGTACATTTTTCAAATATTATTTTAGTCCTGCAAAAGACAAGTTCTGAAACGTACGGCAAAACGATGATATTTCTTAATCCAATACTAATGTCATGAAATTTATTATTAGGTAACAAATTAACAATGGTCTGTATGACTATTGTCGATTCATCAAGAGACTTTAAGCCAGCGCTGTCCATTAATATCTTGAGAGAGGTGTCATTTGGTTGAAGATACAGCCTACGGCAAAAAATTCTTCAATTATGAACCGGATCTTCTTAGACAAGCATCTAATGTCTCAATGCGTAGAGGCATCATCCTTAATACATGAAGAGTAAAACAATTGTCTCTTACAAAGGGTATGGATTCTGGGCCATCTGCCTGCAGCCAAATTGTTGAATTATGGACCGGATATTTTTAGACGAGGCTTAAGGTTGCGATTCCAATGATTAAATCGGTTGTGCCACGCCTTGCTCTTGAGGTGCTCGTTCTAGATCATCTGCCAGTGGCAACATTCTGCAATCATATACCAGGTCCTTCAGGGACAAGGAGAGCATATCATGCAGCCTGTAGACCTATAGAAAAGGGCTTCACCAAGGTTTTACTATAGATCCATGTGTAAATTGATACATCATTTACATTACCAAACTGGACTTTAACATTTGGGATTTTTGAAGGGATGGAAATATACTTTTTTAAATAAGAAAGAAATATTCTAATGGCGGTCAAACTGATGCTCTAGAGTCCCAATCTTTCCAAGAACAATTAAGTAATGGGATGATCATGTTCTTTAGTCCATAAATTTCCCCAAAACATGGGGGTGAGGGAATAAGTTGGGAAATATAGAAAGAGCTCCATCCTATTCAAGTTAAAATGTAACATATCCAAATGTATCCTCCTTAAAGAGATAACCAAGATCAGGAGCTCATCATGCTGTCATTACTGAGCTCATGGAGTGGGTATCTCTTTGATTCAAAGGATAGCTGCGTAACTAAACGGTAGGAACAGGAACACCTCATTTTTTGTTAGCCAGAGGGAAAGGATGAACAGTAAGGTATCAAATCAACCTCAAAATGTGTAGGAGTATAGCCCCTCGGCAGGCAGGCAGCGTGCCATCAAGAATCATTTGTCAGATCGCTAGACACATTGCCAGACGATGGCGTGGTCGTCATGGAGATGCCATTCAAAGGATGCGCTTTCTCGTGTCATCCTGTCGTTACCTGCTGCTGCTGCTGCTACCTTTTTCATGTTCTGAGAGTTACTGCGAGTTGTTATGTCATGTCACTCCAAAGTTTCACCAGGGTTGTGTTGCTACCAGATGATTCATCTAGCAAGATGAAATATTCCATTGCAAGCAACCATATAGTCTCCTTTGCTTCAAGAAATGAAATTGTTACTCTATCATACCTGACATAAAGTTTCTGCAATGAATTTTGATTTATTTTTTTTACCTAATACTACTTTGAAATCCATTGAAATATATTCATATGTTTTGCACTTTTGATAATGAAAGATTAAATATTGTTCCAATATTCACAGTTGAAGCAAACATTAGTAAGTCTATGTGCAGACTTTCAACTTTACATTATTGTTTCTAGATTATTGTGTAGTGGGAATTTGTATACCGGCGGTAGTACTGGTTTCTACATGCATGATTGTAGATTATTATTGAATTTATACAAAGACCTCTGACCATATACATGTAAATGTTATACCTATATACGTGTTTCTGGGGTGGGGGATTCACATTTGAAGTGGAGAAATGTCCATGCTCTTAAATAAAGTGCTGAGAAGTGTCAAAAATATGATTTACAGAGCACTCAATAAAACCAGATAATAAAATGTAAGAACAGAGAAGTTCATAATGAATGTTCACATTCAACAATTTTATAGGCTCTTCATGGTGAAAATCAATTACAGCAACATGATTTCCTCAATTTATAGCATGCTCGTATGTGAGGTCACTTTTATTTAACAACCATGTGAGTATTTCCATCCTAATTTGTCCCATTATACCTTTTGTGAAGCAAAGCGTGTGAGCTAAAAGTGGCAGCGACACATCCCATGTAATGGAATTACATAGAGAATCAAAGAGTTCACAACTTGATGGACTCCGGAGTTTCATAACTTTGATCTCAGCTCTTGAGAAAGTTTCATGCCACAAAATAATTGAATCTCAATTAACACAACACTAAATTTATGCAATTTGCAAAAGTTTCATTTCATGGAGTTTCTAGTTTTACAATATTAAGATCTCTACATGAGTAAAACAACGTCAATTTTAGAGACATCATTTAGTGACGCGATGATATGATTGATCCAGCTCATCGGTCGGATGCAAGCTGAATAAACTCCACACTTGTCACATGAGAATGTGGTAATGTAGTCTTATCATCCTTCTAGTTCACTGACCGCATTGCTCTAGCATTGGTCAAGCATTGGTCGAGCATAGTACTGGTCAAGCAGAGGAGATACCTAGGCCTCATCACGATGGTCAAGCAGGATGAGGATGTGTGCCGGATATTAATTTGTCCAATCTGGGGGACTTCCTTCGACTAATGACCGGAATCTGTCTTCTTGAAATCAGAACAAGGTGGATCGAGGCGTAGAGGTCATCGTTTAGAAATGGTCAACAGACTTGGCCTTAATTAATTAATCAATCATCAAACTCGTTCATCATTTTCAACACATCAAGATTCTCTTTGTATTGGCAACATTGCCTGCATAGAGTAGCCCACCGTTTTTCCTGAAGCTTCTTAAGCTTTGAAATGGACTTTGAGTTAATTGAGTAGAATTCACCTTTTTGATTTAGATTATAATGATTGAATGATAGATCCACTAAATTAGTAATAATGTTAGGAACTTATTATATGTTGGGTCATCTTTTTAAAAGGAGTTTGTCCAAATGAAACCACAATATGGTCAAAGAAACAGATATGAAATTGCCTCCCTGCCCAGACACCCTAATTCCTCACTTGTTTTATGGTGATTGGCAATTGGGTTTTATTGCAACATTGTGATTTCTTTTATTTCCAACCTTCCTGCAAACCCCCAAAGTTATCCTTGATATAAACACAACTTGAATGATTTACTCCTCCTTCTAGTGAGGAACGTGTTGCAACCCTGCTTCTCTGACAATTTTCTGGTTGTAAATTTGCCACATTTCTACATCTGATCAGTTATATTTTCACAGTTTCTCAAGGATCCTAATTTAGAGTACAGACACTTGCCTGATTGATTGATAACTACCAGGAGTAAATTCATACTTCATTTAATCTGAACATAGTGATAATAATGACAGATTTGTGATTTTTTAAATCCTGCTTAATGCTCGTTTAAGTCCATAGTGACACTGAAAGTGCTTGAAAAAAACTCTAAAAACTAAGTTGGACTTGAAGGTTGGCAGGGGAGAGAAGTAGTTAAAATGATGAATGGATTAGTTTTAATAGTGTATGCCTGGATTGTAATGGATTTGTTATATAGCTATAAATGTAGTGATTCTTTATACAGATTGTAAACGACAAAGCATTGCCTTTTCCATTGGGTGTATGGAAGGTCTATCAAATTTAGACAAATTCTTGTATTTGATTGGATAATTTGTGGGCAGTATTTGGTTTCACTTTTTGCATCAACGCATAAAAGATGAGAGACAAACGGGATGTGTATAACAGAAGCTAAGGGATTATGCTATCGTATTAGATTTCTTTCTGAAGCATGAACTTTGAGATCTGAAATTGATATTCAGGTATGGTAAATGGAGTTACCTTTTGACCGATAGAACGGAGACTGTTGTGCCCTTCAAGATCAAAAGAATATATTTATGAGAGCTAGGTCGTATAATCTTGATAACAAACAAGTTTCGTTTGTATAATAAAGTAGTTAGCCCAACGTAAGTTCTTTGAATAAATCTAGCAGTGCTTGCGTGTCTCTGATATGAGATGCATCCCCCAAAAGATACTTAGGCACATCGTTGGATCGATGTATTGAGCGCTATATAAACACAGAATATTATCATTATTATTTATTTACACATTTCTTGCCAAAGACAAAATATGTGAATCTAATAATGAAGTAGTGAGTCCAGTGTAAGCTCTCTTTGATTAAGTTCTTTGAATAAATCTAGCAGTGCTTGCATTGCCTCTGATATGAGATGCATCCCCCAAAACAAATCCCGTTCACACATTTCATGCATGAGACATTATTATAAAATGTGAACACAGTTCTTGTGCGTCCATCTTTCGTTATCTGCCCCATGTGTGTGGAGGAGGGTTTTTTCTTCTCCTCCTTTCTGCGGTTATGTTTACTGCCTGCGATTCAGGCCCTTGGGCTGCATCCTTGTTCGACTGGGATAATTGGTGAAAATAGAGGTCATGTAAAAGAGAAATCTAACTAAGGAGAAGAAAAAGTGACACGTGCCATTTTTTTCTTACCCTCCTAACTATTCTGCTAAGTAGGTGGAATGTGTTTAATGACCAATCATTGGAGCATTCATTTTATACAACGTGAAATTGAGCATTACTTTGTTGATCTGGTGCCCTACTTCCAGCGCTTCCTTCCTCCAAACTCTTCTTCGCTCCTTGGGTTTTATAAACTTCTAGTCTTTCTTGTTCAAGTTCTTTTTATCTTCTCCAACTTGTCCTTGGCGGTTTTCAAGCTGAAGAATTTTCGGCAGTAGTTCCATATGCCTCCCAAATTACTGTCACACGAGATGTTGAAGTTGAGCAAACGATCGGCCTTCGTGCAGACTATTTTCTTACCAGTCTTGATCTATTTCATATGAGATCCTGGCTGTGATAAAAGCTAAAAATATTTGGTTGCCTGCTGCATATTTTCACTTTCTCTACTGCCCAGTTTTTGAAGCGATGCCTCTACCACTGGTCTGGGGTGCATATTTTAGACATTATCTTGTGGTATAGTTCACTTGTCTTGGGTTTCGTCAACCAGATTCAAGTCGATTAGGGTGGATTGGGGGTGAAATACAAGAGCACCCCAATTTGGATCCTGAAAATTGCCCTCCTCTGATAGGGCTGGGTGACAAAGAACTTGCTCCGTACATAACATGAAGAAGAAGCAGTTTGTTTAATAAATGATTTTGAAGGAGTAAATATTATAGGACTGACATTGGATGGGTCTGATGAGAAGCAAATATAGAATTCAATTGATGCATCCAATTTATAGATTACAATTGGTATGTGCAATTATTCTTATCGTCTGTTTGATTGGTATTGTCAGGTTAGGTTTTGAAAAAATGGGCAGGTACCTTCTTTCACTTTGCAATTATCTCTGTTGATGGTGATTGTTGCCATCAGCATCTACTACCACCACCACCCTTATCATCATTATCAGCAGCAGCGCCACCAACACTATCATCATCACTGTCATCATCATTACCGTCATCCTCATCACCCACATTACCCTCCTTAGTATTGTCATGACAACAATCTTCCACAATAATATCTGTGCAGAAAGACTCCATATCTTGTATGTGAGTGTCAGATTATATCACGAGATGTCTAGATTTCCATTCTAAATTGGATATTTTCTTCGAAAGGGGGTCCAATCAGGATCGAAGTCGGGCGGAGGACTCAATTTGGCAGTGAGTGATGAGAGAGGTAAAGGAGAGTAACCCACCTTGATTCAAAGGGTCTAGCCCCTTGAGTCTTCAGCTCCCAGTAGGTCCCCCTTCTATAGTCTTGGTCTCCAATACCTTGTTAAGGGCCAAGTGATCGGATACAGGTTCCTTGCGGTCATTTGTTTCTATCTATTTAACTTAAAGCAGTACTTGGTCATGAAGTGAGCTACTTCTTTAAAATATGTGCTGCAACCATTTCAGAATGAATTTTATAATCCATGTAGATTACAAGGTCTATTCCCTAGGCTAAGTTAGCTGCAATGGTTATATTTCTGAAGACTAACCCACAGATCAACTTCTCTGCTGTCAAAATATTTGAATGGAATCCTTCAATTTTCATACTACCATTGTAAGTAAACACATAGAAAAAGGTCCCTTTGGTTTCTTTCTCTTTTGGTAATGGTGCTTGGAAGAAGTCGTTCTGGCAATGTTTAGCCCCATTTGACAATGGATTAGCTCTGGACTAGATGAAGCTGTATAACCCCCACTGAGCATGTCAGTAATGACATGTGTTTAGCAGCAAGATGAAAGACGATTTCCAAATATTTGACAAACAATTTTCATATCAGAATTTTCCATCTCCTAGCTTGATGAAAACCTGTAGAAATTTGTTTTTCCCTCCTGTTTACCAATATTAAAGTGCTTTGCAAGTTTCATGGTTGTAGATTGTTTTGGATATTTTTTTTTCATTAAAAAAAGAAGAAAATAAAGTGAAATGTTAGGTGAAAAGCAAGTGATTTGCATAGATGTACTTTGTGATAACTCCTTGTTACAATGAATCATCTGATTGTCCTTTACCTTCAAGACGATATCTTGCAGTTAAGATTATCAGGATGATTTTCAGGTTGGCCACAAAATAAAGTTTATTGTAATCATAGAGCATATTGTGAGTAAGTTTGTGTTGGCCGAATACTTCAAGAAGTCTCCTTTCCAGAATTATGAAGATCTGGTGGGTGTTTCACAAAACTTGTCATTAGTGACAAATGACAGTTTTTGTTATAAGCTACTGAAATCCTTGCTTCTGATTGGTTATTAGCAGATTTGTCACTGATTTTTGTCATTTGTCATTGAAAAAAGGCTTCGTGAAACGGGCCCCAGAAGTGATATTCTACCAATATGAGCTTTGATCACCCAGTGTTGATGGTGATGACCGAGACCAAAGTTTGATGAGAAGTCGTAGCTATCATCCTCTGACTGAGTCTGAGGCTACAGCTTACTTGTTGCTTCCTGGACCAGACAAGGACAGGGCAACTGTCGGAGTATTCAAGCTGATTGGTCACGTCACTAGCCCCGCTGGGCCGCTCGTGGCAACCAGCTGATTTGGCCGACTTGGGTTTCCCCTCCGGCCAATCAGAGAGCTGATACCATTCTCCGTCTCCCCATGATGGGGTAAAGAGTTTAACGGACTCTGAATCCTAGTCTTTCCACCAAGTCTTTGAATGAATCAATCATAGATTTGATGTAATTGTCTTTGTGGATTCTTTTCTTTCAGAATGATCGTTGTTTGATATTGCACTCTTCTTAAAAATGTTACAAAGGAAAATACCCTATCCTCGGTATCACATCAAAAAAAAATTGTCCCCCCCACTCGAACTCGAACTGAGAACACTGAGTCTCTGACTAAATTAGAAATACTATGTGAAGGTCTGCACTTAGACTAGTAATTGTCCAGTCTTGACCTGTTGTCTCCACTGGTTGAAGTAAGAGAGGACATATTGATGTCAGCCCTTCCACTTTCCTCACTCATGCACGTTGTCCTAAAAGTGAGTCCCTGGTACTATCCTTGGCTATACCATCACAAGCAGAAAGCCAGAAACAAATCATCTTCTGTGAATCATGAGCTGAGATGTCTTTAGGTTGTGATCTCTTTGATTCTACCAAGGGGCTACCAGACCTCTACCAGTTTACCCCTTTACCTTTACCCCTCTTCCGTCCCCAGACCTGACCCCCTTATGCCTCCTCCAGCCCCCCTACTATAAATTCAGCTCTTAGTTCTACTCTTAGCAGATATAAATCACTATTTCCTACGCTTCATTTCCATTGGCTCCATTGCCTATCATAACTGTTTTGACAGGACGGTTTTAACGAGGCTTGAATAGGGCAGGCCCCCAGTCGTGATCCAAGCGTGGAAGACTTTTAATTGGTAGAGGGCAAACGGGGTAAGGAGTAAGTTTGGTCTGAGGTCAGCTTGGGTTACGAAATATGAAACCTGAGATGGAATCACTGGAAGATTATGATATGATGATAAATCTCTTTTATCATTCATTTTGACCCTCGACATGCCACCGTATAGCAAATGCATAGCTACTAGTGATCTTTTTCTTACACACATCTGCTCTACATCCTCTTTGACACTTCTTCTGGTTTTCCATAAATTTGTTCATCCAAGCATTTGTTAAGATTCCATCTTCAAAGACCTCTGCAATGGCTTTTTGTATTGATATACAGATATATTTTCACTTTTCATTTGTGAAAGACATTAAAGAGTGAGGTTTTATTTCAGGCCATATTCCTAGAATGTATAACTGTGATTATCGTATTATCAGGTTGCCATTGTTCGATGCTTCATTTTCCTGCAACTCTTGTTACATTTTATTTATAGCCCATCTGCAGCATACTGCTCCATCTCTTGCCCTTTGGCTGACAGCCTTGGAAAGGACGTTAAACTATCACCTTTTACCTTAATCATGCCCTTTTACTAATACCAGTATCCTTTCTCCCATCCACTGCTACCTTATCCACCCGCATCTTAGCACCCAGCCGCGTCCCTATTTTACACCTCTCCTCGATCCGACGCTTCCTCTCCAGTTTCACCCAAGCGCGTGCCAACCCTTAACCTTCCCAATTTTTCAATCAAAACTTTAAATTAACCTCTCCAATGTTTTTGCAGAGTTTCTACCAATGCCTCTCCTCTCTCTTTCTTTCTCCATTATCTTCTGCCGAGGAGTGTTTGTTGTGGCGTTGGCTTCGCCCACGTCTTCTATTTTACTGCTGCGGCAGGCACGCGTTGCAGCTTGCTTGTCCTTCTCGCTCCTAACTGAATGTGGCATTGAAACCCGGGAGACAGCGAGGAAAGAAGAGACCTGGCCGTGGGGTGCCAACAAACGCAAAAATTAACCTATAATGTCGACTCAATTATAGTAACCCCCTTTCTCTTTGATGTACTCTCCATTTTTCACTCACTGTCCCTTTCTCTTTCTGTTTGGAGTCTTTCTAAAGTGCTATCTGGTTCTGTTGGATCTTTGTCTCTATTCATTTTTTCCTTCAAATTTGAATTTTTTTTAATGCTGTTTAGTGTTCATTTTTTCCTTCAAATTTGAATTTTTTTTAATGCTGTTTAGTGTTCACTGTCCATCAGTGACATTCTGGAGCTACAGGAGTGGACATCTTGATAGTGACAATGTAATTAATGTATTCTCTATTTTTTAGATAATATATAATATGATATTATTAATATTTTGTCACCATTCATCTGTGTTGGATTCATATCAAAATGTTTCATATTTTTGTTCACTATCAAAGTTCTTTTTCATGTACTTCTAATTTCATACTCTCTATTTTCTGATTTGAGCCATTTATTTATTATCTTTCTTTCTTGTTTTTTCTTTCCAATCTGCAGTGCTGGCCCTCCGTCTCAAGTTAAGAAGACCACGAGAAGAGCTAGTTAGCCAAGGCATCATGCCCCGTAAGTACACATCATAATTTCTCATCTTATCGTCTAAAGAGATTTAGAAAATTTGATTAAAAATAAAAACTACCAATTAAGTCAAAGAGAATGGCGATCAGTTTGAATAGAAGTGGTATAAAACAAATGTACTTTGTAGATAATTATTCTGTTAGTACATATTAGCATTTCATCTCCGCTACATAAGTACCGTTTTTATTATTATTATTACTATTGAAGAGAGTAAACTCATAATGTACTTTGACACAGAGCTAATGACCTTTTAGTGCCAAACAGATGATTTTTAAGACAATGTACTTTGGTCTAGATTTTGGTGGAGAGGAATACCGGAACAGCATTTTTAGTAAACAAAGAAGACAACATTTAAGAGTCAGATGAAAAATATCATACAAAGAATTAAAAGATAGTTTAAATTGAAAAATCACTAATTTTACTCATATCCCGAGAGGGTTTCTTTGGATATAATTGGTAGAGAGCACCATACACCTGTTTGGTTCTACATTGACGTGATGCGATCCAAGTTGGAGTTAAGACCAGTAGGACGGTAGTCTGGTAAAGAAATCATCAGCTCGACCTTGACATTGACCTGGCTTTACTCACAGTGACAGTCCACACAACATTGCACTAAACCCACGGATCGGCTCTGTCACAACACAGTCTGCTATTGTATCCCCCTCCTTTTCCCCCCTTTACCCCCCTCCTTTACCCCCTCACCACTCTAGATGTTTCATCCACACTACATCACACTACCCTTGGATCCTCTCTGTCACAATGCAGTCTGCTATTGTAAATTTTAGTGCCCCCCCCCCCCCCCCCCACACACACAACACTAAAAATGTTAACCCATAATGTGCATTGCAATCGATAACCTCTTTGTGTAAAAATTGAAGTTTGAAACTGACTTTGAAACTGACTTTGATTTGTATTTAAAATGTAGAGTTAAAATAAACATAAAGAAGTGAAAATAAAGTATGCTGTATAAATTTATTTCCTAGTTTGTTCATTTTATATGAAAGAAACTATTTGAAAGTACTTGAGTCTCTTTATGGTTTAATATGCAGGGTTGAAGTCTAAAGTAGTAGAAAGAGCACCCTCCTACCATAGAAAACAACTGTGTGTCTAAAATTCTATGAATATATTTTAAGATTTGAAGAAATGTTGTTGGGAGGGGTTGGATGAAGGTGGAAAAGCTCTATCTCCGTTTGGGTAGTTTTACAAATCCTCGGATTCGGTATGATGGGCAGGAAAGACGAGATTTAGAGGGAAAAGATCCTGTTGGTTTCAAATTTGAATCCTATGGATGAAATTCATGCATCCAAAATAGATAAAACAGCCCAAAATACCGGCAAATACAAGGATAAATCTGTTAAAAGTTTGTTTAGAATGGAAAGAGGAAGCGAGCGGATTAGGGGCAGAGAAAAGGCATCATTGTATGGGTTGTCATCGCCAATTAGAGGGCGATGTTCGTGGGGCGATGCGTTGGCCATCGCGTGTCCATATTGCCACCTGTACCGAGAGTGTCAAGGGCTGGTTCTGTGATGGATGGGATACACACATGCATGGTACAGTACCACCTCTGTCTTCTTAGGAAAGAACCCCTCTGCCCCAATGACTACCCCTCCCCCTTCCCCTTCACCACCCCTCCCCCTCTCTCTCCTACATATCTTTGGAGAAATGGAAGTTTTGGGCAATGTGTAGTCTACATATCGTTGACTGTAAGTCATGTTGTTTTGGCTAGTGTAAGTCCAAACATGTATATCAGACATCAAAACAAATTTAATTAATATTGCCATAGAGAGAGAGAGATATGTGTCACATTGTACTTTAGATGTATACTCCCTCAAGAACAGAAGGGTGGGGGGCAGATGGTGCATGCTGTCTTAAAACAAATGCAGGCCATTATCAGAAATGCATCTAGCTGATTATGGTTCCTCTTCAATACCTGATAAGTAGCTTGGTAGTAGTAAAGTCATATTTCTATATCTTCGAATCCAAGAGCAACATATTAACAATTAATCCATTAATGATATATTCTTACTCCATAAAGGATGGGAAAAGATAAGCTACTTATTATGTAACCCAGTAGTTTCATATCTAAGGAAGACAACTTTGAAAAGGTCAGAGGTTATCTGAACATCTAAAAGGGATCTTTATATGACAGTTGTTTAATAGTTGATATTCACTTTTACAACTGTCCATCAAACCACCATCAACACATCAAATATCTTGTCACAATCACTCTCTCTTCCCTTTCATTGCCAAGTCGTAGTATTTAGCTTTCCTACCAGTCTTCCCATGCTGCATACGGTATGTGCAATCAACACAAATACACCACCATGGGATTGGTCATTTCTAATTTTGGCCATCAAAATGTCACTCAAAGGCACCACGCAACCTATCAATCGTCAAGGTAGTGTATAAATACGAGACATGTTTTGCTTGTACTTGTGTCACGATTATAGCAGGGTTACTCGGAAAATGTAAAAATAATTTTCAAGGAAGCACTTCACAGGAAGACGCCCTAAACACGCTTATGGCACACATTTCTTTTTTAATTGTTTTAAACATTTATAAACCTGATTTCAAGTAAGATAAGAGAATAGGAGACATAGAGACATATACAGGGGAAAATAGATACACTGACATATATATATATATACAGGAATGCATTCTGTAATCAGAGGCCCCACTAAATGTCATTTTTCAGGAAAGACATTTAGTAGCATGATGATGTATTGGTGGCATTTTTTGGCAGGAATTTTTGTCGCTGTCGGGCAGACTGTTTGGGATTAGCACCTTCTCTGTGGATGGAATCGGCTACGAATTCCGTCTCGCTGATTGTTACATCGTCGTCTCGACAACTCTTGATATGTCTATGATTACAACCACCCCCCCTCCCTCCCTCTCCCCCCTTCAGATATTTGAGCCAGGCAGTGGTAGCAGAGGTTAGGTTTTTAGGGAAATCGTGCTGATTAGAAGTTTATCAGGAGTTGATCCTGTTGCCGGTTAAATGTACATGTAGTCCAGGAAAATCCTACTTTTGTGTAAAAGAATCTATAATAATTGTTGAATGCCACCATTAAAGCGCTATATTGATCCATCTTGTACCAGCTATGAGAAAGAAATGGGTCTGAATCCATTTTGACTCTTATTGATTTGGTTTTGTTGGTTTGTATCAAAAGGGGGACGTTTTTTACAGTGCTGACCAGAAAATCTATAAGTTTAGTCTCTGTATCATAATCAGAAGGAATAACCAAATATCCTAATTGTGCAGCCATTCCTTGATGCCTTATGAAAACGTTACACACTTTTCAAGCTTGAAGTAGCTTACTATGACCTATATTGAGGTGATGACATAATCACCACGTAACAAGATTACGCATGTTCAGACCATCCTGTCAGCTTGCATCCATAGATATGTGGCATTCTTCAGCAATGAGTTAATCCTTTATGTTAGGGAGGGGTGCTCAAAGACCAGGGGGTGTTTCACCAAGATCCTAAGTCAAACTTATGGAGAGCCATTTGTAGCCTTCAAATAACATATATTCAGAAGCAAAAAAAATCAAGTATTTCAGATTTTTCATAAATTCCACATTAAGCACATGAAATCTCCTTGATAATAGAAAATGTGAATGATTTGAATCAACATTTTATGCCTTTTAAAATAGATTTTACAAAATATTTTAAAGATGCTAACGGCTTTCCATAATTGTTAAGTCCAACTTAGAGATAAGTTCAACTTAGGATCTTTGTGAAACACCCCCCAGAAGTGATGGGGAAGGAGTGTTAGAAGACTATTAATAATGCTATGATAGGGAGGGGTATAGTATTAGACTGGGGGTGATACTATGGTGGGGAGGGGTGGTATAAAACCAGTGGTGATGGCAATGGAAATGAGAAGAGAAGGAGTTGTAGAAGAAGACTGGTGTTGATAAGGGAGGGGTGGTGGTAGCCAACTATTGATAATGCTACAATGGAAGGGGAGGGGGTGATATAGATGACTGGTGGTGATGGTGTCATAGGGAGGGGTATTGGAAGACCCTTGGTGATACTATGGTGGGGAGGGCGCACTGGGGTGGTAGAAGACTGAAATTCATGGGGGAGGGGTGAAGGAGACCATTTGTGATGGTATGATAGGGGAGGGGTAGTATAGGTGACTGGTGGTGACGCTATCATTAGAGGAAGCTCAGTTTTCCGTTGTGTGCCTGTGACGTCATCTAGAGAGCTACATTCCAGACATTGTTATGAGATCCTGAAGATGGGTTAGGTAGCTCAGATGCTCATTTTCATCTCTGAACCACTTACTTACTTTCTCTCCATCCTACTCTATCTGTCCATCTCTCTCTCTCTCTCTCTTTCTCTCTCTCTCTCTCCCTCTCTCTCTCTCTCTTTCTCTCTCTCTCTCTATCTCTCTGTCTCTCTCTCTCTCTCTCTCTCTCTCCATGTATCTCAGATTTTCACTTTCATTGTGATATACTGCATGGCAATCTTTAATTACCCCTTCAAAATTTCCATTTCAACTTAAATGTTTGTGAGGATAATCATTACTTGGAACTACCGAGGGAACATGGGGGAAAGAAATCTATTAAAAACTTGATATCAAACATCGTTTAAGTTTACACCTCGTCTTTGTTTGTATGACTCTTTGAAAGACCTGGATATGTAATAGGTCTTAAAACTCCTACATGTATCATAATTCATCAAGGGAATTTGAGCCCACGCTGTTTACCCCTCACCAAACCCTGGTGCTTGAGTCTTGGAGAGGCAAGCAGAATACTTGACATTTGACGTCACCGCTCATCCCTCATCAGCGCTAGCTCTCTGCATTCCCTTTCGGTTTCCTACGTGATTTGTATCATTATTTTTGTAAATAGCTGTCTGATATCTGCTTGAAGTATATCACACCCCTCGGATTCTTTCTCCATCTCTGTCTCTTTCATTCATTCTAGATTCATCTATTACGTTCCCTCAATCTGTGCCTACCCATCAGTCTTTCCAATATTTAAGATATCTCTGGTAGACAGCATTGATGTCATACTTGTAGGTCTCTCAGGATGACGTCACATTGCGAGGTAGCAAGAAGTCAAGTCCATGTCCTTAGCTACTAGCTCACGACCCCTCCCCCCCCCCTCCTGCCCTCTCACGTGATGTCACAGAAGAACATGCATACCATAGACATGTCTGAGCCCTTGCCCCTTTCCCTCCCCCTTCACTCCCCCTTCATTCATGTTACTTCATTTACTTCTCAATCCCACTTCATTGCCTTTCACATCTCATCATTGCAATTCTACATCATCTTGCAGCTCTCTCTCTCTCTCTCTCTCTCTCTCTCTCTCTCTCTCTCTCTCTCTCTCCAGCATACTACCAGCTCTTCCTCTCTCATACCTTCTTCCTTACAGCATCTTTTCAATTCTTCTCTTTCGACAACAACAACAACAACAACAAAACAAAATTGTTTTTATTTCACTATATTCACTTGATTGGGTCATCTCAAACCTTGAACATCTCTGTCTTTCTTTTCTTGACAAACTCTCCCGATATTACTTCATGCTCATAAATGCAGTTTTACGTAATCCATATAATGCTTTGGTATCTGGTCATGGTAAACTTTGGCAGTCATACAAACAGATGCCAATGCTACTTCTACTCGTCCAAAAGCTACAGAAAGTTTTGCCTCGTCTAACATTCCTGTATCACTCTCTTAAGCACATGCTTGAAAAGTTCATTAAACTAATTGTCTATCCATTTCATCTATCTCACTTTCTCTCTTGCTATGTATGTATGTGCTTTTCTCTCTCTCCTCTCTCTCTCTCTCTCTCTCTCTCTCTCTCTCTCTCTCTCTGTCTCTCTCTCTCTCTCTCTGTCTCTCTCTCTCTCTCTCTCTCTGTGGCCTAGTTGTTTGCACTCCTCCCAGCCATCACTCCAGATGATAAATAATAGCCTGATATTAATGACTCCAGCTATGATATCATGATGATGATGATGATGCACTCTTTGGCATCTCGACCTCTATCTTCGTCTCTCTCTCTCTCCTCCGAACCCCCGCATCACTTACCATCTGCAAGGAATCTCCCCTTCTATTATTTTGCCTCCTCTCTCCCCTCGTCGCTCTGCATATTTTGTATCTTCTTCCCCCTCCTCTCATTACCCCAACCATCATTAACCCTCCGCAAAGAATCCAGTGGCATTCTCTGTTACCCTCTTCCGCCCCCCTCGTACCCCTCTCATCTGCGCCCCCACACCACTTTCCCTGGTAATGAATCTTCCTGGCATCTGCATCTCTACCTTTCTCTTTTTTCTCCTTCTTAACTTGCATCACTTTACATCTCGGAAGAATCTTCCTGCATTCTCCTCCAAGATGTAGCCTCAGCTAGAAGAGTTGTCTTGTTGAGGAGAGTCTATACCACTACTACCACCACCAACCACCGGCACCACCCAAAAACTCCTTCTACCAACCCCACACCTCCACCACTTGCAGCCAGTGGTTTTGCTCTTGGTTATTTATTGAGGATAAGAAGTCTTTTGGAAATGTTCTCCACCACATGATATGGACTAGAAGAGAAGGATACTACCATTTTGTTCCTGTTGATGCCAATTAGTTGCTTTTGGATGACTCCTTCACCCCTTGTACAAACTATATGCCTTGAGATTCAAGCACCTCATCGATAGCTGTTGGTATATCCTGGATTAAAATTCAAAAAGTTTTCTTAACTTTGATGGCGGATGGCACTTTCGGTTCATTGATAATCAAAGTTCAATAGACGACTTATCAGGAGTGGAATACCTTGTTCATGATTTAGAGTTTGTAGGATGACTTTAAAGGTGTATTTTTAAGAACATCCTTGGAATATACCATTGCGATTGCCAATCATCTGCCCCTATCTTTCTTTTGATGGCTGTTGGTGTCATCTTAGTTTTTATTGAAGTTTTGAGACGGCCGATTTAATTCCATGGACCTTGTTGGTTGTGTTCTCTTTGAGGATACCGTATTATTGGATTACCTCATGGTTTAATGGCTGCCCATCCCACCTCTCTTGCTTGTGATGGATTTTAAGATCAGCCTTCATCTCCAGATACCGGAGGAAAGTGAGTTATAGAATGGATGCAGCCCAATGATCAAACTGATTATGCTAGCTTGTAAATAGCGATGACAAAACTGCTTTTAGAATAAAAATATAAACAATATCTGTAAAGCTTATCCATGTAATGTATTGTTAACAAAACAGTTTATGTTAAACCAATCATATTGTTTGATATTAAATGATTGATGTTCATGCCTGTATTAAACATGTACCTCTTAACTTTTCAAAATTAATTGATATGAAGGTATGAATGATAAACCACCATTATTTCCTTTTTAAGAGTACTTACTGTATTTATGAGGATGTTGAATTGCTTCATAAGAATTAACATTTTATGAATCTTATCAATTTATTTTTGAACAGCCCTCAAAGCCACAACGCCAGCATTCCATGAACAAAGACAGAGATTAGAGAGAGCAAAGGTAAGAAATTAATTTCTTGAATGTGGTTTCCATGGAAACGGTTCCATGACTATTTGACATTGTGATTATCACCATCATCATCATCACCTCCACCATCATCATCGTCGCCGTCGTCGTCATCATCATCATCCACGTTTTATTCGTCCATCACCTTGCTGGATGTCTTCAAGAAATGTCTCAAAACTCTCCTCTTTGACCATGATCAACAACTTCTTTAATAATATTTATTAAAGCGCTGTGAAACACCAGTTAGTTTGTAAGAGTGCTATAGAAATGACTTTATTGTATTGTATTGTATTGTATCATCATCATCATCATCATTGTCCTCGTCATCATCATCATCATTCCCTATTAACATCATCCGAATTCTCAGAAGGGCACTTTGTTTCTATGTTGACACATCTATATCATTGATTTCCAAACTGTCAAAAGTTCTATACAGTTCCATCTCCCTGTCAGAGGATTCTTTTTTTTGTCCGAATCACCATAAACATATCCATCATCGCAGCATGTGCTGTAGGTGAACACAGGGTGTTGGCGTGCTTTCCGGACGGACGGAGGAGGAGGAGAAAAAAATGGGAGAAAAAATAGAATTGTTTGTCCGGTAACCCATCCCTCGATACTCGCCATCACGCATCCCTCATTTACTGACTAATCTTGTTAACCAGACTGACCTATCAATTAGTCCATCGGAATGCCACTGTTAATGGCGATGATGTCCGTCATAGTAACATCTGAAAACATATCTGCTTTCACCTTGATGTATACTATGCACAACTTCAAAATAATTTGCCCATGATTGATGCATTTAGGTATACAGCAAACCAGCATTGGGTTTCTGAAGAAATATCTCTCACAAAGTTTCCTTCTTTTTCTATCATCATATAATCTTTTTCCATCATTAAAGAATTATAAAAAGATTTGGGTAGTAAATCAAAGACCAGTTGGTGCCTAAAACGTACAAGAAGCCTTCTCGGTTTGGGTTTTGAAGGACTCTACGATGGCTGAAGGTTAGAACAGCGCTCTGCGTCTTGACTACTGTAACAAAAGTATCGCCCAGAGTCAAGTCCGACAGAGTTTATCCCCCATGTTTTGAAGTACCCCTCACCCATCCTTGGGCGCTACAACTGGTGAGGATAGTGACAGATCTTTGAAGGACATGACAAAGGAATGCAAACATACTGGAGTTTATTATGTCTCTCCTTCTCATCTTCCTTCCTTTTTCTGCTCTATGCCTCCCATTCTCCACACCCCTACACCATCATTGTGAAGGGATGGAGAAGAGGAAGAGGGGGGGGGGGGGGGGTGCGTGCCCAATTTTTGTGGGATTTGGTAGAGTTATTGATAATGTTATGTCTCCTTTGTAAACACCACACCTTATCCACTCCCTATTCATTAGTATACCCTTTGCAGTCTTTTTCATCTCTCACAAGCTTTATCTACTTCTTTTTATCTACCCTCTGCCTTGTCTCTCTCTCTCTCTCTCTCTCTCTCTCTCTCTCCGCTTCCATCTATATCTCATTTCTTTTTTTTCTCTAGGTTTCTATTTTCTATCTTTCTATTTCTCCATTTATATCACTGCTTTTCTCTTTCACTATCTTCCTCTTGTTGTTTGCTCTTCCTTACTATCTTTCCATCTCTCTCTCCTTCTTTGCTCCTCATTTTCCTCCTTCCTCTTGTCTCTACTCGTCCCCATCCCAGTTCCAATGTTTTCAGAGAACCCCAGACCTAACTCGAGGGCAGTTCCTTTCTATTTTGCCAGTTGGATTATACTTTGCTTCTGGGCTGTTTGGGTGTATTTTTCTTTGTTACAGGTGGGCAGTTGCTTGTGATAGTGACAGTGTGGGATTATAGGACTTAAGTCTAAGTACCAGTGCTTTATTAATACAGACAGTGGCTTAAGAGATGGAATGCAGGGCGGGGTTGTCTCATAGGGCAAGGATCAGGTTGAGCAAGACCTTTTTCAAGATTTTTCTCCTCATTAAATTAACTTTTTCAATATTTGTCAGTAGCTTGTTTTTGAAGTTGAGAAAATAGGTTAAGGAACTATCTCTATTGAAGGTTTCTGGTTCTCCCAGTTTAAAGAAGTAGACAATCATGTAGCTAACAGTAAATACTCTATGAAATAGATTATATCAAATTTATAGTGTTTTTTAATAGGTCACATACTCAAAATCCCATCATGAATTTACAATCCTTTTTACATGGGCACACAATCTGGGAAGTACAACTTTAAATGACAGAATTCCACTTTTTCCAACTCCCCTCGGAGCTGGAAGAGAGATGGGAGGAAAAGACATTATTTGGGAGGATGTAGCTCTCTTTCCAAGGCCAGTCGGGGGAGTCCAAACGCTAAACAGCGGCTAAATTAATTTGCAGATGACGCACCGAGCAATTGCGATATTTGGGTGGTTAATCACAAGAATTGGCCACCAAAAATCAGGCTGGGGCGAGGTGCAGCTGACACACACGTAGGACTGTTTAGAGACAAGTTTTCCATCTGTGCCGGAATAGTTCACCCAAATTCAAGGAAGAATTTAGTTTATCAGAAAGATTTTTCAATTTCCTGCAGATCATGGTGAACCAATTTGGAGTTAAAACATAATCTGAAAAAAGACTTGCTATATTAAGCTGGCTAAGGGGTGATGGTGTTGCGTTGGTCGGAGGATTATACAAAAAGAATAAAACTTACCCCTCTATATCATCATCCGCTTCAAGCTAGAAGAGCAGTAACTCTACTAAAAATGAGATGAGTTATTGCCCTTTTGGCTTTCGATCAGCAGATAATATATAATTGAAAGATTTCTTTTAGGTGCACACATGTTATTCCTTTATTTGCAATCTAAGCAGAATTAGAACTACATGTACAAAGATCGCATTCAAATATAAACACTAGTCATAAATCTGACCTATGATTTAGACACAGTTTTCTTTTTTAGCAGGCCTAGTTTTTGAGTCACCTTCTTAACCAGACGTAGAAGCCATCTATATCTGATAATACAGACTGGATTACTATTCATTGTCTATCGAACTACTGCTCTGTGATGAGCTTTATAAGTCTGATTAGTCCAACAGAAAAAAGTTGGTAGTATTTCATTTTTTTCTTTCCCGGTATTCAAATTCCCACTTTCTAATAATACACCAAGGGGAGTTCTTTTACTCTTATGAATGAAGTTCTGAAGTTCTGAAGTCTTCTTTGGTTTAAGATTCTTTTTTTGAAAAGTGGTATTTTCATGAAGTCTTTCAATCTTCTTTGAGATTACCTAGGTACTGCTACATATAATCTGTTTGGAGCAGAAGGGCGTTAACTTATTTACTTCAACAAGCACGGAATAAACGTCCTTCTGGCTTTAAAGAGACAATATCATCTGCTGAGAGTCAGAAGCATGTTAATTGTATATAAAGGTATGCGAGTTAACATCTGTTCGGAGCCAGAAGGGCATTATCACTTATACTTTTAACACAGATTTAACATCCCTCGAGCTCTCAACGGACGATACAATGTATCTACACTTGGAATGAGCTTTCAAAACAGCCAGAGGAAGCAGTAGGGAACCAACAGGTGATAGCTACGAGACAGACTAAGCTATTTCTAGAAGACACAACCTGACAATTAGGTCAGACAGGAGCTAATCTAGGAGGTGTTGTAGGGTCTATTAAATTGAAAGTATCAAGGAAGAATTTAGAAGGTACCTAGAATACTTTTCACCCCGTTCCACTGCTTCATCTTGGCTGCACTGGCTTGAGAAGACGCGTACACCAGGAACAGTTCACACCCCCCCCCCCCCCCCAACAAAAGGGAGATTGTATTGATAATGATGACAATATTATTTATGAGGCCTCTACTGTTTCTATTTGGTCAGTCTTCTAGGCTCTTTAGAAAACCAATCAAAAGTAGGCCTCGGGTATCCATTTTAAGGATGAAAAAGCTTTAAACGAAATGGATGTTACATTATGCAACCATGTTAGCAAAGGGGTTCTTACATCTATACCCTATAATGCAGTTGTTCCATCAAAATGATTTCATACATCTATAAAATAACAGTATTTAGCACTCTGTTTTATAACAAAGAGCTGTTTTTAAGGTGTGGGAGGGGGTGGGGGGATGGTTTCCCCCCTATCTGATTTTTTAACCAAGTACACATTTGACCCAGCACCCCCACCTCTATGGCAGCCCAAAATATGGGGACCAAGGATAGGGCAGGGGCAAACGAACTCGACATTGATGAAGGAAGCAGAAAGCATTCCAGGAGCGGTGTAAGACAGCATGCAAGGTGTTGCTACTGTGAGCTGAACCTAATTCTGTTTCTCATGATTAGGGTCACAGTGGGGTGTTGTAATGGTGTGAGAGACATAATTGAATGTGCTGAGACAAGTGTTGCGGCCAATTGCCACATCATTTTTGTAATGATTTCATTTTTGTTCTGGCTGTCGTTGTGTCTCACTCCTTCGACCCCACCTCGTGCCCCGCCCACTCTCTTGAAGATCATCTTCAGGGTAATCTTCAGTCCCTTTTTTGCCTAGGCTTGCTTGCATGTTATCCTCTGTATTTCTATTTATCTTTGTTGGCTTTTTTCTTATAATAATATTCTTGCCCATCTATTTTTGTCCATTGTCCATTGTCCATCAATATTCTTTATATGCTGGGTATCAATTGCTTGTGTTCATGTTTGTTTTAGTGTTGCCTGCACAAATTTCACTTCACATTGTCTCTCTAAGAAGGCATGCCAAGTTGGCTTGAATATTCCTGATTGAAGAGGAGAAGTTGGAAGTGATCACAAAATAATTACGTCCTCAAATTGAAATGAAAGACTCTGTCCTGAAATCCGTTCTTATTTTGGTTGAAGTTATGAAGTAGCTGGAGGATTGTTCAATGTTTTCATGACCCATACCAGATTTGAATGTCAGCCACTCTCGCTCTCTCCTCCCTGCCCCCTCTAAATTGGCATGGCAAATCCTCTGTCGTCAGCCTGTCGCTCCACGCTTATTGTCGCGCAAATCCTAAGCAGTGGGACTACAGGGGAGGGAGGGGAAAAGAGCTGTCACGTTGGTTCGGCTGAATTAAGCATCACTCAGCAGTCGCTTGTGCTACCAACGCTTCATGGCTGTTAGCGCTTTGCTCCTATAACCGGCCAATTTGAAGAAGAAGGAGGGATTTATCAGAAAGTGAGGCTCACATTCCGTTACAATCCAGTTAAAATGTATCTATATCTGCTCTTTAACATCTGTCTTTTGAAGGAAATGCTCGTCCATCATGAAATATGAAGAATAAGGTTTAAGGCAACCCTTTTAAACGATTGTGTAAACCCATTTCTTCTTGCTTTTACATCTATGAATTTTCCTCTTTGTTTACCTCTCAGCTTTGTTCCGCAACCCCCCTCCTATATCTCTCCCTGTCTTTTTACATCCATCTCGCTTTCTGTCTGCCTCCCTTCTCTATACCCTTTCTTTCTCTCTCTCTCTTTATCTTGCTGTTTATACTTCTATCTATCTATATATCTATTTATTTATTCCCCCCCCCCCTCTCTCTCTCTCTCTCTCTCTCTGTCTATCTCCAGTATGAAAATTAGAATCAAAGTCCAGCGGAATCAGCCCAAGCAGTGTGGCGCTGCCACAAATTCATCTTAGAATGAATACCAGCAGTAGCATGCCCTACCAATACAATACCAATTTTCACTTGTCCTCGAAATGAGCCGTTTCCCAATCATTTTCATCTTGCCACTGTTTGCTGGTGCCCGCTCCCAGTTTTGTGTCTTTTTCTTCCTTTTGTCCGGACGACGACAATTCTCTGAAATGAAAACCAGGAGGGTTTTTGTAAGCGGTCCCATTGGTGTGAGGATTTCTCACTAGATTAGAGATCTATTGGTTGCACATGCTACCGTTTTCATCCTTTAACTAGACTGTCTCACGGATGGATAACTTGCTGAAATTTAATACTTTCAAGTTTTGAATTATTCTCCCGAAAGAGAAAGTGGTAGCACGGTGGAAAACGTGAACTTCAGCAATGTAATTCATGGCCTTAGTCAACTTTTATTAATAAACTTTTTCAATGTGAAAGTCTGCGAAAATATTAATTTTGTCATGACCTTTGTGAGCAATATATTGTTAACAACTGGGAAGAAACAATCACAGTTATATTATCTAAACAAAATGTAATCTTCATATTGAAGATTTTTCGGTCTATCTTATCATGACAATTTATATTTACAATGCTATCTTTCCGAATCATTCTTGCAAAACCAATTTTATTTCTTTGTTAATGTATTTTAAAATGAAACCATGCTAGATGTACTGCAATTCTCAACTTTCCCAATAGAATCTAGGCTCAGAAACACCCCGAAGCCTAGTCGCCACACCGTTCATCAAACATGTATCAATGTGCCATTACAAATCACTTTGTCTTGTGGTCTTAGAATAGGAGACGAGTCATGAGATGGGACGCTCATCCCAGATTACATCCTAATATTGTTTCGCCCAAGTCAAGAATGCTCTAGAAAAGCAGCCCTGAAAGCCTACGGATTCCTCTAAAGCTGCCAACTCTTTTCTAAGTATCCTTGGCCTAAAACCATTCTTTTGCCCCTCTTCTCTGTTTTCATTGTCTTAAAGGTTGCTTGTTTAGTTGTTATCTTACTCTTTGTTTTTTGTTAAGTTCGGGAGGCGGTCATGTGGGATGGGCTTGACTTAAAGGCGATAGTGAGCTCGTAATATAACTAGTTTGAGAGAAAAACTTCCTTTTGATCTTGTAGAGGCAGTTGGACTAAGGGGTAGATGATGGGGCTGTAATTGTCTTAGGCAGCAGGCATCTTCAAGATAATTATCCTGGGGGTAGTTATCCAAGGGGATAGTTGTCGTATGTGGGAGTTGTCTGGGGGATGATTTCCCTCTTTGGGGGGGGGGGGGGGAGGGGGGTAGTTATCCAGGGGAGTTGCCTGGGAAGTGGTGTTAGTCAGGGTGTAGTTTTCCCTGTTAAAAAGTACCGGTATTGAGCCATATTTAGCATGAGATATTCCCCAGCTTAGATTTCCTGTTGAGTGTATTAATGTTCGCAAGAAGCTGATTCTTGACCAAGATTTGACCGATTACCCATCATGAAATGAGTTTTAAGATTGGCTGGCCTCAAAACATACTTCACGTTTCCCCCCTCTTCCTGATCCTCTCTACAGCATTATATCCAAACTGTTTCATTCTAGGCTATATTGCCATCTTTTCTGAGTGAAATATCTTTAGAGTGTCCCATATACTGTAAACAATCATTTCCAAAGCTCTTGTGTACCTTTAATATGTATTGTATCCATCACCCTGACTTTTTGACTCACTAATGGAGTGTAGATCTGTAGGGAGAGAGCGGTATAACCCATCTCGTGGCTAAGAGCTTTTTGGTTTTGGTAATGGTGGTAACTTTCCTCTTCTCCGCAGGGCTGGTAAAATATGGAGCATTCTTTGAGGGAACTTACATTCTTCCAGTATTGCATCAAGTGACATGTCTGTGTGTTGTACAAAATACGATTGACTTGTATATTTTCTGGTAATATATAGGTAGGGTCTATGAATTGGATCACTTGATAGAGGGGGGTATATAATTGTCTTTATATTATTTTGTCCTTGGTTGATAACAAAGATGGATATTGTTTGAAGAAAGGGTAGTTTTTACTCACACAACCAGCTAGAAAGTAAATATTCAACTCATTCTGTAATTTACATGATGATGATTGTATTAATAATTTTTACTGATAATAATATTGGGAGGATATGCAATGCTTTAGTACATCATAAGGTAAGGTCTTTAAAACAATAGACTGATGAGAGTGGTTGGTCCATGTTCAATCAGATATCAATATCACCTGACCAGGAGATCAATCACCATTCTTTTCAACATGCTTTGTTTGTATTGAGCCTTAAACATGTATCTCCAGCGAGTCACTTTAGGTTCATAAAGAAGTCAGATTGAATGGTCTGATGGCAGGTACCTGGTACGATCTAGTGATATTCCTATCAGGTATAGAGCCAGCATCAGTTAGACACGGCATGGAAACCTTAGCTGACAAGTGATACAGGCTTGGCTCTCCTGTATGGGCGAAACACATAGCTGAACTACAAACTTACACCACTATAGTTGTTTAGCCCTAATCAAATTATCTAGCGATCGTAGAGGTAACATGGGTGACCTTTCCTAAAACTATGCAGCAGAGAAGCTCATCTTCTAACCAGCATTGTTCATTATGAGTCATTAGTCTCTGCTAATCAGACTTATGTCACACTATAAGTTTTCTGCTCTTTTTTGTTGAGTTATGGCACAGTAGCTTATCTACAAACACAGCAAAGATTAAAATGATGTGCTAACTACATTAATTTGAAATGTTGTGTTTGTATAGTTCTTTGTGTCTAACTTTCAAAAGTTTCAAAATGTCCTTCAATCTTTGAAAGGTTCAAAGGTTTAAAGTTTTAGACACTGACAAAACTGTACTCAGATACTTCAAAGTGAGATATATATGCAGCTTTCTAAGGAACTGCATATATTTCTGTTTATCTGAAACATTAAAAAAAAAATGTCTTCAGATCTACTGTAGATTATTGTTAGTTGCAGTAATTAGACATTTTGTGATAGTCTGCTTGGAGTTCACTCCTGGTTATGAAATTAATATTCTTGTTTCATGATAACTCCCTAAGGGTTAATTCAACATTGACTGCATGAATTTACACCTCAGGACACAATGGGTCCATACCAATATTATGTTATGATTACACCGTTAGCTTAAACACTATCTCTCGTGTCATCCCCCTTGCCCCATATCAACTGGCTCACGTCCTGAGCTAAAAGTCTGTGTCACCAACATGGTTTCGTCATCACTGGATGGTTGGTCGGCCGACAAACCGCTCGCTGGAATGTGCTGGATTGGATGACAAATGAGAAAAACGGTTGTCCTGTTTCGCTGCTCCCTCCTGCTTGTGCCGTCCTGGAAACTTGGCTAGGGAAACTTTGATTTCGCTGCTCCCTGTCTCATAGGTACATGTAATAGAAACAGGGTTGATGCTTTTGGAAGAATTGGAATATACTTGGGATGTTGTGGTTTCATATGTTAGGCAATAAGCATTGTTATTTCTTAAATTATGTACTAGGGTATTTCAATTATAATTTGAGTGTCAGACAAACAGCATGCAACATGAAAGAAATGCCAACCATAAGCCAGATTAGTGAATAGCAAAAGTTTTGGTTTAATAACTCAAATGAAATACAGGGATTCATATAGAGCTTCATTTCAGTTGAATTTTTTTTTTTAGTTGACAGTCTTTGCCTCCAAATATCATCTAAGATATGTGGCTACCTCACTCCATTTACATATACCTAGTTATCGTAGGTACTGAAAAGAATATGAAGAAGGACTTCAACTTTTCAATAGCAATGCTACCCCATGCCTGTTTTACACTCTAAATATTTCAAAACATTTAACTTCCTTTTGGTAACATGTGGATGACCTGTGGTTTAAGAAACCCTGAGGAATATGAAACGTAGATATGCAGACCAGCAATCATACAGATACCATGATCTATGGAACATAGCTTGAAGTCCTGTTCACTAGTGCCCTTAACCCAAGACATCTAAGGTCAGTAGAACGTGAATTAAACACACAGCTTGTCTTCCTATTCAGCTTGTAGAGAGTAATATGGAAGCTCCTGTGACAAATGTAATTACGCAAGATGATTGGAGAGAAGGTAAAGCGGTTTACTGGTGTCATCCAGAGAGCTTGGCTTAATGGAAGAAGAAGATTCAAAGGTTGGAGAAAGTAGATCACTGACTTCCTTTCTCTTCATATCGGCTGTTGAGAGCCAGAAAGGAGTTGAACTGACTTCCTTTCCCTTGTATCAACTGTTGACAAACAGAAGGGTGTCGACCGACTCTCTCTCCTCATCATATCAATTGTGGATACCCAGGAGGGCGTTAAACTTGCTTCCTTTTCCCTCATATTGTCTGTTGAGAGCCAGAAGGGCATTAACTCGGGTAAAAGTGTATGATTTAACATCAAATGTATAGTGACAGGACTTACTTTACTTACTTTGATGTTTACTTTGATGTTGAAGCATAAAGATAAACTTATTTGCCCCTCCAGGTAATGATATCTCTCTGGTATGGACTTGTATCAGCTTCACAACATAATTCATCATGCCAAGTGCAGTTTGATGCAGTTTGATGCAGTTTGATGCAGTTTGATGCAGTTTGATGCAGTTTAATGCAGTTTGAGGTAGTTTCAATCACAGAGGCAGAACTTGTATATACTGTATCTAGTGGGTAATATATATGATTGAGTTTTTCATAACTTGAAACAATGAGTTAATGCCCTTCTGGCTCTTACTAGATCAAATGTAGTTTCATGCTTCTCTTTACTATATAGTTTCCTATGCAACCAGCTCACAAGTAGAAACATAAAACAGTGCAGTCAGACTGAATTTCTCGAACTATATACTTCTCCCCATTTTTTGACCTCTTAATCAGTCTTGAAATACAATTCTTTCCGCATTTCATTCTAACTCATTTTGGCCCCTGGAAAAGAAAAATGATACAAGAGGATATAATGACAAGGCCGCTATTGTATCTTAAACTTCCTGTTTAAAAGAATCCAAGCAATTTTCCCTGTCGCCATCACCCGAAACTTGAATCTTCCATCAAGAAAAAAAATAATCAGTGAAATATCTCCTTGGAATTGTCTTCTTTCAGTTAGCTTGGAGATGAGCAGACTTTGTGCCATTCCGCAGAGTTCAAAAGTTAAGAGAAACCACTTCAGGTATTCTGTGAGAGAGACAGGGCAGTAATAGGAGATGCCCAGAGAGAGAGAGGTGGTTGTGTTCACACGTCAGCCTTTTAACCTGTCCTATAAAACGGATGTAATCCGGATTAGGCGATGTGTATGGATGTATGTGCATAGGAAAAGTAAAAGTTTAAAAAAACTAGGAAAGGAACAAAATAATATTTTAAAGTTTGTTGCATGCTCCTGTGTCTCTTATTGGAATGTCCTTTAATAAATCAGTCATTCTTTTGATCCTCATTCATGTACTTGGTCTCTCACTACTGAGGTGGTGTTAACACCTGAAATCATTTTTTTAGCAGAAATAAATAACCATTCACATTCTGAAGCCAATTTTATGAATGTGGTGTTTTTACATGTGTGAATTTAAAATACCTTCATTGAAATTCTACTGGATGACTCCCCAAGGTTTAAACAAAAAACTCCTTTATGAAGAAAAGTATTTCAGGGACCCTAGATTACATGAATAGACTCACTAACTTGTGTGTGTGAACAGGGCAACGAGATGCACTTGTACCTTGTAAGATGATCAGGGTATCGGAGCTCGCGCCAGACCCGTCATCACGGTATTGTCTTTCTCTGCCACAATATTGGTGCTCTGCCTATGACTGGGCCCAGGGGATGGACGCAGGGGGATGGAAGGACGGAGAATATATAGCTCCTGTTTGAATTCAAATCAGCAATAGATAGATTTTAAGAAGGTCATGTTAATGTTAAGAGTGAGGTTTGAACATCAGACTAGCTCAGCTGCAGTTTATCGCACAGTGCATGCTTTTTTTTCAATAAGCTGTTATTGTTTTGTTTAATATCTAACTCCCCATCTTCATCTTGTTCTCTCTCTCTCTCTCTCTCTCTCTCGCTTCTTCTTCTAATCTCTCAATCTGTCTCTTTCATCTTCTTGAGCTTCTTGTTCTTGTTCTTGTTCTTGGTGTTCTTCTTCCTCTCGTTCTTCTAGTTCTTCTTGTTCTTCTTGTTCTTCTTGTTCTTCTTGTTCTTGTTCTTGTTCTTGTTGTTCTTGGAGTTCTTCTTCCTCTCATTCTTCTTGTTCTTCTTCTTATTCTCCATCTTCTTCTTCTTGCCTCACCTTCTTTATGTTCCCCTCTTCTCTAGCTCCCTCATTGTCTACCCTCTCTATCTTCTACCACCCATCTAAACCACAGTAAGAAGAGCTAATGGTATTGGTGTATATACATCTCTGGTAATCCTCTCACCGCTGAGAGATTGGGAGACCAGTATAGAACGACCTTCTGCATCTATTTCAATACAAGTGTATACACAGTTCTGAAGCACAAAGGAGTTAGCTGTATATTTACAGACTTCATGAACACCTCGTTTTGATTTAAAGACAGATTTATTTTCTATCAAAAAATGCTTGCTGGCTTCATCATTCAAGCTATGCATTTGTATAGGGAAGAGCTACTCCTTATGATCTCAAGGCTCAAATACATAGGGTTAATTATTGATAGGACCTTTGGGGACTAAAGAAAGATAAATTTGATGATTGAATCAACTATTATAGTTTATTATATTCCATAAAAGTCTTGCTGTTTTATAATTCCTCCATAGTGTAGTACCAGAAAGAAGATGTAAGGTTGTCCCAGATGGATTGTATCACGAGGTCCACAGAGAACTACAAGCTGTGCGATTATGTTGACAGGTTGTGAGATTGAACTAGTTCTAGGAGGTAAATCTAGACGAATAGAATCCCTATGTGTATGTACTATATACTGATCATAATATATATATTTAGGCTTTACAGAAGGTGCATATGAACTTAACTGTATATGTAGTATCCTTTTATTAGTAACATCCTTTTATTAGTAACATCGTGAACAATACTATTGAAAGAGAAAAATATTGAAACTTTTTAAGTGTTGGTTAGCCTGGTGGAACTGCAAAAATGTTGATGTACTGTCTGCCCTGTATGTGTTGTAGTTTAGCAATAAGCAATACAATACACATAAGTATACTTTGACTTTTGTAAGAACTTTGAAGTATCAATTTTGTAACCAAATATACACTTATACATGTAGGTATAAGCTACCCAAGACAAATGATACATTAGTGCTCATGGCCAACCCTTCTCATTTAGTCCATCTAGGGAATTTAAGAAGTACATGTTTGTAAAAGAAGAAGAAGAGAAAAGGATCGGTAACCTACTGGTGACATTAAACATGCCCTTCAATCATGTAACATTGAGCATGAACATAAGTGGAAGCGTTGCAGGACCAGTAACAAAATATGGTTGTATCCTCTCTCCGATGTCACTGCACATTACTTGAATACAAAATGAGAAAAAGGAAGACTTTTGCTACCACTCATTGCCCAATTACTTGACAAACCATGTCCTGTCAGTTGACATTGAACTATGACCTTGACACAACATGAGATAAACAGAATCTGCCTGTCACCTGTACTGTAAGGGTTGTATGACATAAGGTCCACTGATGATTGCTACAAAGTGAGTTTCTAACTCTAGATGAGTTCTTAACTTCAACTTTAGAACTCAACTATGAACCTAACACCATAGGTCTGCATATTAAACTCTAACCCTGTCTTATAAGCCCATCTTAAAACAAAACCACAACCCCAATCCTTCAATTTGTTACACGATAAAGCCTGGACAGAGTTAATAGAGCATATTTATTGGATATATTTGTATATTGGACCATCACTGCAAGAGAAAGGGTGGAAGAGAATGGATGTGTGCCTCTCGCATCTTCTGAAGTTCTGGGATTGTCTCATTCCTTAGGCAATGTCGCATATTGGCCCCCAAAATATAGTACATGAGAGATCGTTTTGACCTTCTGGAGAAAAAGGAAAGACAACCAAATTTTGTTTCCCTTGCTTCAGCTGTCATGGTTGGGCACCTTCTACCTGCCCACCCCAGCTGCCCTGAGCGCCGTGACCCACTGTGTGCATTAGCTGAAGACAGCAGGCCACATTACGCTGCTCTGCAAGGATATCTGTCCTATTTGGACTAGGAAAATTAGGTTAAATCAAAGAGGGGAATGTGAGCGGAGAGCATCGACTGAGTAATCTTAAGGACATCACAAATTTCATTAGGTTCTAGATCTGACCAGTGGAATCTTATCACTTCATAGATAGTTCTGTCAAGTTCTATTTTCTTGAATTGTTAGCACATGACGAATATTCTAAATGTACCATAGATGTCTTTAGATGACATAGTCATGAAAATCAAGTCAAATTTTGAAGTCACATTTGGTATGTCATAGTCTGTTGAAAATGTTTTAGTGGAACAAATTAACTTTAAATGCCCTCTTTTTAATTTGTTTGTGTTATAATGTCCCATATTGCCTTTCTCCTATAATTTTTTTTATTTTCCCCATCACAGTGATTTTTTGTCAAGTAAAAGTGTTCTCAGGGATTTCTTATCAACCCACTGATGTAGTTAGCACAAGTTATATCTCATATTTGTCCTTGTAGTTCAAGTGTGGGATAAAAATTGACCCTCAGATATTGTTATCATTTGAACTCTTTAGAAACCACTGGCCATAGTGGCATGAATAATCTTAATAGATGATAGCAATATCAGAGAAAGAGAGAGAGAGGTGGGAGGGACACAGAGAGAGGTGGGAGGGACACAGAGAGAGGTGAGAGAGGTTAGAGAGAGAGAGAGAGAGAGAGAGAGGGGGAGGGGAGGGGGGGGGATAGGCAGTCAGAGAAACACTACAGAGGCAGGACAGATCCAGAGATGGACAGAGAGAATGAGAGGGGGAAGTAAGAAGTGACAAGAAATTTGAGAGAGAAAGAGAGACAGAGAGAGAGGGAGAGATTAAGAAATAAAGAAAGAAAGAGGGGGAAATGAGAGGGGAAAGAGGGAGAGCAAAATCAAGAGAATGAGAAAGCAGAATCAAGACAGGGTAGAGAAAGAATAGAGGATGATGTGGAAGGACAAAAAAAGAGATAAAGACCGAAGGAGAAAGATTGGGGTCAAGAGATGACAACATTGAATGAGTAGTGTAGAACAGAAGGAGGGTTAATCCTATGCCCATCAGCAAAATGTATTGACTCTCCGATTAGTCAATCCATGATCAACCACATCAAGAGATAAGAAAACCATCAGGAATGTTCTAATATCTGCCTTTTTCTTGTCTTCTTCTTCAACTGTGACTTGAGGCAAAGTCACTGTAGGACTGGACCACCAGAGTGGATTGCATCAATTGCTCCAACATGGCATTTTCTTTCCGTTTTTCAACCATTTTCTCATCTTTTTCCCTCATCTTGTCAGGATGATGACTTTTGTCTGTGATGGTTTTCTTCCCTTTTCTGATGGTTTTCACCCCGTCCCTGGATGTTGTTTCATGTGTGTGTGATGTAAGAAAGGAAGATGGCTGTCAAAGCTCATCCTCACGACCTTTGACATGGATGGAGGAAGTCTTCGTCTTGGTGTTATGCTCAACTATTCTTCTAAAAAAATGCATCACCTAATCATTTTGACAGGAATTCTTTAAGTTATCAAAATTTTCTTAATATTCACAGTAGATTTGATGAAACAAAGAGCCCCCTCCCCCACACTAGCAAACACTCACATACCCCACCCCCTTTTCCTTGTTGTCTTTTTTAGGGGGAAGAAGTAGCAATCTTCATTGTAACTATATACCAATGATCTTCTGGTCTATACTAATTTAAAAGCTGAAAATGTCTGTCCCTCTCTTAAAGAATATTAAATTGGATGAGGGGCTGACACAATCAAATAATAAATGATAGAAAATGTCTCCTTCTCGACTTGTCTGAATGCTCCCCGTTAGCGTAGATAGGAGAAGACCATTTCTTGGCTAATTCGTAATGATTCATGAAGTAGACATTAACTTCATTCTGCAAATGATCTTTTTCAAAACCCCTCATCATACATGTACGTCATATTGTGAGCAAGCAGCCAGTGACTAAGGAGAACACAACCAATATGTGGCCTAGTTGAAGAAAACCTAATACTTTGGATTAGATGAATGAGAAAGTGAAAGCCCTTATAGCCCAAGTTAACAATATCCACATGCTCAATATCATAACTTGATATGATAGATCCTAACTCATGTGGATGTCATTAGTCAGCAATCGTTTCCAAATGAAAGATGAAAGTGATATTGAGCTAGGAGAGTCACTCAAGGTTTGCAGAGAGGAGAGGAAAGAGGCTGGCAGGAAACTTTGAGATCATTATTGCAAAGAATATTTTATCTGGGCTTTTGTTGCAAATGAGGATGAGAAGCAAATATGAGTCATCTTTTCATCTGTCCAATATTACGTTTAAGTATTGTAAGTCTTAGATGCCTCGTTTGTAGAAAATGTATAAATTTGATGGTGGACAAAGGGAAGAGCAAAGGGTTCTTGGAAGTTCAAAAAAAGTAATTTCATTTCCAAATCGCTGTGCTCTACTTTATCCCCTCATTTCCTTTCATAACATTGACAGTCACTAACTTCCCTTATCTGTAAAGCATTCCATATACATGCCACCAGAAATATCCAAGGCATGGTATAAAAAGAGGTGTATATTGATGTTAGGTGATGTAATTTCCGGAACTGTGACGTCGTGGTCGAAGGTTTGAAAGCATTGCTACATCATTGTGTGAACGCTGTTAGCATGCCACCCATATAGGACCCCTTTCTGTGTGTTTTCATAACTGGGGGTGTCAGATATTGATTGTTGTGTTTCAAGATAATTATGGAAAGAAAATTGTGGTGAGATAAAAACCAACAATTAATGTGCTAATCTGAGGGATGATGCTTCAAGGGCACTACTCTTTATCTCTCTGGTTCTTTTTATATCTCTCCCCCTCTTTCTTTTTCTCTCCCCCTCTTTCTTTTCTCTTTCTCTCCCTCATTGTGTCTGTCTTTCGTGTCATTTCTCTCTCTCTCTCTCTCTCTCTCTCTCTCTCTCTCTCTCTCTCTCTCTTTCTCTCTCTTTCTCTCTCTCTGTCTCCCTCCCTCCCTCTCTCTCTCTCTTATCTCAAAACTTTGTTTTCTCTTTGCCTTTCTCTCTTTATCTTTTATTCCATATATCTCTTTCACACAGTTCTTTTCTATTGTAATTTTTTCATCACAAACCCTCCCATTCATTCTTCTGTGTACCTTTGATGGTACATTTTTCTCTATATTTGTGTAATAGTTTGTATATTAATGGCTTTATCCGTCTTCTGCTTTGTATTTTACAATCCAATTAATACATGGTATGAAACATTGTTGACACACATGACACTATTACTTCTTAGCTTCTTAGCTTTGAAATAAAGAAGCAAATTCTGAAGTATGATGATAAGATGATGCCTTCGGGTTTTTCATCTGGTTTTTTATTTCAATGAATTTTAATGAAAATGTTGTATTTCTTTTTCTTTGCCATCTTTTAGGTTGGAGACAGTCTACAGAGGAAGATGAGAATGAGACCAGACAAAGCTCAGCTTGTACATCAACACATACTAGAAGGTACAGCCAAGGATCGCATCTTCTTGGGTGTGGTCTGTGTGAGATGGAGAGGATGAGAGTGAAGATAGTGTCAGGAGTGATTGTAATGATAATGATGATGTTGATATTGTTGAAGAGGTTTCAGAAATGGGTGAAATGATGCTGATGATGTTAACAATGTTTGTTATGCTGATTGCATAGGAGATGATGTTGCTACTTGCCAGTGATGATGGCTATGCAAGTTCAATCCCATCGACTTATGTCATAATTGAAAACTATTAAAGCGTAGATATTGATCCATAAACAGATATTAGGAAATACATTCATTAAGCAGTCTGCTTATTAGGGCCTTTTGTAGGCCTTCTGTAGGCCTTCTGTGTAGTACAAGTAAAATAAATTACTTATGCTATGAATTAGTAGGTTGACATCATTTTGATGATAAACTAAAGAATACAGCTCATGGTACAATTGATAGCTAAAGGAATGACTATAATGTAATTGCATTTAATGGAACTTGGTTTGGAATAATGGGAAACATCAATGAGTTTCATATACATGTATCTTAAAGAGGGTTGAAAGGTCATCTTTGGACTATAAATAGACCATTTAGAACCGAGCTCATAAGTTGTTGTGACTTTCCATTTTTTCAGATACGAACATGGAGCCTATGGTGAGTGCGACACATCAGAGACTAAAGAGGGCCAGGATAGAGCAGGACCTGGACTGCAAGATCAAAAATAGACCAGGTCCACTAGAGCTGATTGAAGGGAACATCCTGAAGGCAGAACAATTTGTGGAGCAGGCCGTCAAAGGTAAGTTCATCGATGGAGGTTAAAGCCCCACTGCACTACTTGTAGCTACTTGCTCCCTCTATATAGAAAAGAATGCCTAATCGGTGACCATTGGTCCCCCATGATCCCCTTTTTCTTATGTTAATTGAGAGCTGATTTGATGAGGTAACCGCTTTTCAATGACCTTGCAAGGAGGTCTAATCCCTCCTGGCTAAACTAGTACATAAAGGCTTTAAAGGAGGTAAATCATTATTGAGAAATTGTTTGTCAAGATGGTTAGCACGGTGACCACAGACAAGGAGACATAGGCTAGAAGGGAAAAAAGGTCATATTTTGGGTAAAGCCCCAATTTTGAAGTGAATGATTTGAGTAGATGGGTAATCTATCAAGGTACAGAGTTGGGAGAAGACCCTGGCTATACCCCCCTCCCCCTCCCCCTCCCCCTCCCCCTCCCCCTCCTCCTCCACAAAGACACACAATTATAAAGTCAAAAATAGAGAAAGATGTGAATAGAGGAAAATACCCTCTAATATGAGAACAATTTCTGGTTCTTGGGAAAGCTACAGCCCGTTAAATTGAGAATATAAAGTTTGTATTTTAGCGACTTCTTCCATGCGTAAGTCTTATATGGAATACAGTATGTAACCACCCTGAAACAGCCTGGGCTATAAGTATGTGAGAAATATGTAAGATCAGAAGTATTATATGTTTCTGATATTTATTGTTTATATATGTTTCTTTTCTTTCAGACGGCAAGGTGAAGTTCCTGAAGACAAATGAAATGGATACATGTGATGACTCACCGTATAACTTTGATGAGGACAGTCAAGAGGGGGGTAGCGATGAACCCATGTCACCCCCTCAGCTATACTCACAACAGTCTGATAATCCTCCAAGCAGTGTGGGGAGTATACCTTCACCCCCGGACTTTACTTCATACTATGAACACCACATGATTCCTCCTTCAATAACTTCCAGCAGCCCCATTCAGATTAAGATTCCATCGACCCCTCCGACGACGATGTCGATGATCACGATAAAGCAGGAGCCGGGCATCACCAGCCCTCCTCCGATTGTCAGCTATCCCAACACGGTCACGTCATCGTCGCCGTCGAGCAGCAAGAGTGGGTCATCGTCGTCGAGCTCGAAGAATGCAAGGAAGAAACAGACTAAGAGGAATAAGCCGAAGGAGATCAAATTCCATGAGTACAAGCCTCCTAATGAACAGGCAAACAAACTTGAAATTCCACCAAATGCCAGTAATCCGTATAACTTGCTGTTGATGCAGCAACAACTGCTTCTGCAACTTCAGCTGTTGCAACAGCAACATCACCAACTTATTCTACCCAATGCTCCAAACATAAGCACAACTTCCAGCAAACTCTTGAGCAGCAATCATGGGTCCCAATCTCCAAGTAGTACCACGGTGACCAGCTCGTCCTCACCGACACCTCAGGATAACAAGTCTAGCGTGGCCAACTGCACCAAGACAAGGATCCTCTCCAACCTGGAGGACATGAAAGTATCGGAGTTAAAGATGGAGTTGAAAAACAGAGGACTTCATGTGTCTGGCACAAAGCCTCAGCTTGTAGAGAGGTTACGCCCCTATGCTGATGTTTCCATGTCCCCTGTCACGACGGCAAATTCCTCTAATCACGATGTCACGTCCTCTTCAAGAACAAGTGGCACCAAGGTGACAAGTTCCACTGATGCAGGCCAGGAAGTTGCTAGTGAGACAGGCAGCGCGAGGGCATCCATGAGTTCACCTCCTGTATCGCCTCCCGACTTCAAATCTCCAGTCTCGGTCTCAGCTTCTGAGATGTCTGACCCTGCTTCTCCTGGCAGTGCCTTTGATCCAATGTCCCCTTCCACATTCCAGATGGCACCACCTCCATCGGTCACCACCAACCCCAGCTCGGTTGTATCGGCTTCCTCACCAACCAACGTGTTCAGCCCTAGCCCTGAGGCCCAACAGAAGCAGCAGAACCATACCAACATCCAGATGCTCAACTCTTTCCAGAATCAAACCTTTCAGATGGAGTTGAACGACAGCAACTCTGTCATGGAACAGATGATGGACATGACTGCTCAGCTGGCATACAGCGACTCGACGGTCAGCAGTGATATTCTACGCAAACAGCAGCAGAAGATCGAAGAGCTTCAGAGGGCCCTTAGGTTATCGCAGCTGCAGCTACATCAACATCAGACGAGCTTACAGTCACCTCTCCTCAGTCCACCGTCAGTACCGCCACCACCACCACCTCCTCATCCTGCTGCTGCTGGAGCTACCGTTTTATCACCCATTTCTGGTTCTCCCATCAAGCTAGCGAGCATCAATCCTCCTCCTCCTCCACCTCCTCCAATCAGCATCTCACCGACCTGCAATCCTACACCAACAACCATACCATCAGCCATCCAACAGCCACCCCCTCCAATAACAGCAGTTCACATCAAGGCCCAGTCTCCCCCGAAGCAGTCGTCCCCACCCGTATTCCAACCTCCAGACTTTTCCCAAAGCCTTAACCAGCAGCAGAGGACATTCACCTTCACCACGCCTCCACCCAACGGTCAACCCTTCTTCTTCTCAAAGACAACTCCAGAGGTCAAACCATTGGCATTGTCTAATGGACTTGCGTCTGGTCAGAAGTCATCATCCTTGCCCAGCAGTCCGACCGATCCAGAGACAGTGCTGGGTATAAGTGGTGGGGCTAGTCTACCGGCCTACAACAGTCCGCCACCCAACTATGAAGAGGCTGTCAGACAGACCAAGGAAAGAAAGGTACGTACTTACAATCAATCATGACCATTCCAAATCTTATCAAGTTCTCAGTCGTTCAGAAATCTTTAATATTTTTAACAAAATTACAATTTCTCTTCATTTTGTAAACAAAAAAAGGGGGAAAAAATGTTGTAATTATGTGCAGGAATTACAATCCCAACTGTTATTTAAGTTCATATTTTTTATTAAACGAAAACACACAATGCATGCATGAAAACATTGTCCGGTTATCAATTTTAACTGTATGCCATCAAAACCTATGCATAACTACTTCAAAATAAATATACATGTACCAGCTGCAAACTGATAATTAGAGTAAAGACATCTCAAGTAATCCCACGCTCTGAACCTTCACATCTCTCCACTAGGCTAACCTTGGCGCGCTTCTGAACCCTACCAACACGGAGACGGGAGAGCCTAGGATGACCAAGAGCCAAGACCTTGATGATCTCCTGGAAGTCCTGGTTGATCATGGATGTAAGTACATCAAATCAGGAGAAAATCTGAAAGAGCAAATGCTTGAAAATATAATGTTTGCTTTATTTGTTGATCAATAATTAAAGATGGTTTAGTGTAAACAACATCATTATGGATATGACTGTATTTTGATATTATAAAACAGTACCTTTAGGAGCAATATGTCAATTGATGTCCACAATTCAATGATTCAATCGCACAATACCTGGAAACATATGCAACATATCTTGGAACATGCCCTCTTTTATGTGAATGAACCTTTGATTTCAGCACATTTAAATGTCCTGGTAGGACCCAAGTCCATGACTCGCTTGTAAACCGTTATACCTTTCGACATGAGTTCAAACACTTTCTTCAGCTTTTTGCTCTATTAAGTCGGAGCACCCTCCTAATGATAATTTTAGGACATTAAGACCCTTCTAAATACTTGGTAGTTGAGAGAAATACTTGATCGTATTAGGTATTTAATTTTTATCTCTCTACTAACTCTCCCTGATAATTGCTTCTTTATTTTATTTCCATCCACAGATCAAATCCCAGTAACTCCCAAGAATAAGGATGTGATTAACCTGAGTCAAACCAGACTCCCTCCTCCACACATCTCTCTGCCAAGCTTCACCATGGCGACAACATCTTCCAGCCAAAGGCTCACACAGGCAGTAGTGTCCAATTCGACAACTACCAGCCATCATGGTATGCCACAGAGTCCAATGTCTCATCCTCCTCCTCATCCACCACCTCCTCACCCCCAGCAACAACAGCAGCAGCAACAGAAGCAGCAACAACAGCAGCAGCAGCAACAACAACAACAGCAGCAGCAGCAGCATCACCATCCAGCTGCGGCGACACCCATCGCCATCCCACAATCTTCTTCTGCTCCTTCTCCATCCCCCATGGAGCTTCCAATGGATGTAGACACGGCCGACATGACCCTCAATGCACTCGACATCGGTAAATCCCAGCCGAGCATTAGCAAGGAGCAGCATCTAGTGTCGTCGGCCAACATGGATGATAAAGACAATGCCAATATCCTGTCCTTTGATATACCAAGTATGCAGGTAGATGGCGAGCGGGACAGCACGACTTTCTGGGCGTTCGGGGACCACCCATCGCCCAGTGCTGGGATGCTGTGTCCGCCGTCAAGCAACGATGCCGACATGAATTGGCTGGATGTGATGATGTCATCATCGGGATCGGGGCTAACCCCCGTCAGTGTGACCCCACCCACTGGCATCGACGCAGAGGGGTCACTAGGGACACCCCTAGGCAAAGAACCCTTTTCTCTCAACCTATTTGATTTGAATGACGATGCTTGGGACAATATACATGTCACCGATTGATGATGGTATATAGTATGCTCCTAATTTTTGTACCGTCCCAGAGATCTTATGAAGCAAAGCATCGTCCTGTGACCATCCTCCTTGTTCGATCAGAAGTGCAGGCCAGAGGATGACCTTGAAGGCATCATTGATAGTGACCGTTTGGTTTGGAAGAGGAAGAAGACAGAGATTCAATGATGAAGGAAGTGCACTGTCGTTATCTGAACTCTGGGACATGAAGCCAATCATGACATTTCCAAAGGTCTATCATCGCCATTTCATCCAGCGCTGAAAATACAGTCCCTTTTGCTTTGGAACAAAACATCACCGGAATTTTCTTTCTTGCGCTGGATACGTGCTATGAATGGCGATGCTGACAGAGACGTTGATTTATGAACGATTCCAAATTTTCTTATCCTCAATTTGTGTGATGAATATCTGTTAGACGTCTTGAAACAAGTTAATTGCAGTTGCAATACTAGTATGGTGGAGAAAATGTATGCTGTTGAATGGAGTTTATTGTGTTCAGGTGCCTTGACATATTTGTGTCATTTTGCCAAGGAAAGTTTGATATACACAGATGTAAGCATTTACAATTCACACCTTTGTATGTGATGGAGGTTGATCAGGGAGATTTTGATCTCTGACTATTTTGAAGAGAGAGGAGCTGAAGGACTCAAGTTTTATTTTTTGAAAGAAGGATTCTGCAAAGATTTTCCTCTGTGTGGTTTGAAGAGGGAGAAAAGAGATTAATTCGGTATTCATCACATTGAAGAAGAGAATGATTCTATGATTCCTTTAAAAATTATTCGTTTATTCTTGTCTTGTTGGTCTGCTTTAGACCATGCTGCTACGCACTTTGGAACATATTGTTCTCAAGATTATCTGAATTTCAATGTCATTGGGCTGGAATTCTCAAATCTTGCTAGGTTTGTGGCCTCAAGTTTGCCTATGTTTCGCCATAGTTCAACATTGAGAGAAATTATGTTTCAACAGAGTATAAGGTTATCAGAATTTCAATTGAAAAGACAGAAATTCTCAAATATTGCTAGGTATGTGGCCTCAAGTTTGGTTTTGTCTTAACATACCGTAGTTCAATTTTGTCAGATTTTCAGTCGAGTGAACTGGAATTCTCAAGTCTCGCTAGGTTTGTGGCCTCAATGTTTGTTAATGTTTCAGCAGAGTTTAAGAGTTTTATTTAGTCACATGTAGCTCTGTGCAGCGAATGGAGGAGTAAGAAAACATGTGCACTTCAGATATTAGATAGTATTTATTTTTGTGGATTCATATTTATGTTCATTTATAAACTCATAAATGGGTTGATGTATGGTTTGGTATATATGTTTTTATTTTGTGTGGCAATATATGTTTAGTTTCTTTATGTTGTCATGATTTGATATTTTTTGTTTTTTTTGTTCAAGTGCTTCATTTTTAAGTCAAGTTTATGAGAGTACCAGATTGATAAGCAAACAATCATTATATTTGTGTATTCAAATTCAGTAAAAATCTGCAAAGGCTTCTTCACTTTATTTGATTCACGTAAGGAACAATTCAAGAAAGAATAAGATTAGTTTCTTGGAATTTGTGCTTTGAATTAGATTTGACATAACAAGAGGTATATGTGGTTTGTTTTGGACTATAGATTCATATTGCATTGAAGAAAGTTGTTGTTATATGGGAGCCAGAGAATATACTAGGCCTGCAAGAGAAAACTATTACAAATAAAGCGAGATAACCAACAAAAGATAATCATTATTTTCAGTACCGTACTCCAAAAGATTTACAGCCAAAATGCACCATGAAGCCCTTCTGTTCTGCAGCCAGAAATCCATCTCAACGGTTCATGTGTTCAATACAGTAATGTCTTTGGATTAGGAATGGCTACAATGCCCTAGCCAAAACAGAAAGAGGTACATCCTTGTGAATTTCTTTCCCACGGAAGATATCATGCAGAAGTAAACAATGGAACAAACTATTTTTTATCAAAATTTAACTCTCGAATTTAGCTTCTTAAATTTGTTCCTATATTTAGTGGCACAGAAGGAATCAACTACAAACTTGCATCATGGTGTTGAAAACCGAGTGTGCTCTCTGAGGAGAAAGCCATGTGCATCTCGTTGCAGTTAGATTCATTTCAATGACTTCTTTTGCAGGCCTAGTAGCTATTTGTAAAGAAGGCTTACTCCTTTTCCTTTCCATTGAATTGTTCTAGCAAAAAGCATTCCACCTCGTCTTAAAAGATAGGGGTTACCAACATGTTCTGTCTATTTCTTGTGTTCTATTTCTACTTTTTTCTCTTCTGTTCTTTCCTCTTCTCGCAAAGATGCTTTAATTTGGAATGTAAAGTTAAATCAGAACATATTGGGTTTATACCCGAGCTTGAACATATTTCAGGTTGCTTGTTGTTTTTTTTATTTCCAGTTTTGTTGATAACTTCAGATATGTTTCTATTTAATTTATCTTCTCTTGAACATTTTTTCCAGTCAAGTAGGATACACTAGTTGAATGTGTAAATAAGAGCGAGTATACAAATTGATTATTAATATTACTATTGGCCATAATTAATATAACTGTAGAGTAAGAATTTGGGGTTGTTTTGTGTAATATGTTATAGTTAAGCATTTAATTATGTCCCCCATTATATATTGAAGGTGTATATGTTGTTAATATGAACAGTGTAAAGTAAACAAACAAAAAAATCTGTATGAAAATGTACATAGTATTCTGTTATATAGCGAGTGTGATTTTTCTAACGAGTAATGATGGCCTATCATACATAACCTGTAGATAGTTAGGTGTTTAAATGCTATGCAAACATCACTATGTGAGGGTTACTATTAAAGAGAAACGATTTGCTGAGATGTATACTGGTCTTCCACAGGTAATTAATTGGGATATATTTTGATTGTCAAATTTTTCGTGTGAAAATGTAACATAGATATAATACAACTTGAAATCTGTAAAAAAAAATGCACTGAACTCACTTTTCAATCAAAACAGAATCGAGTTGAGTAAAAGATAAATCACGTCTTAAATATGTACCTTACTATTTTCTGTCTCTCTAGATCTCTCTCTCTCTCTCTCTCATTCTCTCTCTCTCTGTGTCTTCTCTCTCTCTCTCTCTCTCTCTCTCTCTCTCTCTCTCTCCCTCTCTCTCTCTTTCTCTATCTGGCGGAGAATTCTCTACAATGGGTGTTTAAAATGATTAAGTATTGATCGATGTAAAGGTCAAATAACATGCTATAGATATGGCATTTGATGTAAAACTTTTATATAATGATAACTAGATCCTACCAGGGCATTTAAATGTGCTTAAAAAAGTTCATGCAGCCAGGGCATGCTACAAGGCCCCATGCGTTACCAAGTATTGTAGAATTGTATTATGGAATTGTAAAGATAGATTAACATAAAATGTCAATTTATATCATATATTGTCTGATTCACTCATCAGATATAGTGAATCGTATATGTAATTGGTAACTTTGGGGACAAAATAGCTTGGATTTGTCCAGTAATATAATCGTCATCTCAATTTGTGTCCCCTGATAGCTTCAATATGATAAACAAGACAATGTCAGACTCAGTAGTGAGTTATGAATAGCCTTTTGCTCAAACTTCAACATGATCTCAATGAGGTATTATTACCTTGATTTAAAGCCCATTGTATTTCACATATTCCATGTGTCTAATAGATTACTGTGACCTTTCAAGTCATTATTAACATGTACAGAATCCATAGTCCCATTTAAATCAGCATTATGCAGTGTGTATGAAATGAAGATTCACATTATGAAGTCCATGATTCCAATACCCTGTATTTTAAAGTTCATCAGCTTTGAATCAAACCAGCACAATAATTGCATATTTCTCAAACCAAACTATTATCATGATACAAGAGTAGCAAGTTATTTCATGCTGGAAATGTATATCCTTTAAGTGTACTACCATTAAACATCTCCTAATATCTCTATTTCTCTTGCATAATTTACATTTAAAATGAAGAATTCCTTTTGTGATGTGTGTGTGTACCTGTGTATTTATAGGTTTCTTATATTTGCACCCACAGTATATATTATTTAACAAAAAGACAACTCCTATGTTCTCTTGTGGATTGACACGAGTATTAGAATGACATGAATTAATGGGCTTAAAGGCGGGATATATTTGGCTAAAATGTAATAATGAAGTGTAAAGCATGTACAGACTAATCTCACTTATTGTCACACAGCCGTGGAATAGTCGCTTATACAATAAAAAATGCTGTATGCAAGTTATTTCATTGATTGTGTTGGAGTTTTTGTTTTTGTTGTTTGAGTTTGATAACTGAATATCAATGTTAGTGTTGATGGTGGTTGTGGTGGTGATGATGATGATGATGATGATGATAAAAGTAATGATGATGATAGTTATAATGATAAAAGTTATGATGAAGATGATAGTTGTGGTGGTGATGACGATTATAATAGTTGTGATGATGATGAGGTGTTGATGATGATGATAAAAAATATAATGATAATAGTTTAGATGGTGATGATGATGATGGGATGATGATGATGATAGTTGTGGTGATTGCGATGATCATAGTTGTGATGATGATGATGATAGTTCTAATGATGTTGATGATGATGATGATGATAATGATGATGATGTGATGATGATAAAAGTTTTAATGATAATAGTTTTGATGATGATGATGATGATGATGATAGAATTGATCATGATGACGGTGATGATGTTGATGTTGATAGTTCTGATGATGTTGATCATGATGATGATGATGTGATGATGATGATAAAACTTATATTGATAATAGTTTTGATGATGATGATAGTGCAATTGATGGTGATGTGGCAGTATCACACTTGGAAGTATGATGGCAGTGATGATCATGAAGATGGCAATTAGTTATATGGTGCAAATTATTATGATAATATGATGAGGAGGAGGAGGATATTAATGATGATGTGATGATTATGATGAAGATTACAATAAAGGCAATGAGGAGAAGAAGAAGTAGAAGAAGAAGAAGAGGAAGAAGAAGAAGGAGAGGGGAAGGAGGAGGAGGAGGAGGAGGAGGAGGAGGAGGAGGAGGAGGATTATGTCGTTGATGATGGGGAGAACTTCTTATTATGCTGATGGGTTGAAGGTAAAGGCATAATGTCTTATCAAGAACTTACAAACAACTTACTCTCATATAGTCGCAGAAAATTTAAAATGTAGCCATTTTCCTTGAAATAATGTAGGCCTATCTATCACTGACCGGATCACTGATCTATACGAACACTAACAAGTCGTAGAGATGAGTGAGATCATGGAGGCTAGCAACTCCATGGTGAGATGTATCAATCAGACACGACTAAGATAAAGAGCGCCCTCACCCAAGTTGAGTCAATTCCGTAAAGTACATTCCTACCCCTTGTCATTTTTTTGTTTTTCGTAACTCAAGGATGAAAGGTGGTCCGCTTGAACCTATGATATGCCACATTATCAAGAAACATACATCGGGGAAAATGTTTGTTTGTTTGTTCGTTTTTTGTTTTTGTCACATACTCTAAAAAAAAAATTAAAAATAAACTTGGTAAGGGTATGAATCGTTGAAAGTGTTACTGCATTGACACAAATAGATTTCTCACATTTTCTATTCCTATATGACTGCATTTTAAAAAGGTATGATTGTAAATTAACGATTTGTATACACTACTGCTGGTCTAATAAAATAAAATAGGGAGTATTGAGTGTTCTAAATAAAGCCCTTACACTAATAGTATGATTTTTGTTTCTTATAATCTGTTAATAAGGCGTTGCAAAGCATGATAATAAAATAAAATGCCTATACTTTATTTATTCTTGTTGCTCTCATTTACCTCCCGATAATCTTAAATAGTGATTCAATCAAATTACTTAAGTTTGTTTTATGGTTAGGAATGACACGTGTTTGACTAGTTTTCTTCTGCGTGGTAAATTATTGTTTTGTTTCATTTCCGTATTTTACACCAACCGAAGTGCGAAGTGTGGCGGTAGCATCAATACAAAATATAACAAAAAATAATTTAAAAAATCGAGATAGGCGTAGACCACAAAGAAAGAAACTTCAACCTTTGTGACGTTTTTCATACTTTATATACATTCCTTGAAGAATTGAAATTAGTTATGATAATTGTACGGAGATTACAAAGGGTAAAGAGCGAGGACATCTCGTTAAATCGTGTGTTAGTAGTCTAATACAGCGGAATACTGATCATTGATCAGCTTTGCATTTCATTTCACCTGAGTTGAAATTGAAAAACCGCCCCGTTGTTGCTTTTCTCAAAATGATCTCAAAACTAGCAATATTTTAATATTAACGTGAAGCAGCTAATGAAGCCAACATCAGATGTATATGTTAAGATGTATAATTATATGAGCCTGTATCAGGGCAGATTTCATGACAATGAGGTGTATGCCCTCGCCCCTAACACAATAATATTTAAAGGTAAAGACCAGTATTGGAAACGCCCCAATTTCAAAAAATGAAATGGAAGCTCTCATTACCAATCATGTGAAAGAATATGTTTTGACTGATACATGATGATAAAAAAATTCCGGGAAACCGCCTACTAATTCATATATTTGGTAAATTTGTTTCTCTCATGGTCTGTGAGAGATATAGGGTAGTCCCATATACATCTTTCTGTGTATAGTGCTTGTAACTTTACGAAGAATGGGCCAAATTTCTTATCATTTTGATGATTCCAGAACCTTGCAGATGCTAGATGCTAGATGATCAACCTTTTCTGATCGATTCCACAACTTTTCTTTCACAATGCAATCGCATGACCATAACTGGTCTTTACCTTTAATAGTAGGGATCAACCATACAAAAGTGTCATCGTGTTTTTTCCTCGATGTCATTGCCTGATTGATATTTAATTTGATTTGATTTGATTTGATTTATTGGTTTCTGCATCTCTTTATTTTTTTTATCATACATTTTCGTGAACATAATATGGTTTGATACAATGCTTTAAGTGTATATAATTTTATACAGATAATAAACGAAATTAAACAAATATACTGAATGCATAATTAACATACATTAGATGCAGGAGGGCTACAGAAATAAGCAAAGTAGCTTGACGTGCCCGCAGCCCTCAACTTAGATGCAACAATAAAAATACAAATAAAACAGAGCGTGACTTGCAGAGAAGAAAAGGAAAGGGGAGAGAAGGAGCGTTGGTAATACAATAAATCTCATACATCTGCTGATTGCATGCAGGTTCATTCATGAATGGTTAAACGTAGCTAGGTCATGGACGATTACACATCATTGTTGAATATACAGTCAATGTACACACGAACAAATAACTGACGGTCTCCTTTTCTTGTGGCGAGGGGGTGTTATATTCTTAGAACTCATCAAAAGAACCCCCCCCCCCCTTATAACGTTGTTTTTCAAAAGTATCTCTGTATGCCCCTTTCCTCTCATTTAATCCCCCTACCATTACAACAATGTATGACATTCATCTGTATTAATTTGATTTCTAGATATCTGGCTCGATAAGTAAAACGAAAGGTCTTATCCATGCCCCCCCCCCCATGTTCACAGACATCGTCGACCTTAATATTTTATCGTATGAATTTCATATATAAGTTTAGTCTCATTATGAGCACTGACTTATTTTGCAGATCGACGTGACGTAATGACAAAAGTCACAAAAACGAGACTTTCTTTTTCAATAGGTTTTTTTTTTATTTTGTATTATTGATTCCGAACAATACAATTCAATCTTAGAAATAAAATACATTTGTTTTTCATCTTGACATGAATTCAAAACATTTTCAAGAAAGAAAGAAAAGAAATCAGTTGTGACATAAAGCAAATAACCCCATCCAACCAAAAAAACACACCACCCGACCACACTTCCACACTCCCGCTCCATCCCCCTTCACCCCTCCCCTACCCCCATCCCACCTCCCAACGCAGGCGCGGATCCAGGATTTCTTAGGGGGGGGGCTCAAATTTGAAATTATGCGAGCCAAATATTGGTACGTAATGGTGACACCGGCAGTGGGGGGGGGGGGGGGGGACCATCACCCATGCACTCTTACATGCAGGCCCCGATGAACGTTTCTCGGAGGGGGTCAAGGGGTGGAGCCCCCAAAAGCTCAGGGGATATGGGAATTTTATTACTGTCAGATGAGCATATTTTGATACCTTATTTGTGACACTGGCAGGACACACATTAGTGTGGGGTCCAGGGGGCGGAGCCCCCTGATGCTCAGGGGTTTTATACATTAAATTACTGTCATATGAGCATATTTTGATACCTTATTTGTGATACTGGCAGGTCACGAATTGGCGTGGGGTTCAGGGGGCAAAGCCCCCAGAAGCTCAGGGGTTTGGGGCAAAAATTACGGTCAGATGAGCATATTTTGATACCTTATTTGTGACACTAGCAGGACACAAATTGGTGTTGGGTCCAGGGGGCAGAGCCCCCAGAAACTCAGGGGTTTTATACATTAATTATCGTCAGATGAGCATATTTTATATCTTATTTGTGACACTGGCAGGACACAAATTGGTGTGGGGTCCAGGGGATGGAGCCCCCAGAAGCTCAGGGGTTTTATACATTAAATTTTCGTCAGATGAGTATATTTTATACCTTATTTGTGACACTGGCAGGTTACGAATTGGTGTGGGGTTCAGGGGGCGGAGCCCCAAAAGGCTCAGGGGTTTTATACTTTAAATTACGGTCAGATGAGCATATTTTGATACCTTATTTGTGACAGTGACAGGACACAAAATGGGTCCAGGGGTGGAGCCCAAGGAAGCTCAGGGGTTTTGGGCAATAAATTACGGTCAGAAGAGCATATTCTAATACCTTATTTGTGACACTGACAGGACACAAATTGGTGTGGGTTCTAGGGGCAGAGCCCCAGAGGGCTCAGGGGTTTCATACATTAAATATCGGTCAGATGAGCATATTTTGATACCTTATTTTTTTACACTGGCAGGACGCAAATTGATGTTGGGTCCAGGGGGCAGAGCCCTGAGAAGCTCATAGTTTTTATACATTAAATTATCGTCAGATGAGCATAATTTTATACCTTATTTGTGACACTTGCAGGTTACGAATTGGCGTGGAGTCCAGGGGGCGGAGCCCCCGGAAGCTCAGGGGTTTTGGGCGATAAATTACGTTCAGTTGAGCATATTTCTATACCTTATTTGTGACACTGGCAGGTCACGAATTGGTGTGAGGTCCAGGAGGCGGAGCACCCAGAGGCTCAGGGGTGTTAGGCAGTAGATTACGGTCAGATGAGCTTCCAGGGGCCCGCTTAAGGACCATTGGTTGAGTCCCCGGAAACCCAGGGGTTTTACGGTCAGATAAACATAATGATTTTGATACCTCAGACACTGGCAGGACACTATATTGCCGTCAAGGGTGCCGAAACCCCAGAAGCTCAGGGTTTTAGGCATTTAATTACCGTCAGATGAACATCCAGGTGCCTGACTTTGGGCCCTAGGTGAAATCCAGGGGGCAGAGCCCCCAGAAACTCAGGGTTTTAAGGCATTAAATCACGTTCAGATGAGCAATTTTTTTTTTTGTTGACCCCGGAAATTAGAAAATTACGTCGTCAGATATTACGTTCAGTGGCTTAGAAGGGGGGGGGGGGGGGGGGGGGGGGGAGAAACAATTTTTGTTTGTTGCTTCCCATTTTTTTGCTAGGGGGAGTCGGCCCCCCCCCCCCCCACCCGATCCCAACGTAACGCCCTTCCCAGGCCCATCCCCCATCGTCATCAGTGGTCACCTGACAAGTTGCCTAGCATAGGATCAGCTGTTTGTATACACAATTGGCTACTTTTAGCGACCAATAACCGCGCTCAATGCGTATTCGGGCGTAGTTAGCCAAGAAAATCTACAGAATTTGCGCTCTGGTGTCTTCAAAAAGAAAAATGAAAAATGAATGTGTAACATTCAATTCAATTCAATTCAATTCGATTCAATTCAACATGGGTTATAAATAGAAGAAAAATTTGATAAAAACGTTTAATAGAGTCTCCAGTGTGATAATAAAACGTGACATATTATAGCAAAACAAATAACTTAAACTAAAACGTCTATTTTCAATTTCAAGTTGAGATTATGATACAACCATTAGTAGGAACACGCAATTCTACGGATTTAGTTTAGCGAACGAATAGAATGATGTATGTAATTTAAGCATGTTACGACTATTGAGCAGGCCTATTGTTACATAAATAGATTGAGATCGAAGTAAACAAAATACTAAATAATTTAGTTTCAAGTGATTTTGGCCAGGTTTTCAGAGTTGCAAAATTAAATCATAGCTCCAATGGAAATGGAAATGGAAACACACGGGCCCGAATTCACAAAGGAGGTTTGTCGACAAACGGCCCTTTACACATTATGTCACATGCCGAAACTGGCTCCCCCCCCCCCCCCCACTCAGTGTAATTTAAGGTACGCATAATGCTCGTTCCCTCTTTTTGAAAGCACCCCCTATCTGAGGACTGCCAACATTTCCGAACCCCCCTTTAGCGGGCTTTTCGCGGGCTTTTCCTGCCTTGGAGACCCCCCTAAATCAGGAAAAATGCTCAATGTACCCCCCTAAATTCGGAATAATTTCTCAGGAGTCCAAAGATTAGAGAAAAAAAGAAAAAACACCCCCTTTTTAAAGAAATCTCCGGGTGAAAAGTCAAATACACCCTTTTTTTTTTACAATTCTCGGGCCGGACTTCGTCGCACGAGAAGTACCCCTTTACCGGACATTTTGGTAACACGCATGCGGCCATTCCGACCCCTAAGTGGGGGGCCGGGCCAATAAGACCAAGACAAGAAGTTTCGGCCATGTGATATTATATGGGAGTAAAGATTAAGATATCAACTTTAAAACGGTATTTAGTTAAAATTTCATTTGATAGTTAAAAGCGTATATAAAGGGATTATTGTACATGTATGTACAATGCTGATAAACCCATAATTGTCGGTTTGAATCCTAACTTTATATCTGAAACAATAAGACCCAGACACGAAGTTCGGCATGTCCCATATATGAAGGCAAAGAGAAATAAATATCAGCTTTAAAATGGTGCTTGTCATTGTTAGTTAGAATGGCATACGATAGTTTTAAACACATCCAAATCTAATCTCTTACTCCGGGCTCTTTGACGTTACCGTCAGCCGAAACGTGCATATTTATCTTTTTCCTTTTCGAGTGGACGATTTTGAGACATTACAACCATCATCATTGAGGCTAGCTTCCTCCTTATTGGTCGCGGGCTTAATGGTCGCTAGTTTCAAGAAGTGTCGCAGTTTGCATCCCTCCCGCCCGCCCGCGGCCTCGTATATAGGCCTACGTAACGCACGGCCAACGTTAGCCTTCAGTGCAGCTCATTCAGAGCTCCGGACTGGCCTGGATGTTACATCAGCTCTCATTCCAAACTAACACCATAAATATCGCTAGACCCTACACATATATCTGCCGCTTTTTGATACTGGATCTCAAATTGCAGACGACATCCTTTCAGTGTATGTTTGATTGAAGAACAGTTGCAGTCTACTTGCTGAGCTGAGCTGAGACTGAGTCAAGTCTAGTCAGTTTACATTATTTACAAGCTGAACCTGCTGAAACTAGCTCAAGACGTGAAGAGTGAAGTGCAAGATGGCATTTTTCAACAAATTGAGTCAAAGTGCAAGGAATGCTGCTGGATCATTGAGCAACATCAGAGTAGCAGCCCCAAGTATGTGAAGTTTGTCAAGACTCTATTCCAGTATACTAGTTTCATTGTGCATTATTTATTAAAAGGCATTTTTAAATAGATCTAGGGGCAGGGCTTAGATTCTAGACCTTTATTTTTATTTTTAAAAATTTCATTTCTTGTGTCTTTTTTAATATTTTTATCCCCCCCCCCCTGCCTAATGCTAGGCAAATATACAATAATTGCATTATTTGCAAGGCAAAATATCACCAAATTAGTTTGCTTCTCTGGATATTAAGATTCCTAGACCCTTCTCGGTAACTTTCATTTTTTTCAGAACGGATAGAAAAGAGAGCAAGATTTGCTGATCTTTTGTCAATATTTTCATAATTTCACACCCAATTCCAAAGACAATTTGTTACCTGTGTAATTTTAAGTTCCTCTTTCCATTGGTGGTATCAGCTTTTTGAAATCTTACCAATTTTTTTAGATCTATGGTCACACCACCATAATATGTAGAATAATTTTGGTGTGTGTTTTTATTTTTGATTAAATGAAGAGTTCTTCGTACAATAGGGTACAATTATTACTTTGTAGATCTGGGCAGTGCTCATGAAACCATCATTAGTACAATTTCATCATCATCCCATTGATATGCGTGTTCATTTTAATTCAAAGGGATGTCTGCAAACTTGTACTTATGACCGCTTTAAAAAAAAGAAGATACCCGGGACCAGGGTTATAATCACAGATGTAAACCAAAACTGATTACCTGACTACCAGCAACTGTCATCATTCATGAGTTGAGACCTAAAAAGCACTTTATATTCAACTGCATTATCATAATATTCACTTAAAATATTTTCATAGGCAAGTTGGCTCAGTCGGTATACCATTTGCCTATTGTACCAAAGATTGTGGTTTTGAACGCAACCCAGACGAATGACTGAAGCCTGCACTGTGTTGATGTTTCCCTCCCCTTTCAATTTACAAATAATTTGATCAAGATCTAAAAATTCTCGCTATTACATGATGTCTGTCTGTTCCAAATTTTCTCAGACTGTTTTTTTTAACCTCATAAAAAAAAAAATTTAAGTAAATTTATCATATTTCAAAGAGCCTCTGAAAGATTTTAGATATATATGTATTAACTCTTGTGAAATTGTATTACTTATTTGTATAGATGGCGGAGGGATGGCAAATGTTTTTCACATGTTCATGTAATTTAGAAGTCCATGTGTACTTGTACCCCACCCCTCCCAAAAATCTGTTTTGATCCACCAACATATTTTTGAAATTACCTGAAAACGTTGAATTAAGGAAATTTCTGTAATGATGTAAGGATGCACATTTCGAAATATAAATTGTTTTTCAGTATCTATTTCAAAGTCTAATTTACAGAGCTTTGATATCAATCTGGTGATAATTGATTATAACTTAACCTTTCTTCTAGAGAATTATTGATTGTTACATGAGGTAATTATTTTGTGATTGTATTTTCTTGTAGTTCGTCACAAGGCATCTGCCAGTGCCGCAGCACCCAAGCTGGTCCCAGATGAATACGATGGGCCACTTATGAGGACGGAGCTTCCAGGACCAAAGTCACAGGTAGGCCTCATCATCATCATCATCATCATCATCACCATCTTCTCTCATCATCATTTCTCATCATCATCATCATCATCATCATCATCATCATCATCATCATCACCATCATTTCTCATCATCATCTCTCATCATCATCATTTCTCATCGTCGTCGTCGTCGTCGTCGTCGTCGTCGTCGTCGTCGTCGTCATCATCATCATTATCTCTCATATCTTCTTCTCATGTCTCATTCCATGTTTGCGGTTACTGTAGGGTTTAGTTTTGAGCTGGTGATTCATTGCTTTCTGTAGCCAATAGCTTTCCTCTCTCCTAACTACTGTACATGTTAATACCATCTCAATCTACCCATTCTTTATACATCCATCATGCCTATGCATGTGATCTGCTTGGGAGAAGATCCTTCAGTGATATAAAATGGGTACTTTGTCGTTGCAATCTCATTTTCACAATACTTTATTCAGGCAACAACCTCATAGCATGCTTCAGAGCTGTCAACCATTACGTTTTCCCCGGAATTATTCTTTTTTTCCTCCAAATTATGGTTTTCTTTGTAGTATGTTTTTTGTTTGTTTGGTCGCACAAGGTTGGCAGCTCTGGTGCGTTGATTACAATGGGAAAGAAAGATACAATGGAATGGCAAACTTAATACATGGTGATATTATTGTGCTTTGAGTTTCATGGTTTTCATTTGTCAAAAAACATGAAAATATAACTAAAATCTCAAGGCATATGTTTGTATTTTAAGAGATGTTTCAAAAGATATTTTACACTCTTCATCAAATATTTTTTACTTGATATATATATATATATATCTGCAAGTTTTGAGTTATTTTTGTCTGTTCAACATAATGTACATGCCATGCATCTAAAATAACCTTTATATCATATTATGGATGAGTATGCAAAAGGTCATCAATTAAATGAAAACCATATTGAATCAACTTTAGAGAGGATGCAATGCCTACAACATTTTATGGAATTCCATTTCACAAAATAGAATTTATTGTCAGTATTTGTTCAGTTGAAAGTTCAGTAGGAAGGAATATGCACTATGAACATGACAGACAAAGAAAGCGGACAAAATATACAGTTCCTCAGGTACACAAAGGAACATCCCTTCACTGCTATTATGTTAAAATATGTAGAACAGGTGTCACATGCATATTCACCTTTTTACATAATAGCAGTGAAGGGATGTTCCTTTGTCTACCTGAGGAACTGTATATTTTGTCCGCTTTCTTTGTCTGTCATATTCATAGTGATGGTAGGCCTATATATTCATGGTAGGCCTATATTCATGGAGAGTTATTCATCCATTCATCCTTTGGAAAATCAATAGCCACGTCCTTTGAATGAAAGGTCACTTGTGCTTTCAAGCTGTAGAGAATACCTGAATGTAATAGCTTAGTACAGTATACAATATATAATGTACAGTGTACTATACAGTGCCTCCCAGAAAAAACTAAACCAAGACTAATCAATGTTTTATCATAACTTAATCACAATTATAATTAAATGAATAAATGACACATATTTGTAAAGCTTAGATCCTCCTCTTTCATTTGATGCAACTCATATGATGCATATTTTACGCATAAGTGATTAAAAAACAATGTACCAAAAAGTCATTTGGGCAACGGTATCTGAATTTTCATAGAGAAAATCACATTTTTTAGAAAGTTCATTTCCTACCCTTTCATATGACACCTCAATCAGGAAAAATGAGCCAAGAATAACAATGTTCTGTTTGTTTAAAGTCATGCTTGCATTTCCATAATGTTACTAAACAAGTTCGTTTTCACTGGCTGCCTGCCATAGCAAATAAACAAGAAACTCTGTTTCATTGACGATCAGCCATGCATGAAGTCTTTCATCCTCTTTGTTTTTAGGGCAGACAGCTAGTGGAACGGATTTGTTTAATAAAAAGATTTAAAAACATATTTGAGAGTGTAGGCCATTCTGTAGCATGCAAAAATTATCTGGTAATTCATACTAAAGATTCAGATTCATATTTCAGATTCCTAATTCATTGGTCTGTACCGTATTTGAAAGGGGGAAAAAAACCCAGAAAATTGGCCTGCACTGGAGCAATAAACATCATGCCACCAATATAACAATAAAACAGCACACTCAAATATCAATTTTCATATCTTTATGGACATACATGTAGATGTCTGTAACACAAATCATTTAAAATGGACATTGTCCTATGTACACTTAGATAAAAACAAAACAATACACAGGAAAGCTCTTTTGTCATGCCAGTACCCCTCCATTCCATCATCATGGAACGAATGGAAATCTAGGGGAGGCAGGTGGGCAAACAATCGCTTCCATTTACCATCGATCTCCTCCTTCCCACTCCCAGGCTCGCAGACGAGACCCTGGTAGTATAGGGTTTCTAACGGTCCCAGTAGTATGCTCCCTGGCAAATCCTCGATGCCTGTATTGTATGTACATTTTGAGGGATACAGTGACTCAAAGACGTAACTCCATTTTGGCCAGTTTGAGAAAAAGTGGATTACATGTACATGTACATATATATGTCACTGAGCACTTGGTCTTAGTCTATGTTTCACTAGCCATTGACTTCAATGGGGTGTTGGGTGGAGTTACGTCTTTGTGTTTCCTGGAAAGCAAATACTCATTTTGGCAAAATATGGAGTTACGTCTTTGTGTCACTGAATCCTTGATCTGTTGTTCATGTACTTTTGGCTAGAGGTGACTGTATTCCAGCACCTGTTTGGAACCAGAAGGGACTTGTAACTCATTATCCATGTACTTTAACACAGTGTGCACGACCTTCTGGCTCTGAATAGACAATATGCCCTTGTGTGAAAATGTTATAATGTACATTTACAATTTTTTATCCTTAGAATATGGTCATACGATATATGTACAGTATGCTACATGCATACTTTGTGATGATTTCAACTTTGTGTCAAGCACAGCATGTACCGGTACGCTATAATCAAGTGTGCATGCACGGCTAGAATTCATGGTTTATTAATGAAACTGTTTAATTACCGGAAGTCAGGCAAAAGCTTACATGTAGGTTTAGACATTTGCAACCCATCACCAATGGACACTAAAGTGAAATATTTTTATCTTTTAATAGACATTTCTAGGTATTGAAACTCCATTGTTATTTGCAATACAGCACACTTAAACAAGGGTTCGACCATGCAAGAACTCAATTGCAAAATCTTCCTAGATTTCATTTTTGTGACATTTTTTTCCTTCTTACCCTGAGATTTTACCCAAGTTATTCTTGCTGCCTTTACTGATTTAGACACAGTTTGGTGTTGAATGCATTTTCAATGAATACTTCAACTGTAAAGCTATAATGTATGTTGATCCATTGTGTAAATTCTTTGAATTTCAATGTAATAATAACCATTTACATGTACCATTAGCCCCACATTGGTATACACTGACTCTATACAAGGCAATATGACAGGGTTGATAGCACTTCTTCTTTATCTTTTTTTTTCTCCACAGGAACTATTGAAGAAAATGGACAGTATTACAAGGGTATGTACATATTATTTACTAGGAAATGTATTCACGATTTCCAAATGCAGATTTCCAAATTTCCACTGTGTATAGTGCTCAGTGATTGTGTCCATTGAAATGCAACCCAGGGGCTTCTTTTGTCCTACGTGTATGTTTTTCGGTTTATTGAGTATACATATATTCACAAAAAGTTCCCTATTTTGTTCAAAATTGGTTTACAATCATTCAAATGTTTGCGAACATCATGTAAATGTGACAATTTTTGGGTGAAATTATTTTGCTCTTTGTTATTAAAAGAGCCGCAAAAAATTCAATGTTTGCATAGTGTACATATAAAATATTGAGGTTAGCAGGCCTACAATATAATAATATAATAATAATAATGTTATAATAAATATTGGGTCCATATACTCTAGGGATATTTATATTTTGCTGCGAATATATATAGGGCCTACACAATATACCTTCAATTTTCATCGATTATTATAATGGAAATACAGTGTATGTGCTTTACGGGCTCTAGGCAGTGCATGCTCATACTGTACGTACATGTAGGTGAAATGGTAGGGATTTTGTTTATTCAATTTGATTGACCTCTGTCTAGAAATATAGCAAATTTACATTTGACCCACGCTATACAGTATTTACTCTCCTGTCTGCCTTCCATACACATGTACAGGTATGCAGAGAAATGCACATAGACACGTATACTGTATGCACCTGTACCTGTATGTTTATATCTGGGGATATATCTGTATTTGCCCACCTCTCAGCCTTCCCATATACTGTACATGTGTACACAGATATGGTGGTGGTGGTGGTTATTTTACCTGACTGCTAAGAAATCATAAATGCTTGTTCGTAAGCAACCAGACGACCGACTGCCGACTGCTTTAGGTCCTCTCCGATATCTGACGAACTGAAGTAGATCAAGGTTGAAATGGTGCAGGTTTGAATGGTCAAATCAAACCGATACGCCAGCTATTGGAATCCTTTCAGCTGGAAAATCAAAATTTTGGAGAGTCACTCAGCTATTAAATTGTTTTGCATTGCACTTATTTAATCTCAGTTATTATAAAAAACAACTTTTAGTTCCGATGTAGATTGTAGATGCATGCTTATTAGCAAGACTGTGACCCAGCATGTCAAATGTACCAATGCTTGAATACCCGTTATATAAATGATGTAAAAATGAATTACAGTAATGTATTTTTTCAAAAACTAGAAAAATATACGGTACCGGTAACTACAAAGCAGTCACATGTACCTCTGATTTAGAGTTTAGAGTTTGAGTTTGAGTTTGAAGTTTATTATCCAAACAAAAAATACATTGATATAACAATAAAATGTGAATGTTTAACATTGAAAGAATAAATGGGACCAGAAAATAGCATTTAATGCTAATCGTGTCTTTTATCACTATTAAACACACTAGTCACAGCAATGAATAAGAATGTGATGAATAAATATTAAGCTACAAGCTATTCTACATCTAGGCTAAAATATGTTCTGTGATTAAATACAAAGCTTTGGTATTTTACACTAGGTAAAAGATAAAGAAGCTAGAAGCTATTGCCATGCAGTCACACCTGCTTTAGTGACCACCTGTCTACAAAGACCACCTTTCTACTATTAGACCACATTTTTTGTTTCCCTTGAAAATGGTTTCTCATTGTATCGTGAAACCAAGCATTCACAGGGGTTGATGACCTTACCTGTATGTATGAATTTCCAGACAGCTACAATTCATTGCATGCATGGAGCTATACAATAAGCCCTTTTATTCCTAGTCTGAACATCGTATAATAACGGAAAATTGAATCACAAAACGTTGTTGAAGATCCCTTTTGAACCTTGTTTTGTTCGAAAAGTTGTTAAGATTCGTGACATTGAATTTAATGCTCGATGAAGCACAAACTGCTTAATAGAAGAGGTTACCTGTTTAATCACAAAACGTTGTTGAAGATCCCTTTTGAACCTTGTTTTGTTCGAAAAGTTGTTAAATATCTGATTCGTGACATTGAATTTAATGCTCGATGAAGCACAAACTGCTTAATAGAAGAGGTTACCTGTTTAATCACAAAACGTTGTTGAAGATCCCTTTTGAACCTTGTTTTGTTCGAAAAGTTGTTAAATATCTGATTCGTGACATTGAATTTAATGCTCGATGAAGCACAAACTGCTTAATAGAAGAGGTTACCTGTTTAATCACAAAACGTTGTTGAAGATCCCTTTTGAACCTTGTTTTGTTCGAAAAGTTGTTCAATATCTGATTCGTGACATTGAATTTAATGCTCGATGAAGCACAAACTGCTTAATAGAAGAGATTACCTGTTTAATGCATGAGCAGTACATATGGATCAGTCTTTTTTGATAATTAATTTGGATAATTTGAATGTATTATTGTAATAGATTGAGACCTGACCCTTTATACAGCCTTAATTTTTAATACAATAGCCTTTTATTTGTGGGCTAGAAATGAAATATGTTCAATTTAGTATTACATGCACCGGTATCTAAAATACTTGAACATTTTGAAAATAAACCCCATTATTTTTTTTTCTTCCGATTTTATCCTTATTTTCACGATTTTTCTCTTATTTTCTCTATGTTTTCTGATTTTTCCCAATTTTCTTACTCAAAAGGAGGGGAATGTTGTTAAATGCCATTTTTTTTTCGTGGTTGAGGGGAAGGAAAAAAAAACCCTATTTTTTGTTTTAGTGCTCACTATCACCCCTGGTTCGATGTGATATTCCTCCTACAGAACACGGCAACCATTCAGATGTTTGTAGACTACAAAGCAAGCAAGGGTAACTTCCTGGTAGACGTCGATGGCAATCGATACCTGGACTGCTTCAATCAGATCTCATCCGTTCCTCTTGGTATGTTCCTCCTTTATTCTTGTCAAAATCCCAGACATTAAGGTCTGGAGGTTGTCTCAGGAATCAGAATCAGGAATACATGTACATTGACCCATTTCTATCAAGAACCAGTGCTCCCCTGTTTTCAAAGTGTACTGATCACCAAAACATGTTTTGCTCTTGATTTATCGGTTCCTTGTTGCTTGCTATACTGTAGTCAAACTATGAGCTTCAAATTTTCTTATACAAAGAGATATTGCAGTTTAAATACACTCAAACTACAGCACTAGGTAAATGTAGCAAGATCTAGCATCTTTCTTGTCTCTAACCGTTTCATCTTTATAAAAAAAGAAAAGATGAATGAAAGTTCAAATCCAAAGAAATCTGGGAGAGATTGGTTAGAATTAAGACTGGGATCAGTATTCAGAAGATGGCATGCAGCACAGAACACTGGAGTGACCTCTTGAGACGTGTCTGGTAACCAGTCTCCAACCTGCCACCTTGAAGCTTCAAATCTGATGTGATTAAGATATAATCAAATTTCATCTCGGGCACCAGGGTTCATAATACAGTTATCTGCTATAATGAACTGTATTCGCTAGCTCGGGTATTCCTTGCCGAACTCGCTAGTCTTCTCCACTGAAGTAAAGATTAAAACCACTCTAGATCTAAATGAAAACTTAAATATGATATAGTATAGTATTAATGACTGCTTTGAGAGAAATAGTTGTTTTATTACGCTCAAGGGAAGGTTAGAATTGTGCTATTCCCCGAGGCTTGCCGAGGGGAATAGCCCAATTGTAACCTTCCCGAGAGCGTATGAAAACAACTATTTCTCGAATATTAAAGCAGTCATTAATACTTTTATATGCCGAAAAAAAATAGACTAAAAAATAAAAAATAAAAAATACTTTTTTTTTTTGTCGAAGGTGAGAGTCGAACTCTTGCGTACAACGGGTGATGAATCTTACACCAACGCCTTACACCACTCGGCCATCGCGCGCTGTTCACATGCTTGGCAGTTTTGTACAATATATACATTAAAATGGATTGAAACCGGCTTTGGCGTGATGAATGCTTCGCAAAAGCACCCTTCTTTTACTTTTGCAATGCATATTGGCACGAACTTAGATCAAGATCTATCGGCAGATGTTGTTTTTTTTTTTTGGAAGTTTATTTTCGTCTTCATGTCAACAATGCAAGATAAAATTGTCGGTAAGATCGATCGAGATTCAATTGTATTGAAATTACCGACCAATCCTTCGCACACATACGGTATCCTCGATCGCTCAAACCATTTTTTAACATGTAAACCTATGGGGTAACCATGGAGGCTGACCTATTTTTTTAATAACCATGGTTATTAAAAATATTAAATGTTTTATGCATGGTTACCGGGAATTTTACAGGAACAGTTGAAGTTTATGAATGCAATTCGACCAATCAGATGGCTGGATTTCTTAAGTGAGGTATATAATGTGCTATAATAATGAATTAAAATGCAGGTATTTATCCTTCAAGGTTGTTGTCAAGGAAGAGGTATCACTATTGGTAGAATTAGATAAATACACCCTTCAAATACTTTTTTTGGGCATAATTGAATGAACACTGTTGTAAATGCATATGTACACTGTACAGTACTTGTATGCTTGGTTTGTGATCAAGAGACTTGATTTATTGCAAGCATGGAATTTAAAATTTCTAGTTCATAAGCTAATTAACACATCTTCTATTAAAGAGCGTTAACAGCATCAACTCACACTTTTCAACATATAATCAATGTCCTTCATTGTACATAGTTCCCAATACATGTAGATAATGTTGTGTTTACATATATATTTTATGAAAACACACATACCGGTACATACATGCATGATGTCATTTTAATTTTTATGCAGAAATTAGAATTATCATGGCTACAGGTATCAGCACAATTAAGTACAGTGTATAAACATGTAGAATTCCAATGCAAGGCACAAAGCCCATCTCCTGTTAATATGCAAGATTTGGAATGCTCCGATATTACACTCCTTATTGAGGAGATGTATCTGTATTGATTGGATATGAGGCTGTCCAAACACACCAAGATTGATGGAGTGCATTGAAAGAATAAAATGTAGATTACATCAACCAAGAAAATACCCAGGAGCCTGGATTAAATCAACCTTGGCCTGATCAGACTAGTTTAAATTTATATGAAACTCGTATAAAGAAAAGTTAACATCTTGTTCAGACTAGAAAATTATATTGTATAAAGTAAATAATTTTGATGGGGTCAATAGACTAGCTATTTTCGTAATGTCACCAAATGTAATGCATATGTCTTTGTAAAGCGCCTCTATACAAACTATTTGATTTGGTTTGATTTGATTTGATTTATTTATTTCTGTTTGATTTTCTTTTTCTTGTGCATTTTTACAAATATGTAACTAACAAACATTTCAAATTCACACATGACAAAAGAATGATGAGAATAATAGTATTTCAATAGACAGAATCCGAACTGCATACATTAGATGTTGCCAGGTTGGACAAACATTATGGCTTTCCCTACCGATCAACACTTAATATATGCAGTTTCCATTCTGACTATTATTCTTATCAGGTGAATGAAATAATTTGTAATTAGGCACTTCACAAAGACTTATGTATTAAATTTGGTTACATTACAAAATTGGCCTATCAGCCCGCCCAGTTATATGATTTTGTTACAATACACCATTCAGACTGGAGAAGGACCTGATTCTTTATAGATGCTCAAACAGGCGTTTTTTGCTATAAGACGTTGCGTTACACAACGTTTCTTTTATGTTCAGACTAGGCAAAAAGTAATTACCCCGGTACTTATCATATAGCTGTGTGATTCTCGTATACAGTACTGCTTAAAAAGTTGGGAAAAAAGCAGACACTCTCACACTGTGTCACGCGTAACTGCATGTATTATTCCATATAATTTGGTGTGACGTGGTGTTAGGGTGTCTACTATTTTAAGCAATACTTCAAGTAATACTGTGTAGCTTTACAATGATTCGGTCCGTGTTGACACCGTGTTGGCACCGGGGTGGTCCTGGATGGTCCTGGATGGTCCTGGATGGTCCTGGATGGTCCTGGGCGGTCCGGGAGTCGACCCCGGATGTTTTTGACGGTCAAAAACTGCCGGGGTGGTCCGGGACGGTCCGGGACAAAAGTTTGATCCGGGGTGATCCGTGTAGCCACCGTGCTGGGTCCGGGGTCATCCGTAGTGGCGCCGGGGCGGTCCGTGTTGATCCGTGGCAGTCCGGGAGTGAGTTATTGACCGCCCAGGACCATCCAGGACCACCCCGGTGCCAACACGGTGTCAACACGGACCGAATCCCGGATCACCCCGGATGGGGTCCGGGATGGTCCGGGACGGTCCGGGACGTATATGGGACTGTAGCTTAAAGCATCACACTTTTTTTAACAAAACATCCCGGACCATCCCGGATCACCCCAGACCATGGTCCGGGATGGTCCGGAGTGGTCCGTGCTCGTCCGTGCTGGTCCGGCTTTATATGGGACTGGGGCTTAAAGGTCTTTAGATATGGGCACATCTAAAGACGCAAAAAGGTGTGTTTTGTATGTGACATACAGCCAGAATCACGTTTCTGAGAGATGATAAACGCAAAGCTGTTTTGAACCCCACATACAAATCGGACAACCCAGGTTAATTTCCGGTTCTGAAGCTAGCACGCGCCATGTGTTGTGTACAAGCATATGTGTCTAGTAGACCTCCGAGAAACTGTCTGCTTCCCGGGTCAAAACAGCCGTGCAGACACAAGGCCTTTATTTTGAATGGTGAAGAGACGATAAACGCGACATCCCGCAAATCACTTTCGTATAGTGGGGTTCGATAGTGGGGTATGATAGTGGGGTACGATATGTACAAATCTAGTGGCAAGACCCAATAAACGTATCCGTAGAGAGAAATAATGCAATGTTATTATGATAGTCAACAACTGCAATTATTTAGACTTCTGTGATTTTCTCCATGTATGTACAGTACATGTACATGTAGGGAGGGCTCTGTCATATAATAGAAGAGGACAACTGTTTTTTTGCTATTTTGTGCTTTAACCTCTTAACCTCTTGCATCTTATGGACTGCAAACCCTGTCATAGATTTTGAGTGTTCAACAATATGTTCAAGGTCTATGTTTTCCTTCCTGAAACAGGAAAAGATATACATCTATCGTGAAGTTTATATACGCTGTATTGGGAAGATATTTCGTGTCCTATATACAATCAACAAAACAAAGCGATTCTAGTCAAAATTCCACTCACGAAAGTTCATTTATAACAACTTTTAAAATTTGTGGTGGACGGGAAAGGTTAATAAGATCATTTTTGTAATAATGCATTCAAAATTCAAATTTACAACATTGTATACACTTTCACTTTGTAACTATCCATTAGATTTTTACCTGGTATAAGTTTTTATTTATTAGTCTAATTTATTGATATGTTGAACTGAAATCTTGTTAATTAATTGATATTAATTAATTATTTAGCAATTAACATAGAAATATGTAATACCAGTACATGTGTTGGATTTTACTTTGATTTTTCTTGTTTCTTTCCAGTTGTTTCATCAATTCTTTCTTTTAATAGAAATTGTGATACATACATGTATATAGATCAGATGAAACAACAAGGAATGGAACAAAAAAGACAAAACAAGTAAAATCCAATACCTATTGCATTTGTGTACTGGTATGTCTCTATCGAATAAATAATATTTTCTTCTTTTGTTCCATTTTCTAGGGTACAACCATCCAGCTCTATTGGAAGCCGTTACAAATCCAGATCTTGCTGTAAGTGACCTAACTGTATCAAACAACTTTCTTCTTTTTTCTTGGAAGCTTTCCAAAGTTCATTATTTCTGAAATGCTATTCAGTTCTTTCTTTTTCCTCATCCTTCTTTTCCATTGTTCTATCTCAGCTAGTATCGCAGTGTTCAAGACAAATTTTAGTGCTGCTACTGCATGTGATAATGATAATGAACTACCTGTAAATTCATATAATGATCATGTAATTCACCACTGAATAATTTACTCAAACTTGTTGTATGTTGAGACCCAGAAGGGTGTAAACTCATATCATTTTACAGAGAGTTTAATAATCATGATGACCTTCTGGCGCTAAACATATATCTGTAGTGATTTTTTTTTTAAAGGTGAAAATGTATGAAAAAAGCTGTTGTGCAGACTTCAGAATGACTATAGAAACCGGCATACATGTATGTTTTATTAAATTAACAACAGACATCACCACCCAGCACAAAAGGAAATCAAGTATAAAGGCATTGTTGCATGAGTTTGGCTTTTGCCGTTATTACTGTATAAATATAAATTCTGAAGAAAAAAAGACAAGTGTTATTTTGAACATGTTCATCCTATTCATGTAACAGAAAGAAGCACTTCTAAAGAAAAAATGTCTATGTCACCACTTTCGGTGTAAATCCTGCATTATATTACCCACAAAAGAAAGTAAATTCACAGCAACCATTTTTTTTTTTTTGGGGGGGGGGGGGGGAGGGGAGAGGGGGGAGGGGGTAACCTGTTCGTTCCAAACACTATGATCAAATTGGCTGATGAGAACCAGGGAGGAGTTATATCTATTCAAAACGATATACGTTAATGCCCATCTTGCGCTTTATGGCCGGGCCGTCAGCCGCAATGCTTACAATACATCCAGGGTCGATGTTTGTCAAGATTGCTTTGTGTCTGCACTGCTAGTGTAAATAGACTGACGTATCGTATGTCAGTCAGCTGATGCATTAGTACTTCTCATGCTCCTAGCTTCCCCTTCTCCATCAATGTCATTGTGCTTCTCTTTACTTGCTCAGGGTTAAGTCCGCTTGATATGTCCTCTCTCCCTATTCTCCTCTTCCCTATGTACAACTATCCCTCATTTTCCCTTTTTTCTCTGTCTTTCTCCCCATCTGTCTGCCTGTCTGCTTCTAACTCTCCCTCTCTTTCTTTCTCTCCCTCTCTTTCTCTCTCCTCTGTGTATGTTTGTACTCTGTCTACACCTGAACTTCTCACTCACTTTCTCTCATCTTCCATCTCTCTATTTCCTTTCTCAATATCTCCTCCTTCTAGCACCCCCCTCTCTTTCTCCCCTTTTTCTCTCTCCCTTTCTCTCGCTCTTTTTTTCTCTCTCTCTGTCTCTTTCTCTTGCTCTCTCTCCCCGGCCTCTGTCTATCTGTCTGTTGACCTGTCTGTCTGTCTCTCCTCTCTCCTCTCTCTTCTCTCACCCCTCCCCTCTCTCCCTCCCTTTCTTCATTCCCGCTCTTCTCTCTCTATATACTCCTCCTCCATATCACAGTGACTTCATCTTTATATTTCCATTCATGTCGTCTGTAATCACACAACAGCCTACAGTTCCCAATCCTTTTTTACCAGCATACCCTTAATCCTCCGAGCTTCCTCTATTTGCTTTCCGTCCAACAAAATCCATTATCCTGGTTGCCTTTAGACAAGTAGAAATGTAAATGGAGGCAACATTCTTTCTCTGGTTGATTGAAAGGGTTAGAAAACAGTGACCTTGCGTTTCTGCTGGAAAAATACCATCCCTGGATCATGATGGTGTTCCCACTGTACTGCAATGAATCTATGAAGTCCATTGTTAAGTTGATGCAGTGAGAAGATTTCATATCACATTATTGGAGACTATAGGGGATACCATACCTGCCAACCCTTACAAATAATCCAGAATATTACGTTTTTCTGGATTTGTAGGACCTGAATAACCAGAATATATAGTTTTTTTCATTATTTTGTTTGCGCTAAAGCTGAATTGTGTGCCTTGAATGGCTGCATGATCGAGCAGCCAATTTTGTATTCGCTTTTTGGTACAGATATACCGCGTATTGCCAGTTACGCTACCGCTGCAAGTGAGATTTCTTATTTTCGAAGGCATACCGTGCTAAAAATTCCTAATTCTTATTTTCAAATGTTGGCAGGTATGGGATACATACATGATATTCTGAAACTACAAGAGGGGGAGGAATACAATGTAGACATGATATGAAGTGTCATATATACATGTATATAGGACTACAGAATTATGGTCATTATTAACCAGATTACTATTGAATAATAACCCTGAGATATAATGTGGGCTGTGGCTTCAAGTTCAGGGAAAATATATTATATACCAAAAAGAGATTAGAATTGACAGGTTTCATGTAAGTTGAGGGGCTGGGGTATGTAGATTGAGGGGTATTGCAAAAACATGTACACATAGAATAAGGACAAGTTGGGGAGAACTTTGAACCATTTGATTGTGATTCCATGTAAGGAATTTTCGCCATGTTATTTACGAAGAATCCCAGTAGTTGAGACGAACATAATAGAAAGCACACTTGGTTTGTCAGGCATGACGCTCGATCTTGGTACAATAATTGAACCTAAATCATTGAAAATACATGGTGTACGTGAATGATCATTAATGATGATTCATTAATGCATTTCTAAAAATTGTCTACTCTATAGTCGGATCAAAGGTGTGTGCCGGGGCTTGACAAACACCTGTACATTATTCTTTGTTCATGTTAGCTAAAGAGGATCAAAGGTTGAATACGTGTCTACTTCTGATTCATTGTGTGTCACGACTTTGGTGAGATATCACCTGGAAACTGTTTTTTAAATATGCACAAATGTACAATGTGTATCATAAAATTCATTTTAAAGGTTAGATAATGAATGAAAAAATAAATAAAGATCGTGATTTCTTTCGTTTTAATTTATATTTGATATATTTTCAGAGAAAGGCATTAATTCTATGTGAAAAGATACATGCACAGTATGAGTCCATCTGGCTGTCAGGAGTGACAGTGTATTATGATATGCTATTCATAAACAAGAGCAATCATTACAGGATGCATTACCCAATCTTGAACTAAATCACACCTTTTTATAACATGCACAATTAATTTTTTTTTTTCATCACCACCATCTCCCCATCCTTCCTCATCCTCTTCTTCTTCCTCTTCCTCCTCCTCATTCTCCCCTCCTCCTCCTCCTCCTTCTCCCCTCCTCCTCCTCCTCCTTCTCCTCCTCCTCCTCCTCCTTCTCCCCTCCTCCTCCTCCTCCTCCTTCTCCCCTCCTCCTCCTTCTCCTCCTCCCCCTCCCCTCCCCTCCCCCTCCCCTCCCCTCCCCCTCCCCCTCCCCCTCCCCCTCCCCCTCCCCTCCCCTCCCCCTCCCCTCCCCCTCCCCCTCCCCCTCCCCCTCCCCCTCCCCCTCCCCCTCCCCCTCCCCCTCCCCCTCCCCCTCCCCCTCCCCCTCCCCCTCCCCCTCCCCCTCCTCCTCCTCCTTTTTCTTATCCTCTTCTTCCTCCTGCTGCTACTACTACATCTTTTGATTTATTGTGTATTTCTGTGCAGGTTCTGTACATTATATTAAGTCATTATATCCTGAACTTTCATTTGTTATTGTTTTAGATTTCGATGATAAACCGCTCAGCCCTTGGAGTGTTCCCACCTGCTGAATATCCTGGCCGTATGGAAGATGCTCTCCTTTCTGTAAGTCGATCAAACAGGGCTCGTCCACATTTTATATGGGAAACAACGTTTATTGCAGCGATTTTGTGTATGGTACATAAAAAAAGAACGTCAAGTGGGGATTAAAGTATAGCTGCATGCAATAAAGGTCCTAAATATATGTGTACATACTTATCTATGTGGTATAAGAGCTTATATAACAGTTTCCTAAAACAAGTTGTACTTTATGTTGCAATACAAAATGCAGAGGTTTACCGTTTCATTCGTGCACAAAAGTCTAAAGTCTAGTTTTCCATCAAGAAGGACCATGTTTTCTTGTGGCCATCCTTTTATCTTTTTTAGATTATCAATCAAATGAGGTACCGAGAGAGATTTTGGACATTTTCTTTTTTTATTGGGGGGGGGGGGATTGTTGTAACCTTGCAGTTTGATGATGTTTAAAATGTTATCCTTTATCAACTCAATAAACTCATTGATAAATATTCTGGCGTGGAATATACACATTGTAATTACCGAGGCTGAAAGTTTATATACCATTTATCAACATGTAAATATTTTTGTATCATGCAAGTCATTCAGGTGTACCCAATACAAGCTCCTTGCTTCATTGAATTTAACTCATCCCTGTATCATATTATGCCTTTGAATTATACTCATAACAAAACACATAAATGTCCTTGTCATTTGAAGAACGTGGAAAATGTAAAGAAAAAAAATGACTAGATGAAAATTTGAAAAGGAAATTTATTATTTAAAAAAAATTAAAAAAATCCTCGTGTGTAATGACTGGTGATCAGATATATTTGAACTGATAAACTTCTGTGTGTGAACTGGCCAATTAATGATGTATGTTAACAGCAAACCAGACATTGAAAAGAAATTTAAAAAATGCTGAGTTGATGAATTTTCTTTTGGCTTTCATACAGACTTGATCAATGTTTATTCAGTGGGGTTGTTATCGGGTATGTATGCCATGTGTTTGGTCAGAAACAATGCCCCAAATTGGACTTTGACACATGATTTCTTCAAAGTTATTTATAATGTAATCTTGATTGTTTGATCATGAACTATTGTTTAACTTTAATTGAGTCTTGTCACTTGTGCATGACTAACTCAAGAACATTTCAATATTTAGCACATTTTTTCCCCCTGTTATTAAAGGGCAATAAAATTTAGATTTCTAAATACAGTAATCCAGAATAAATACCTATTTGAATTGGATTAAATAGGCCATTTTCGTAATGTAACCAAATGTAATGCATAAGTCTTTGTGAAGTGCCTCAATACAAATTATTTCATTCACCTGATAGGAGTAATAGTATTTCAATAGTCGGAATGCAACTGCATATATTAAGTGTTGCTAGGTAGGTCAAGCCATAATGTTTGTCCAACCTGGCAACAACTAATGTATGCAGTTCGGATTCTGTCTATTGAAATACTATTATTCTCATCAGGTGAATAAAATAATTTGTATTGAGGCACTTTACAAAGACGTATGCATTAAATTTGGTTACATTACGAAAATGGCCTATTGAACTCTTCATAAGATGGGGCTGACACTAAAGGCTCCTGAATATTCCAATCCGAAGTACATTTTTTATGTCATTCATTAACTGGATAAAAAGGTCAATAAACTATTTAAAGGGGAGAGGGATCACATGAATGATTAAACTTGCATAAAGTTTGTCTTTGATATTGATAGAAATTTCAACATGATATTTTCTTATGATAATGTTTTCAGATTGCACCTAAGGGGTTGGAATGCGTTCAGACAATGATGTGTGGATCGTGTTCGAATGAGAATGCACTCAAACAAACTTTCTTACAATACAGGGTGAGTATTCATAATAAATGCCATTTGATCATAGATATTTCACAGATAAGATTATTGTTTGTCTGCAGTACGATTGTTGTATAGCAGGCAAATGTTGTTTGTATCGTTAATGAATGCATACTTATGTTGGGTTCGGGGCCGTGCCCCAATGGAATGTAATTTGCATAGGCAGCTTGTACAGGTGTGTGAGCTTATTCTGCCACAAAGACCAGGGCATGCCATCAATTAGTGTGTAATTGAATCATTCTAGCTTGAACTTTCAATGAGACAACTTTTATTTACAATAAAAGTGCGTTGTGTCATGTTATGTTACGACATGACTGTGTTTTATTAAGGTTTTCCGGAGTTTTTATGCTCGTTGAGTTTTACCTCTGTTTTTTTATCCTGGACCATGGTCGGTCCAGTTTCCAGTGAAGGAAACAAGAAGAAATGTTTCTTAAACGTTCATACCGAATAAACGGCTGGCTCTCAGTAGTCGTTGTCAGGCTATCTTACACAAATTGAAGTGTGTTATTTGTTTGTATTGGGAGTCAAGAGGGATGACAGACGAAATAAAATGTGAAGTTATAGGACAGACAATAATAATAATGATATAGATAATAATAATGATAATAGTAATAAAAATTATAGTAATGATAGTAATGATAGTAATAATGATGATGATAATGATGATGATGATGATGAGGATGATGATAATGATGATGATGATGATGATGATGATAATGATGATGATGATGATGATGATGATGATGATGATGATGATGATGATGTCAATAATATGATAATAATAATTAATAATTGATATATTGATTTTTAATATTTTGTTTGTTTGTTTCACCAGCACAAAGCCAGAGGAGGAAACCCAACTCAGGAGGAATATGATTCATCTATGTGCAACCAGGTCAGTCTACATTTTCAAAGATACATTGTTTTTAGATAATCTTTGAAGTTTGAAGACAATTAAGAGTTCTCTTTGAAGAAATTAATTTTTGTAGAAACTGTTGGGAACTGTCATTGTGTTCTATTTGAAATTTCCAATGTATTCTATATCAATATTTATTCAGTTTGGTTGTTGGCTTGAACAATCATTTTAAAAGTAATGAAAGCTTCCTGATAAATGCACATGTTACCATGAAAACATGTATATTCATGTGACCAGGGCTCGTCTTATAAAGAGTTGGACATAAGAGATAGGAGACTGATTGATCCGGATCAATCGCAAGACGGGGCCAGGGGTGACATTACAGACTTTGGCAGACCTCTAATCATTGGTATTATGTTGATTTCTCATAAGGGTTCTACACTAACTGCTCTAGAAGGGGGGGGGGGGGGGGGTCCAGATTTAGATTTGTAGACTCTATATGCATGAGCCTTATATACGAATGTTAAGGGGGGGGGGGGTCCAGATTTAGATTTTTAGACTCTATATGCATGAGCCTTATATACGAATGTTAAGGGGGGGGGGTCCAGATTTAGATTTTTAGACTCTATATGCATGAGCCTTATATACGAATGTTAAGGGGGGGGGGTCCAGATTTAGATTTTTAGACTCTATATGCATGACCCTTATATACGAATGTTGACATATCGAGGCGGGTCCAGACTGCGATTCTAGGCACCAAGCTATCCTTGATGCCTGTTAGTGTCGAGCCTTGTTTTAGTCAATGCTATTGGTTTGAGAGCTTTCTATTAAAGGCATTGTTTAACAATATTAAATATGAGAAGCACGGCCCTATATGTTATAAGTGTCTAGTGATATGGTATAATATTGAAGCTCTAAAAAAATTGTGATTCAAAATGATCATGAAGTGCCTAATCATAAATATCTTGATAATCAGACAGGCGATCGGCTTGTAAAAATCATGGGATTCCTGACTGACCTAAGGTTTATCATTATGATTGCAGCATGAGCTAAATCCAGGATTTTGTTTCAGAATCTGAGGCAATGTTACTGAGTCACTTTAAAAGAGATGAACTTTTTCGATGATCATTGTTTTTTCAAGAAATAACTACAATTGACAACAATATAAGAGGGCGGTATCCTTTATCTTATTTGCTTGATCAGCCTAAATCGAGTTAGTAGCTTAGCTGCAAACACTGACTCTTATATGATATGTAAACAAATTTACTGACGTGGATGACGGAAATTTGACACTGGATATGTCAAATAACCATAAACAGCATATGATCTATGTGTATAGTCTACAGTCCATGTAGTTCACTGGACTTTGCTAGATTGAGGAACAATGTTGTGTCAATGAACTTTGTAGTGTCATTTTTAGTGCTAGGTCGTATTCTTAAACTAGATTGATATTAAAATCATACCTGCTAGTATTATTATTTATTTATTCATACCTCTAGACTGGCCTCCAACGAGAAAAAAAAGTCTCCTTCCTCTATGTCTATGATTTAAGCAGTGTCTGGATTGTGTAAACTATTTTACTAACTCATTTTTTCTCGCTACTAATAACATTACATAGTCTGTGTAATCCAGAGGTCATCTAAATTTGTCTCCTGTGACATGCATGTATGCTCTGGGCTTCACTTGTCAGAAACGTAGGTTCATTGTTTTTTATTACAAAATGGGTTTTAGGTTAGGCTTAGACTTAGACTTCGGGATAGGGTTTTATAATGTTTTTGGTAAGGGTTGTAGCTAGGAATTTGTTTAGTTTACCGAATTGACACTTGACAGCAGGGCATTTGTTGCTAAAGCACATATTGCAGAACCAATCCAGCTACACTATGAAATTCAGTTTGATTGAAAGGTGTTAATGTCAGTCTGCCAGGTATTCGACACATGCTCCTGTAGCAGTCGCTCTGTGGTAATTTCTTACACCAACCAAATTCCTGTCTTCAATGTCGGACCCAATACTATACCTAAGGGCTAACCCTAAGCCTACAGCCCTACACCTAACCTTAAAAGTAATTGCAACCTTAACCCTATACTTCTGATGAAATAAAGTCAGGAGCAGTAAAGTCGCGGGAGTAAATTTCAGATCACCCAGTTCGCCTGTGAGCCATGTAGATTCCCTATTCACAGCTCTTGTTTTTTTTAGAGAGAGATCCTTTGTTGTCTAGATATTAACATTAGCCCAGTACCTATAGGAACTGTGTTGTAAATGTATTAAGCCTATAAGAGTACCGAAATAGATTTCCTATAGGAACTATATTTATTCAGATGGTCATGTCCCTGCTTTAACATATATATATTCAATTGGTTTTCAAAATTTTAACATTATCTTTGTTGCTCTTTTGGAAAATAAAGGAAAAAAAGGAGAAATTCCCACAATAGATTTTTGATGGCGTCACACTTCACCACTCTATGGGAATGAAATAATTCAGTAGTCAATATGTTAATGTGTACTGTGGATGCGATTATTATTGACGCATTGCAAACTGGTTGTGATACTGAACCGAGAATGGGTCTTTGTAGTCCAGGGTAGCTGTTTACCTATTTTTATCCTAGATTGTTATCTCACAATGCCGCATGGATTGTGAGATATCAAAGGTGCATGCTTCCTATGAAATGTAGGTTTACCAGTATGACTTTGAATCCAGAATGAGAATAGAACTACAGTATTGCATGAATTTAAAGTAAACACTCTCACACTGTGTCACGCATGACTGTGTGTAGTATTCCATAGAATTCAGTGTGGCTTGGTGTTTAATAGAGCATCTACTTTATTTCAATCAATACTGTACCTGCATTATTGAATTGAATTGAATAGAATAAGCCATTTTCAAAATGTATTCAAATCAAATCCATACGTTTTCTTTAATAGCTTAGAGCTATTATATTCACCTGTTATATATCATTGTATTCCAATACCCAGAATGCCAATTGCATACGTGTACATGAGTTGTTGGTATGTCTAGCCCTAAGGACAACACGTAATCCATTCTGACTTTTGAATTGCAATTTTTTGTAACATCTGAATAAAACAATTCATAACAAAGCATTAAAAAAATATGTATGCATTAGATAAGGTTACATTACGGAAATGGCCTGTTGAATTGAAATTCATGTATTTACATTATCACATAACGGAACAGAATGAAAATGGCTATTCTATATACTCAACATCGGTATGTCGTATTAAAGGGATTTGGTAACTTTGTCTCAAGTTCTGATACAAAATCCTGGATTTAGCTCATGTTGCAATGATAATAATAAACCTTTGGATCAGTCAGGAACCCCATCACTTTTAAAAGCCTGTCTGATTATCAAGATATTTATGATTGGAAACCGAAATCAAATTTTGCGTTTTCCTAACGGTTCTCATAAAACTACAGTCTATTGGGGAAAATGGAAAAAGTATGGTAAAACCGGTCACTCACAGATTTTTACATTTTTGAGGCACTTCTTGGATCATTTTGAAGCGCAATTTGTTTAGGGCTTCAGTATTACACCATATCACAGACACTGATAACATGTAGGGCCGTGCATCTCAGATTTAACATTGTTAAACGATGCCTTTAACAATGATAGTGTATTAATGACATCGGGGAACCTACGTTATGATCTAATTGATTTTACTTCTTTTTAGGCTCCAGGGGCACCGGACCTTTCTGTCCTCTCATTCAATGGAGCTTTTCATGGCAGAACTATAGGTAAGAATTCTAACTTTGTTCTCTCTTTCTTCATTTTTCATCTCTCGCTCTTTTTTTAACCATGCCTTCCCTTTGTTCCTTTTTTGTTTAATTTTGTCCCTTATGTCATTATTTGTTCATTTGAACTCTCGCTTTTTCCCCTTTCTCTCCTTTCTCTCCTTTCTCATTTAGTTTTCCACACCTTTTTTGCCATTCCCGTCTTATTCACTGTCCACCTGCACACATTTCCTATCTTTAATATCTTCTTTTTCCACTGTTCCATACCTCAATTATTCATTTCTTTCCATACTCCTTCAATTTCCATCTGCTCTCTTCTTCCTCCTCTTCTCTTCCTCCTCTTCCATTTCTCTTCTTCTTCTTCTTCTTCTTCTTCTTCTTCTCCACCTTTTTCTTCTTCTCCACCTTTTTCTTCTTCTCCTCCTTTTTCTTTTTTTTCTTCTTTTCTCCTTTTTCTTCTTCTTCTTCTTCTTCTCCTTCTTCTTTTTCTTCTTCTTCTTCTTCTTCTCCTTCTTCTTTTTCTTCTTCTCCTCCTTTTTCTTCTTCTCCTCCTTTTTCTTTTTTTTCTTCTCTTCTTCTTCTTCTTCTTCTTCTTCTTCTTCTTCTTCTCCTTCTCCTTCTCCTTCTCCTTCTCCTGCTCCTCCTGCCCCTGCTCCTCCTCCTCCTCCTCCTCCTCCTCCTCCTTCTTCTACTTCTTTTGCTTCTCCTTCTCCTTCTCCTTCTCCTGCTCCTCCTGCCCCTGCTCCTCCTCCTTCTTCTACTTCTACTTCCTCCTTTTTCTTTTTTTTCTTCTTTTCTCCTTTTTCTTCTTCTTCTTCTTTTCCTTCTTCTTTTTCTTCTTCTTCTCCTCCTTTTTCTTTTTTTTCTTCTGTTCTTCTTCTTCTTCTTCTTCTTCTTCTTCTTCTTCTTCTTCTTCTCCTTCTCCTTCTCCTTCTCCTTCTCCTTCTCCTTCTCCTCCTCCTGCTCCTCCTGCCCCTGCTCCTCCTCCTCCTCCTCCTCCTCCTTCTTCTACTTCTTTTGCTTCTCCTTCTTCTTCTTCTCTCCTTCTAATACTTTTACCACTTCCTCCTCAAATTCTTTTCCTTGTATATTTCTTCCTTTCCTCTTCTGTTGTACCCTTTTTATTGCTTCTTTTCCTGCTTGATAAAGATGCCTCAATGATATTTCTTCAGGATTCATCCTCTACATTGCACCATCTTATGCTAAAATAATTTTTAAAAAACATCTGCAGGTATGAAGATTCTCTGTTTACAGCCAGAAGGACATTAACTCATATCCTTGTGCATAGATTTAATGCTTTTCTTGCTCTAAACAGACACATATCATGTATATTTGATTGTAGGTATGTTGGCTCTGACTCACTCCAAACCAATCCACAAGGTAGACATTCCATCCATAGACTGGCCGTCATCAGACTTCCCGGCTCTCAAGTACCCCATAGACCAGCATGCACAGGAGAACAGGGTGGAGGAGGACAGGTGCTTACAGATGGTACAGGATTATGTTACTGAAAATTTGTCATTTCAAACACACCATAATATTATCCAACCCTGTCCATGATAAAGGCAGTTTCTTCTGAAAGCAGGAGAAGTTAACCCATTGCGATGTTTAAACCTTAATACATTTAGCACAGCCAAACCTACCCCAAACCAATCCCAGACGGATCCCAGACCAATTGATTCCTGGCAATTTGTTGGTGATCATTATTTTGTTCAGTTTGTTGTCGGTCTGGTGTCGGTCTCCTTGGTGTGACTTGGGTACTACATTCATTGCTGACATTTATTCACAATTCATCAATAAAACAAAGCACCTTGAATGTTGATGTACAACAATTGTCCAAAAATGCAGAGGCCCAGAAAGGGTTACATATGTGCTCTTGAGGGTGGGTATAGGTATTGATGACAATTGAGTGATCTGCTCAGTGATTTAAAGGGAAATAAATCCCAAACTCCTTGTATCTTCTCCCGAAGGTGAGAGACAAGATTGCAGAGTATGCAGCCAAAGGCAAGCCAGTAGCAGCGTGCATCGTGGAACCTGTACAGGCTGAAGGAGGAGACCATCACGCTACACCATACTTCTTCATTGAACTACAGAAGATTCTCAAAGAGGTAAGAATTTTGCTTCATATGTCAATAATAAGCAATCCTTTTTTTACCTTCTTCTCCTGTGGACTGGTCTCTTTTCAATTTTCAAAAATCATGTGTCCCAATGATGGAAACATTTTCATCCTGTAGATGGAAGAAAAATAATGATGGCTACAAGAGCTGTTTCATTTGCCCCTGGGCCCCACCTTTAATGCTGGTAATACTCGGTAAAGCATCCGTCTGTCGAACCAAAGATCCCGGGTTCGACTCCCACCCAGGCGGATGACTGAAGCCTGCGTTGTGTGTTAAGGTGCCCTTTCCCTTGTTCATAGACGCAGGTTATGTCAAGTGGAAAACACTATGTCCCTCGGATAGGACGTTAAATGGAGGCCCCGTGTAAAGAAGAGTCACTACCTTTGCACGTTAAGAACCCACTGCACTATTCGTATAAGAGTAGGGGGAAACCCCGGTGTAGTGGTCCACCTGCACACACCCCCAGTATAGTACAATAATACTCTGTAAAGAGGTCTGTACTTAATAGGAAGAAGGAAGAAGAAAGATGGCATACAGTTAGAATAAGGATTGATTTTAGTTTGACTAGTTTGACTATCCATATTACAATTGTTTTTAAATTGACAATCTTTTTTTACATCCAAGTGTGGATCCTGACATTATTTGTCTTCTCTTACAATCACAAAATCTCTAAATCACCATTCTCAATGATCTATGTCGTCCCACTAGGTTGGAGCAGCATTCATAGTAGATGAGGTGCAGACGGGAGGAGGTATAGCTGGGACTATGTGGGCTCATGAACAGTGGAACCTACCAGAAGCACCCGATGTGGTCACCTTCGCCAAGAAACTCATCACAGGGGGATACTACTACAAGCCTGAGTTTGCTCCCAAGATGGTAAGAGTTAACTACCGTATTTGCTGGCGTAAAGGCCGCAGTATTTTTGGAAGAGAAAATATCAAAAAGTCGGGGTGCGGCCTTTACGGCGAAACAGAAAAAAAAAAAAAAAAAAGTCAAAACCAGCACAAATTTGTAAATATGGGACTAGATCTACGAACGGTACAATAACTATACATTTCCACACATCTTACCGACAATTTTATCCTGCATTGTTGACATGAAGACAAAAATAAACTTCCAAAAACAACATCTGCCGATGGATTTTGATCTAAGTTCGTGCCAATGCATTGCAAAAGTTAAAGAAGGGCCCGTTTAACGGGAGCTGCCGCGAAGCATCCAGCACGCGAAGTCGCCATTTTCAATCCATTTCAATGACTACATCACAGAAAACTGCAGTGTATGGTATCAGTGCAGGATGGCCGAGCGGTTTAAGGCGGTGATTTTAGTCACATCAACATTTGTACGCAAGAGATCGAATCCCGACTTTGGCAAAAGATTTTTTTTTTTTTTTAAATGTCAAAATCGGGGGTGCGGCCTATACGGCGCTGCGGCCTTATCGCCGGCAAATACGGTACCCTTTGTGTAATATTGTTTAAAGTGACTCGGTAACATTGCCTCAGATTCTGAAGCAAAATCTTGGATTTAGCTCATGCTGCAATCATAATTATAAACCTTTAGGTCAGTTAGGTCATGACTTTTACAAGCCGGTCGCCTTTCTGAATATCAAGATATTTATGATTGGAATTTCAAAAGCTGTTTTCCCAACGGTTTTTATAACACTACAGTCTATTGGGGATAATGAGTATGATCATTTTGAAGTGTAATTTTTTTTAGGGCTTCAATATTACACCATATCACAGACACTGATAACACATACATGTAGGGCCGTGCATCTCAGATTTAACATTGTTAATTGATGCCTTTAAAGAGATTTGGAAACATGTATAAAGCTTGAAAGGCTAAACTGATTTGATTTTGCATACATGTAGGTCAATAGTCAAGTGAACAAATTGATTATAGATGAGTAGAAATAACGGAAAGTTGTCAAATGATATTGGTAGTTAATTGACTGTTAGAAGAAACATACTGAAGATGCAGTCACATTCATCCAGGTTCATAGGCAAATATCTAGGCCCTGTTTCATAAAACTTTTAATTAATATTCAGGTGTCACATTTCTTTAACAAATTTACTCACCGCCAATCAAAAGCAGCCATTTTCAGTAGCTTACATGTTCTATGTTTTTGAAATTTTATGAAAGAGTGCCCTGGGGTGTTTCATAAAGCTGTGCATTAAGTTATACGCATGACTTTACAGATGAGAATATGGAGAGCTATTTTAAATGGGATTCTCAAATCCTTTTAATTGCATCAGCTACAGTTGAAATATGCAGATGTAGATTAACCTTATCATAATTAACAAAACATTTTAATGCAAAGTGTATTTTTGGCTACAATTTAATTGAGATTATGGGAAATACAATCACACTTTGTTAAAATGTCATGAAAAACTTTGGGCATCCCATTTGGCTCTTCATATTCAAGTCATTTGTAAAGTCATTCGTAACTTTACGCACAGCTTTATGAAACACCCCCCTGATCCCTTTGTTTTTCTAGGCATACCAAGTATTCAATACATGGATGGGAGAGCCCACCAAGCTGATAATGCTGGAAGCCATTGTTGAAACCATCAAGAAGGATAACCTCCTAGAGAACGTTCAGAACTCTGGAAAGCTCCTCTTGAGCGGACTGGAGGAATTACAGGTAAGAATTAAAATTCATTCTGCATAACACCACTCTTTCAACGTCTCCACCATATAGAAATGGATTTTAAATGCTAAACACATCAGGCATTGTAAGCTAGGAAATATAAACATTGAATGTTAGTTCTCATAATAAGCTTGTGCTCATTTAAATGCAAACCAATTATTGTGAACACGAACCTGAATGTCCTTATTAGGGTATTAGCTTTGACATGTTGAGCTGTCTTTTAGTTTGTCTTTCCATAATATGTAATCTGGGGGTTTTGTTGACAATATTAGGTTATCATGGAACAAATAGTATAGCTCACAATACAGGAAGATAACCACTGAATAGATGATCAGAATGACTTCTAGACAGCTCCTTTCAAATTACTAATCAACTACAAGTACTGAATATTATTCATTATGAGTCTACACAATGATACCCCAATTATGGAATAGTACAGTCAAACCTGCTTTAGTGACCACCCGTCTACAAAGACCACATTTTTGGTTTCCCTTGAAAATAGTTTCTCAATGAAACATGTACTAAAGGAACCTGTTTACAAAGACCACCTGCCTACAAAGACCAATATTCGTGTTTCCCTTGGGCAGTTGCTATAGACAGGTTTGACTGTATTCATTAAAAGTATTATAAAGATACGGCATGATTTGTCTTTCTTATTGAAAATGGATTATTTTCTCTCCTTTCTTCAGGCCAAGTACCCACAGTTCATGTCGAGGGCCAGAGGAATGGGAACCTTCATAGCCATTGACCTCTCGTCTCCCGAGACTGCAGCAGAGATTGTGGCCCGAGGGAGGAAAGCAGGTAAGAACACATCTCAAACCATTACTTTTGGGGTCAAGCAGTCCATCTTTTGTGGTTTTGTTCAATAACTTTCAATTCAGAATCTTAAAAAATATATACCAGATGCATGAAAGGAAAGGGCAAAAAATGTGTGCATGCACTGTGTCCTAATTGTTGCATGACCATATTGTGTCTGACGCCAGGAATTTTAAAAAGGATAAATTAGCTTTAAATTGGAAATATGTTGGGAGATTCAAAATCTTTGTCTTTCAAATTAGTCATTTGTTCGACTTCCAAACTAATTGGCACCCATGTATATTGTTTTCAGAGACTTTTCATCTTATTAGCACATTGTAGCATTAAAAGAAGACAAATATTGTTGCTGCCAATTTGAAGAACAGTATGTGATCACTTTAACCCTTAGGGATAAGCCAGTTTATAGTTAGGCAAGTTAAAGGTATTTTGACATTTTAAGTCCTGTATGTTACCAAGTATCCGGGTATGATCATAAACATAAATGGACACCAAAAGTAACATTTTACTTGAAATTAGGTCTGATCTAAGCACCGGTAGAGCTTGCAAATCAATAACCTGTTACCATTTTTAAAATTAGTTGTTTTAAACTTCAAACCTGTCACTATGACATGTTAAAACCCCTCATGGACCACCATGGATGAGATTGAATATCAAACATGCTGGGCCCTATTTCACAAAACTTGTCATCCGTGACAAATGGCATTTTTTGTTATAAGCTAGTGAAATCCTTGCTTCTGATTGGTTATCAGTAGAATTGCCTCACTGATTTTTGTCATTTGTCCTTGAAAAAAGACTTTGTGAAATGGGTCCATAGTATCCCAGTGTTCTGGATTCATCAGATTTACTACTAATTTTACTTTGTATGTCTCATTGAAGAGACTACATGAGATCCCGCATGTGCATATAGTTGTCTTCGCAAGCTAAGGCTTATGAAAAGTAACTTTTCATAACGCAAATTATACTTCAATTTCCATCGAAAATCTTCAGTATATATATTATAAACAAAGTTTACTTTGACTTATTAAATCTCTTCCTCGACACTCATAAAATAAAGATCAAACTTTAAACGGTAACTTCTTGTTTAATTTTGTTGTTTTTCTGTTTCATTTCTCTTTGTAGGCTTCATCCTTGGAACCTGTGGCAAGCAGTCCCTCCGTTTGCGCCCCGCCCTCATCTTCCAGTCTCAGCATGCCGAGATGTTACTGGATGAACTCAGTCACATCATGTCAGAGCTCTAGATGACTCTGATATGGACATTATGGCCCAAATTCCCAAAGGAGGTTTAAATTTAACCCATGGTCTAAATTTAGCGCAAAATAGGCGTGACACTGTCAGAGGTTCTTATATTAGATGCGCACAAGGCAAGGTACGCTTAATTTGCGCTAATTTTAAACCATGGGTTTTGTAAATGAGGGTTTAAACCATGGGTTAAATTTATACTTCCTTTGTGGATTCGGGCCCTTATGTTTCCAACCAGGGTTTAGGGGTAGGGTTTCAAGAGAAGGTTGAGTTCTGAGCTCAGTCACATCATGTCAGAGCTGTAGAAGATTCTGATATAGACATGTTGGCCCGTTGCACAAAACTTACCATTGATGGGAACTTTGCCATCAATGATAACTACCATGGAACCTTGATTTTGATTTGGCTGTTGAGCCCTGTTACCATGGTAGTTGCCATTGATGGCATAGCTATCAATGGGCCTGTGTGTTTTCAACCAGGGTTTAGGGTTAAAGAGAAGGATGAATTCTGGTAAAGCTGAAAAATAATTTGTTTTATGGCACTTTGGAAGAATAATATAGCTCATTTGTCCCCTGTAAGGATCACTCTGAAAATTCCCTCATACTCAAACGATGATAAATAGCTAAAAAATTGTGTAGTAACCACACCATGTGGTGTGTGTAGTCCATAACATAATTTTAGCAAGAATGAATGAATGATTGGATTTCCTATCATTTAGAAGTGTCCAATTTCCACAGTGTACTCAAATTCTTATATACCGGTACTACGTATGTAGGCCAGAGAAGACCAACACAATTGCATACATTCCAACTGTTCAGATTAAAGAGGAACATTCCTCTTTTTGGGAGAAGATAATTATCATTTTAATGCAGGTGTTCCTCTTCCTGTATAAATTTGTCTGTAGTATTGAATAGGAGAGTTAGGATTGTTCCTCTTTTTTTTTTTAAATAGCATAATTTGTACAGATTTCTGATTTTCAAATGTTGGCATGTATGCAATTGGTTAATGTTGTTTTCTTCATATTCACTGCCTTTTTATAAATTTTGAATAGGGACAATGGAGGATTCTTTTGTCGAATTTTGAAGAATGTATATCTAAATCAAACCAAAGTACTAGAATTAGCTCGTAGCTTTTTTTGATGGAAGGCAGAGTGAAACGTGGAAATGTAAAATAGTTTTTACTATCCTTAAAAGTAAATGAAATACCGGTAGCTATCATTGTTAAAATGGAAAGGAAAAAATTGTTCTTGATTTTTAAACATACATGTACATGTGGTCATGTTGTGAATTTGTGAAGAACAAATTCCATTATAAATAAAATAAAATATTATGAGCGATGGTACATGTTACCTCAGTCACAATAATAATCTAGAATTATTTCTTGACTGAATGGAGTTAAACATATGTTTGTACACCTCTTGAACAATCAAGTAGTTTTCCTGAAACTCTTGAATATCCATTGATTCCACCCAAAGTGAGACCTTAGCAATCTTGCCAAAACGCAAATTATTATTATACTTTTATTTTATATTAAATCGAATATCGAACCATGTGGAATAAGTTTTGTTTTTGCAGCAAAGAAGAAAGAAATTTAGTCTAGTAAGACAAGGTAGTTTTTGTAACGCCTCTTCAGGAAGAAACAGTTATACATTCCTTTATGCAGTACCCAGTCTACTTATCTTCAGCACATTTTGTATGTACGTTGCTCTGTTCACTTTTATTTCTTTAAAGTAATGACATAAAACTGTACAGCACATAGGTAGGTACTGTATTTTATGCAACTAGTCCAAACTTTTTTTTCCATATGTAAATGGATATGTACGTTACTTTTTAATTTTGTTGGCATTAAAGGTAAAGACCAGTTATGGCCATGCGATTGCATTGTGAAAGAAACGTTGTGGAATCGATCAGAAAAGGTTGATCATCTAGCATCTAGCATCTGCAAGGTTCTGGAATCATCAAAATGATAAGAAATTTGGCCCATTCTTCGTAAAGTTACAAGCACTATACACAGAAAGATGTATATGGGACTACCCTATATCTCTCACAGACCATGAGAGAAACAAATTTACCAAATATATGAATTAGTAGGCGGTTTCCCGGCAAATTTTTTATCATCATGTATTAGTCAAAACATATTCTTTCACATGATTGGTAATGAGAGATTCCATTTCATTTTTTGAAATTGGGACATTTCCAATACTGGTCTTTACCTTTAAGGTAGTGCATGGAATGTAAATTTTTGTACATATCGAAGAAGTGAATTTCATATCGTCTTATTGACACGTTCACACATGGCAGGAGAAACGAATAGCAAGTGGGAATGATGAAAACAAAAAGTTATGCAACAAGGTCCTACACATACTCACTCTCTGTGTTGTATAAGGTTCGGACATGTGTAGCTTCTTACATTTTGATAAGACAATGCTTTGGTTTGTTCTGTCGTATGTGAACGATTCTGTATGAGTTATGATTGGTGAAAAGAAAAAAAAAAAAATTCACATATTGTATTTTGCTTTTTGCTTTTTGCTTTTTTTGTCTTCCTCCTTTGTACTCATATTATTCTTTAACCAGTATTAACATGATATTTAATCATTGATTATGATGACAATCAATCATTGAATGATGTATTGGCTGTGAGAGTTATATTCACAATGTCTTTTGTTTTATAAACCCTACCGATATTTTCCTCAAAATTTTCAATTAACATGAGAGCGACGTGAAGAATATATTTTGTTTGATATGTACATAGAAATTGATGTGATTTATTGATATCTTTTAAACAGTCTGATTCCCTGGTAAATGCATACACGTACAAGGCTTTACAGAGGATGAATTACCAAAAATGATTTCACACAGCATGGTTTGGCTTCCATGTTATTATGCTATTTTCCAAAAATCTACCAATTTTTGGTCATAGGGGGTAATGTAAAAGTTTTTTTGATCTGGTGTCGGTTTGTTGGTGTCACTGGGGTTATTCGTAACATGTTTGATTACTCTCTGAATGAATATAAAAATGACATGCACAGAGACTACTTGATGCTCCTGTGCGCAGAGTTTTAATGTTATCCTTTATTTTCTTCATACTCTGTAACTCCTACTTCATAATCACTAATTGGATAATGAACATATTGAAGACATATGTTGATATATTAGAATTTATTACATTAACAACTGACTACATGTATAATAAAAGCCAACCCTTTTATATATTTGTATCATAATAGAAGATTTTAGAAATCTCTTTTGAATTTGAAATGAATTATTGATGGTATAATTTGCAAAATGTATTACATGTATATCTAGCTTTGCATGGAACATAGTTAAAGATATGGATATGATTTGCTATGAATTTCATGATAGGGATACAATACCACTTGGTTTTCCTAATAAGCCTGAAAACAATCCAAAACAACTTTTACTCACTTAGATTCTGGACATTAAAAAGTCTTAAATAGCGTGAAATAGTAAGGTGAGATTAAAATAGGAGGCAAAAGCCTACCTTTTTTGTATCCCTTGTATATGTACGTAAAAAGAGAAAGAAATATATATGAAGTAATATATCATTGGTCAAAACATATATAGTAGCTTAGAACAGAATTTACAAGAAAAAATTTACAGTTGTAATTTTGTGAAAAATTAGAATTCTTAGTACTTGGTAAGATTTTCTTTTGGAATAAATTTCTATAATGTACAGGTAACCTTGATAAACATACCTCTAATTCCTTTTTGTTTATTTCAAGATTCCTTTTTATCCGCCAACTTTCAAAGTCGTTTGTTTTACTTCTTCTTTCTTGCAATTATTATTTTTTGGTTAGGGTTGTTGATTCTGACTGCTGTGTACAATAGTATAAATCTGATATAATCACTCTCTTGCAAAAAGTCAAGTCTCTGTATCAAAACAAATGGAAGAAATATTTTGTACTCCTTATCAACGAACACTTTGTTTGAAATTTGTATATCTATAATCATGCTCTGAATGTATATTTTCTATTAAATATAATGGAATTACTATATCCTAAAAGTTGCATTACGTGTATGTGTCTTAATTCTCTCAGTAATGTGTGCCATGCATGCTACTATTTCCTCATCTTGATCTATGTGTTCACGAAAGGATTTTTTTTTTTTATTCATTCATTGAATCAAGCAGTGTTTTAAAGATTAACATGCCTTTTCTCTCCCCACCTCCCCTGTTCTATTTGAGCTTCCCTCTCCTATTTTTTTCAAAGGGAGTTCTATTCCAATAATCACAAGTAACTCCTCTTAATCATCCCCCTCCTCTCCCTCTCCCCCCCCCCCCCCTCCTCTCTCTCTCTCTTCTCCTCTCTCTCTGTCTAAAATTACCACAAACAAAATGAATCTCTACCATAAATATGATCTACATTCATTTGTTTTTCCTTTTTAATTCAATAATCTCTTTGTTTGTACAAAACTTACTATACAAATAATCATGGTAAATACGACTGTTATTATTTTGAAAACTGCAACAAAAATAGTACTATACAAATAAGTGTTAATTTCTTTGTCAAACTCCTCTAAATAAAGATAATACTATTTCTAATAATTCTAGTACTACAGACCATATAACTATGTGTATCATGATATAAACATGGTGTATAAACTTCTTATACAATCAACATACAAAATTGCAATGTTTTTTTTTTCTTCTCTCAAATCAGTTAAACGAAACAAGAGAAATCATACTCTATAAATACACTTAATCCTAGCCATGACTGGAAATACATCTGTTAATGATGCATGATCAAATATTTTGAGTATAGCTGTGGTAATATCAATACAAATAATATATGAAGAAACATATGATTATTATTATTAAAGTATCTTCCAATCAAATCTTTCAAATCAATAGCTTACATAAAAGTATATTATACAAAACAAATGAAGTGATATATTACCTGCACATAATGAGCAATTCATATATGGCATTTACATGTACATACATGTAGCAAGATTTCTGTCCAATGCTATAAGCATCGCAGAAAGGGATGTCGATACATGATTACTGGATATATAATCATCCTTATAAATCATCCAATGCCCCTAATATGCAAGGCCTTGGGGCAATTGTCGCCAAACATCTACAGGAAATGCCCTAACAGAACTTTGGATACCCCCCCCCCCGCCCCTAAACTCTTTAAAGATGTTTGTGGGGGGGGGGGGGGGGTACATCCCAAAGGGGATTCAACTATTATTTGAGCATTGATTGATATATGGCAGATTATTCAAAAACAATACAGAGACATGTATTAGAATGATTCTATTATAATATCACATCAATCCTTTTTTTTTCTTCTTGCTTCTGATCATGTACATAACCTAGACTATTAACTAGAAAGGCAAGATATGAGTTGGTCAGGTGGTCGCCTCTGAGGTTTGCCTAAACAACGGCCTAGGTTTCGATGAAGAATCGTATCTTTCAGGTGGTGACATTATTGAGGCTGGTCAATAGTAGACCCCCAAAAATCAGTCTATTTCCTTCTAGGATATCTTCAGCTGAGACTATGTCTGGCTTCAATAAATAGATGAGAGCGTCAACAGACAAAATGTATTAAAAAAATCCTCCAAGTAGACAGATTTTTCTGTCTAGGTCACTAGATAAACAACGATATCTGATACACGTCTGTAAAACACAGTACACATGTCGTAAAATGCTTTGAGTCACAGACATCTGAAATTTGCCCTTAAATTTCCCCCAAGTCAAGTTGAATAGTGATGCTTTAAATGTATGTTACAAATATCATTGGTTAAATACAGGGCAGTTTAATGTTTATATCAGATTTGTCAAGAAAAAAAATGTGAAGGAAATATGAATTTTGTCCTTCTGTACACTCTGATATTTTAACTTGATCCTTGGTGCAATTTATACCCAGTAGTACAATAAATTAGCAACACAACCAAGGGCTAGGCTAAGCCTTGGTTGAGTTGGTTCCCTACATTAAAACAGAAACTAACAGAAATATCAGGCATCAGGGTGGTCAACAAAGGGCTTTAGCATATCAAAACAACAGGTTTGGGAATGAGCAAGAGGTCAAAATAAATTTTCAACCAAAATTATTTATAAAATTTTAGTCATCAATTTTGTTTGTCAATGCTTCAAATTATGGCCCAGACTGCCCCAGAGAGCATCTAAAGACCCTAGTGAGCCCAGAACCCCAGCCAATACATGTAGTGACTTTGCGCTTCACACACACACACACACACACATCGGTTCATGCTCCTTCCAATTTGGAGTTTTACATGTTTGCATTTGTGTATGTGGACCGCCCTGATACATACAATTATGATGTAGTAATGGATGAAAATCTATTCTGAGTTCTGAGTTTGGTTCAACAGACACACACACACATCACTAATTTTAAAGCTAATCATCGATGCCTTCAAGATACCTGTATAATCATGTTACAAATATAATCAACTGCATTTCATGAGTTGTTGCAAAATGATTATGTCATAAGGCAAGAAAATATGTTGTTTGTCTATAATGTAAATGTATCTTAGGCTAATACAACATCTACACGTATACCCCGGTATATGAAATCCTCAACTACTTAGTTCATAACTGTGATTGAATTAATATAAAGCATCAGGAATACAATAATTAAACCCTAATTTTTTTTCTTAAATGAGTTTCAGAGTGTTTCAGATTGGCAAAACTGATTGAATCACAACATTGTATTTGGGCATTTCTTGAGTTTCTCGCTGCGAAAAGGGACAATGTTAACATTCTTTTAAAGGAACTGGTTGTACACTATGTACAGTAATGTCAAAAACCCACTCACAACTTGAGCCTCACCCCTTTTCATTAAACTTTATGAATGTAATCAATCAGAGCCATATCACTCGAGCATCGTTTCACGAAAATGTCATATGGTAAAAAAAAATTCAACAACATCCCATTGTAGTTGCATGGGTTGTCAGTGACCTTGTACTTCTGACGGTTTTGTGAAACGATACCCTGGAATCTTGGCAGGAATTGATTATCCATGGTCAAAGAGAAATATTGTGGCCTGTCAAAATGCAACTGCACCTGAACTCATTATGATGATTAAGATCAAAGGCTAGCTTCAAGCATTTAAACATTGAAAGGATTTAAACTCTGGGACAAAAACAACTAAATAAACTAAGAGAGAGAGAGACCTGTTTGGATCATATTGGGGAAATTTCATCCCCTTTAAACCGAACACACAAGCTGAAATTTCAGATAAACATGTAAGAACATGGTTTTATATGTAACAAAATACTTTTGTAGAAATTAGTATAAAAAGTACAGTAAGTATTTTTATCCACAAAAATATCTTGCTTATAGATGTTATGGATGAATATTCCTACTTATTCAAATATAGAAATGTAAATAAATGTAGAATACTCATCTACTGAATATACATGTAGGTCTACTCATGTACATGTACATGTACATGTCTTATATACATGCAAATAGATAATATAGATGGGCAGGATACAGATTATTCAAGTATGATGTACGGTATACACATAGAAAAACAGCCTTTGTGATAAATGCAATTTCAAACGAACCATACTTGTAATAAAACATATTTGCAAGAACTTCCAGAAAATAAATGAGAATTAGAATGATAAACTAAGCCTCTTTTTTCCCTTGAACATGTATATTTATTGGTTACAAAATGATTACAAGGTGAAATGCATGTAAGAAAAAAGAGCCTTGGCAAACTTGAAACACTGGCTTAGTTCAGCCAGTAGAGGGCTCATGTCATGTAATTACAAATGTAGGAATACAAATGGGTAGACACTCACAGTAGAGAGCTCTTATAAAGGGTAAACAGCAAGCAATTTGATGTTGCAAATGTGAACTGGGTCTGGTGTTGTGTTAAAAGAGATTGTCATGGGTTAACACTTGTGGCAGAGCACTCTAACGAGGGTCAACGCAAGCAATTGAACATATTAAGTGTGAAGTGGGTTTGGGCCTTAAGACTATGTTGCAATGGGTTGACAGTGACTCTCATGTAGGCAATTAGAAAACATTAATAGCACTACGCTACCATGGTTGAGAGCTCGTATGAACACCAATCAGCAAGCAAGTGTGAAATGAGTCATTTTATTTTGTTGCCATGGTGATAGCATCTCGTCCTCGACATAGCTTAAGGCATAACAAAATGATCAGCGATGGTTTCAGGATTAATGATGGATGTCCTCCACACTGCCTCATTACAGACGTCATTAAAAACGAATGGCTTCAGGCAACATGTCTTTCATTCTCGTTATTCATTCAATGTATGATCTTTTGATGCGGAACAGTACAATAGGAACATTTCCAGCTTCATTAATGGTCTCATACTCTCAATGCACACGTATATAAGAAATAATTGGAGAGATGGGTTGTCCACTAGGTTGTTGTGTGGCTAATGGTTTCCCAGGCCCTCTTTTAAAACAGAGAAACAAGAATTTTAATGGTCTTCCCATAAACAAGAATTAATGATGTTACATCTATTGCAGAGAAAATAGAGAGAAAAAAAATCGAGTTTTATTCAAGCCTCAGAATGGAATATGTATATGAAATGAATGGTTAAAGGCATAGTTTAACAATGCCAAATCCGAGATGCATGGCCCTACGTGTTATTAGTGTCTGTGATATGGTGTAATATTGAAACCCTGAAATAATTGTGCTTCAAAATGATCGTGAAGTGGCTCAAAAAATTAAAACTCTTTGAGTGACCGGTTTTACCATACTCATTTTCACCAATAGACTGTAGTGTTATAAACAAACGTTGGGAAAACGGTTTTTGAAATTTCGAATTCCAATCATTAATATCTTGATAATCAGACAGGCAATCGGCTTGTAAACGTCATGGGATTCCTGACTGATCTAAAGGTTTATTATCTTAACTGCTGCATGAGCTAAATCCAGGATTTTGTTTAGAATCTGAGACAAAGATATCCAACTGACCTGTAATCATGCGTGCCAGGTTTCATGATTTAGCCTGATATATCAACTAAGCCCTACCATCTACAGTATCTATCACATGATATATAGTTTCAGGGCTTCATTTTGTAGAGAACATATATGTAATATTCAATATACATGTAGCACATTTGCGTAAGTGGTATTTCTATGACATATGCTCAAGTCAAAGATGCGTAAGTCGACTCAGTCAAGGTTGACTGTAGTATGCCTGTGTGTGTGTCATGGAGGGAAATTAAAAGTAATCTTTACTTTACATATATGTGAAATATTCACCTCATGAGTGACAAAAGTTCAAAACTTGAGGGCACATAATTTCTCTCTCCTATTCAATAGATAAGAACACCATAAACTTAAACTGCTATTTATCCCCTATGCAAGCATTGGTGTGGCAAAAAGGAGGCGCAATGGCTCAGTGGCCGAGCAGTGGTCTTAATATAACCGGGAGGTCTTGGGTTCGAAACCAATAATGCACTAGTGAACTTTGGTATTAGGCATTGATCCTCATTACCAAGTCCCCCAAAGAGAAATTAAAGCTGTATGTCCCTTGGTTGCTTACTTACAAGCATAGCATACACAAGCTTTCTTTATAAGAGTCAGGTAAAACAAACAAACATACAATAAGCAGCTTACAAAGCATCAAATGGAGCCAATGAAAATGGCATAGATCAATCAAACATAAAACAACTACTCTCAAACTTTCACAGAGTGAGATGTCCAGTTGGATCCTGAGCTGGTTTGCACAACTTGTTGAGAACTCTAATTTCTTGAACCACGATTCTGGATAACTCGGCAAAATATTTAGAAGTTTTCTGCCTCTTGCCAAGGTCCTGTGTGTGTAAAGCTTACGAGAACCTCAAGCTCAATCTGTGATTGGATCAGTGCGCGACTCGGTGACATGTTAGATTTAGTGGGGCTTTAACATACATGTAAACAAAAAAGGCTAAACAAAAAAATAGACATGATTAGAAAATGCGTTGTAAACACAATGATTTGCTCGACACTTGAAGTAACTTGTGATTGCATGTTGTGCATCCATTGCTGGGGATCTCGACACTGTCTTCTTTAGTGATGGAAAGAGATCATGCGATGATTCCGGCTTAAGATCAAGACGTCGGGTCTTTTAACCACGTACGCAGTTCACAAACATCCCGCTCTACAATCAACAAGAGTTCACAGCCTTTCTGCTTGAGCTGAGAGCGTAGAAAGTCCAGGAATATTGCGGAGGTAGTGCCGATTGTCTGCGGCTTGCTCAGTTTGGAGTCTAGATTGTAAAAAGCGCCCTCTATATGGCGGAGGGCTATCCAGTGTTTGCGACGGATGGGGACGCTGACAAAGCCCAGCTGGATGGGCGAGGGTACGTTCATGATGAAACCCAGGATGTTGTCCAGTTCAAGTTGTTCCAGACTCCTGAGGAGAAGAATTAGGATCAAAAGATGAAACAAGTTCTAAAATAGAGAAGAGAAGTGTTGTGGTCTAGTGTCTTGTGTTAGAGATGTAAATTCCTTGTAGAAAGCTTTTAATTAAATCATCATTAATATTAATATCATTATTATCATAATTAATTTTGTTTTGTTTTATTTTGCTGTTATTGTTATCATCATCATCATCATCACCATCACCATCAACATCACCATCATCATCATCATCACCATCATCATCATCATCATCATCATCATCATCATCATCATCATCACCATCATCCTCCTCCTCATCATCATCATCATTATCATTTTCTTTGTCATCACCACCATTGTAATTACTATTCTTATAATCATTATCATAATTTTAATCATTAGCATCATCATCATCACCATCATTTTCATCAACATCAGTTTCATCAATAATATCATGTAAATCGATAAATGTCTTGCCAAAAGACATAAATGTACAAAAATGAAACAGATGGGCAAATAAGAGGTAAAAAACACATTTTAATTCCATAGAAGTTGCGGAGAGTTGCTATATGCTAACCTTCTTTTATCCCACCAGACCGCCTCGCATTCTCTCCTCTGTACGGCGGCCATGATGACATTCACGTCATAGTTACCCAATCCCAGCATGCTCTTGTGTGGGTTCAGTACCGAGCCGGGCGATAAGCTGTCATCAAGGAAACAATATTTAATCAGTCTTCAGTGTCTAGACTACTCAGTTACTGACTGTAACCAAAACCAGGCATGACTCATAACAGAAAAATGACAGACCCTCCACACAAACACAGCATGTACTGTTCTAAAATAAGTTGTGTGTTTGTATGTCATGACAACTTGACGTGGTGAGGCCATAATTATGAACAGTACTGTTGACCTGGCTTCTCTTATAAAATTCATATGACAAAACACAAATAACAATGATTTGAAAACATACAATATGTTGATGATTTATTGGAAATAATGCACAGTAAAAAGCCTTTTTTTTTGCAAGCTCTGTGAACAGTGCATACTGAACCTGGCAAACAGATTATTAAAGGCAACACTTCATGAGAAAAGTTAATTTCAAATAATCTATTTTCTATTTGGTAATACATGTATATAATGTAGAGAAAAGGAAATTTTATAAATTAAAGCATGAGTATTAAAGCATAATTCATACATAGCAGATTTGGATAAAGTGAGAAAATGCACGTGTTTAATATGAGAAATCAACATCATCATGTACATGTACATGAACATCAGTATCGATTACATCACATGCACTCTCAATTACATGTATGTAAATTTAATGATCTAAAACGCACATTGTTATTAATACAGGTATTATTTTTCAAAAAAGAAGAAATACAGCATATAGTGAAAACAATACCAGTACATATACTTTCTTTTTATATTGAAATATACAATTTCACACAAGAATAAATTAACAGTACCTTGACTAGAGGAATATATAAATATGTCCTCCTTTGACATGAAAGACAACTACAGACAACTAGAAAAAAAATGTGTCCCTAATCATCATATTATCTGACATACCTTTGGCATAGTTCATCCATGGATTGTTTATTGAAAGCTTTCCCATCCTGGAACACGTTATTGAGTGCATGAAGAGCGCACAGCTCCCAGCGCTGCTTCTCATGGTAGATCGGCATCACGCCTTCTTGACAGGTCAAAGGTCAGGTGGTCAGCTGAAAATGTAATCAACAAGATCCATGGTCATAGAAGTACAATGTAACAATTGCCAAACAAGTATATCAAAAGTAGCTTATGCATTTAAACGATAAACAAATATTATTACACAAATGAACGTACATACATGTATGTACATGTACACGTATATGTATACATTTGATGGACGGGGGGAGGGGGGTGAAGTAAGGTGAATGGTTAAGGTCTAGAAAGCTCGAGAAAAAGAGAGAGAGAGAAAGAGAGAGAGAGAGAGAGAGAGAAAGAGAGAGAGAGAGAAAGAGAGAGGAACTACGGTAAACCCAAATATGAAGATTGCAAGAGGGAAGCCTCACTGTATGTGACCCAAAAGTAACATTTACACTGCGATTCAGCAAATAAATAGTCATCCATTTTTTGTATTATAGACTTAAATAGTAGCGGTATAATAGAAAGGCCTTTGGTGAGCAGATTCAGTCAAGTTAGAGTCAATGTAATTGATGCCTTCTTTACTGTATTTCCTGGTTGCTTCTCACATGTCCTTTCTTCAGGATTCAGGTACCAGTAACATAATGCTTGGAACAAGCTCCAATTGCCCAGTACACATACCAGAAGAGTGAGTTTGAATTAAATGCAATCAAATTCACTATGAAACCATTCAAAATCGTACTTGATGTGATCCATAATGTTATCTATTAGAGCCAAACACCACATTTTAATACAGGCTGCAGTCCAAACTTCTTTCACCTCAAATCACCAAGATTTTTTTTTGTCCCAGTACATGTAGACATGTACATGAATGTACATTTCCAAGTTTAGCTCAAAATACAACTGGAATACATTTAACTGTAAATATACTTACATCTGTGGCTGGTTGAAGAGTCTACATGTGCAAATTCAGCAAAGTGACATCTGTGATGTACATACTGGTTCAAGGCCTGCCTGTGCTCAAGTCGATCATCTGCAGAGCGGTTGATCCTGCTATGATTCACTGTTCATGATGGATAGATATCAAAAGACCTGCATAATCCCCTGAACTAATCCTTGGAGATTAGCTAATCAGCTAATGGACTTGAGCTCCCAGTAAAGTGCAATATTAGTGCAACACTGATGTGTGACCTGCTGATAAGGGTATCTGTCTGAGAGAGCAATATTAAAAGATATTAAATGGGAATTTATGATCAGAAAAAACGAGGAACACAACAGGAGGTACAGTAAATTTATGATTGGACATTTTGTTGATGTAATAAGCGCTATATAAAAGCTGAATATTATTATTATATGTGTAAATTGGCATGTAGGACCTACAGTTTTGTCACGTTTGGGCTTTGCCTTCAACTAATATTGAAGCTTTAAAGGGACAGTCTAACATGAAATTTACAAGTTTTCAAAAAAGAGTATGAAAACAAGAAAAGAGAATGACAACATTTTATTTTTAAATATTGAAGTATACATGTGTACATGTAGACGTGATGACGTTGTGCAGTTAGATTTATACACACGTGGCAACTCCATTTGTTAATCAGTTGCCAACTTTTCTCCATTTGTTTAGTACAACAATTTTCATAGATATATTTCCATTTCCTCCAAAGAAAAGGGTTTCTCAAAACTGTTGTTTAAAAACAGGAAATCTGTAATGGTGGTTTAGTTCAGAGTACATGCAAGTTCCCATCAAGCTCAATGAAACTGAAATACATCTTTAAAGATAAACTTGAGTTCTGGTAAAAAAAAGAAAATGAATTCTCACAGAATCTAACAAAACTTACACTGAATGTTCAAGATTACAAATAAATGTCATGTGCCAAACAGTTTTGGAAGAAAATGTATACTGGCTGAGTAATGAGCATAGAAAGATAAGGAAATCAGGGTAGTACTAGCCCCGACACCATGTGTGTTGTCCCATGTACATCTTTCTGTGTAAGTGATTGTTACTTTTCCAAGACTCTGCCAAAATTTATGATGATTTTGATGACTCCAGAACCTTGCATTACACACCATTTCTTACATGCTATATGATCAACTTTTCTGATCCATTCCATACCTTTTCTTTCACAATGCAATCGCATTACCAGTACTCAAGTTTATCTTTAACCTGTCGGAGGTACATGTGAATGTAAGTGACATAAGAAAGTTAGGATAAAAGACCTTTTCTGAATATACAATTCTCTAACAAAATCTGACAATGTAATTAAATTAGATTTGCAACTTGCATTATGTACAGTTGTACATACAATGTCTGACAAAGTATTATTTTTTAATTTTATTTCATTTATTTATTTTATAATATTGGATGATACTCTAATGCACAAACATTGTATGTACCATAATACAACCAATAGAATTTAGAAGTACACACAGTACATATAAGTTCTACACCACACTTGATCAATACGTGTGAATTCGATTTAAGTGTACCAAAACACTCTGAATCAAGAAAGACAAAAGATGCTTTAATTCTCTCCAATTTGCAATAATCATGAGAGAAAATAACACAAGATTTTTGTAGTAATCCCAAGCAAAGTGCACTTGAACAGTACTAATTTGGGTATACTACAGCAATGTGGATGTTGGGTATATGTACATGTACATGTTCATGTAGGTAGGTTTATGTACATGTTAGGTTTAGATGTGATGTCATATATTTACATTGAAAAGTATCAAAGACAACAACTGAACAACATTCATTTTCTTGTCTCTGACAAGAACATTGTGATTTACATGTACACTGTACCACATTTATACATGCACAAAGACCATTACACTTTTTTTAAATATTCATTACTCTTTTTAGATACAGTACAGTAGCTAGAGGAATACAAAATCTGGACATTTGACCGTACAAACGATAAGTTAAATAACAGAGTGATCTAATAATCATTATTCATAATAAATCTGGACTTATATCACTTAATACAGAATATCACCTCTGAGTACTTTACAAGAATTATTATCATCTCAGTCATTGGATTCATCTACACACACACACATTGTGCACCATCTCCACTGGTTAGGGAGTATACCTGCCATATGGTAACAATATGGCAGTTACTGTCATACAGGCCCAATTCTACTGGGTCCCCATAGAGGTGTTGTGGTCTAGTAGATAAGTCGTTGGACTGTGGATCACAGGGTCCAGGGTTCGAGTCTCTCCTCGGCAATAATGTCCTTTGGCAAGATATTTATCTACATTTGCCACTCTCCACCCAGGTGTTAAATGGGTACCGGTAGCAAAGAATTCTGTGAATGCTGTGAGCGCCAAATTCGGCTGCCTAGCAGAGCCGGGGTAATAGTTGGTGCGCTATATACATGTAAATATCCGATATTATAATTATTATTATTTCTCTCCTGGGTATAAAGAAGGAAATGCGTCAAGGATTGAACCCATGACCTTTGCAAGTTTGGTAGTGTAATATGTTTAAAGTGACTCAGTAACATTTTTCAGATTCTGAAACAAAATCCTGGATTTAGCTCGTGCTGCAATGAAAATTATAAACCTTTAGGTCAGTCAGGAACCCTATGACTTTTACAAGCCGATCGCCTGTTCGATTATCTAGATATTTGTGATTGGAAATTGAAAACAAATCGTCTGTTTTCCTAACTGTTTTTTATAACCCTACAGTCTATTGGGGAAAATGAGTATGGTAAAACCAGTCACTCAAAGATTTTTACTTTTTTGAGACACTTCATGATCCTTTTGAAGCGCAATTTTCATTGTAGGGCTTCAATATTACACCATATCACAGACGCTGATAACATGTAGGGCCATGCATCTCAGATTTAACATTTTTAAACGATGCCTTTAACCTTACTACCATTTTTTTAATCTACATGTAAGTGCTCAAACCACTTTACTCTATTCTATAAGACTGCTTACAGAAAACGAAATAAAGGTTTGATGCTTATCGCGATTTTTAGGTAAGGTTCCCACTCTCCTTATCTGGAAAATAGAATGAGCAGATCGTGTATGATAATGATGATGAATGGTGGTGGTTATTTTACCTGACTGCTAAGAAAGCAAAAATGCTTGTAAGTAAGCAACCAGACGGCCGACGGCTTTAGGTCCTCTCCGAGGGACCTGGTAATGAGGATTAATGCCTTACCAAAGGGCACTAGCACATCGTCTTGGTTTTGAACCCGGGTCACCGGATTACGAGACCACTGCTCTACCGACTGAGTTATCGGGCCTACATGTATGAAGAGATTTTCAAATGTTACTCCTCTGCAAGTGACAAATGATTTGAATTAATATTTTACTAGTTTTTGTATACAGTCATCACACTTATGTTTATCAACATACACTGTACATGTACTTGGGTCCCCTGGCTCACAGAAAAAGAAAAAAAAATTATCAAAATAGACAGCTCTTCTTCTTCTACTGTTCAACTTCAAAAAGCTATGCAGCCTATCACAAAAAATCTGTATGTATGTAGATAACCAGGTGTGTGTATGCAGGCACACTAAACACTTGGGTCTATTCCTAGCAGTAGTAGTAGAAGCAGTAGTATTAGAAGTAGTAGAATTAAGTTGTAGCAGCAGTAGTAGTAGTAGTAGTAGTAGTTATAGTAGGCCTAACCTCCCATCACTTTGTATTGGTTAGTGAGGGAAGGTTAAAAAATACAGTTTGCTAGTTATTGTCTTTTACAAACTACAATGGTTTTAGATGTTATTTTTATAGTAATTAGTATATGAAAATCATATTTATTTTCTTCCAAATCATAATTTTTTTGAAAAAAATCAAATTGTTACTGAGGGCGAACTTTTGGCCAGAGTTGACAGAAATCAGCTACATGTAGTGATTCTCCCGTTGTGCAAGCAGCAAGAGTTACCATCCCTGTATAGGGAAGGTCGATAATGAATGGTTTATTAAAAAATTCCCATACCATACCAGACAGTCATTTTTGCCTACATGTAGATGGCTATGTCTTCTTCTTCTTCTTCTTCAAGATAATCTGCCTCCTTCAATACTGAAGATTCTTGCAGATGCCGTATACTCGGCCTGATTGGGGTGTGCAGGTGGACCATTACACCAGGGTTTCCCCCTACTCTTATACGAATAGTGCACTAGGTTCGTAACGTGCAAGGGTGGTGACTCTCCTGTACACGGGGCCTCCATTTAACGTCCTATCCGAGGGACGGAGTGTTTTCCACTTGACATAACCTGCGTCTATGTAAATGTAGACTCGACACTCAGGCCTTATATTTCAATATTTTTAGGGCAAGGCCACTTTTCTGTAGGGCACATTCCTATATTGCAGAACAAATAGGAAGAATTGGAAAGGGCACAAAAAATCTCCAAGGCCATTGAGGCCAATCAAAGGGGCATCCACGGCCATGGCCTTGGTGGCCTTGGATTAATTCAAGCCCTGCGACACTGTACATGTAACTCTGTAGTGTAAATCAGGGAATAATTTTCCTGGTATCGCATCGCGATTTGCTATGCATTTTTGCATGACTGCTATACAAAATATCTTTTGTGTAGCAGTTTTCTTCCATAGAAATGTACAGAATTTCATTTGAAATATTTATCCATCGGCTGAAATTGCTAATCAAAAAATTTGAGGAAAATTATTCCCTGTAAATAGTGCAGAGAATGTCAATGAATGCGGACCGCCCTGGTTTTTCGAGCAAGCACTAGCGTGTCATAATAATTCTACTAGTAAGTACACAATACACCCTGGTTCGAATTTATAAGTGAATCCAAAGACTATGTTTTCCACAGACAAATGACAGACATGCGAGCGCTAGCTCAAAACCAGTAGGGGGCGCTGGTCCGAGAATAAGGATCGTCCGCATCAACGAGGATCATCTTCGTAAACGCGGACAGACGCATCCTAAAAAATAAGGATCGTCTGCCTTTTTCTGATCTGCGTGTTGGCAATGCGAAAATTAGATTCCGCAATGATGATGCTTGATGCATTTCACATTCACTTTGCACAGAGACTTTCACGTTAAGAATGATAAATCCTCGGGAAGACGGACAACCTCTAAGTCTAATGGTAAACGGTGAACTGGGGTTATTTTATTACGCGGAATTCGGGAATGCTACACCCGCAGAGTGCAAAGAAAAAACGTCTGCATTTGCGGACGATCCTTATTCTTGACCAGCATGCCCCTATTAAAATTGACCAGTTACTTCCCGACAGTGACACTGGGCAATTTCTGTTTGACAAAAATAAATCACAAATTAATTAGACTTTACTTAATATTACCTATATCAACACAGTACAAACTCCATATATGGCTTTCCATGACAAAATGTTGATGAATGAAATTAATGAATCACACAGTGACATGACATTTACACATTCTATAGGCCTAAGTTAGGCTTACAGAAAATCAATTGGATATGAACACAACAACAACTGAACAAGCATCTCACACGATCACAGCACAGACAGTAGAGCACTCCAAAAAACTGCGTTAATGACTAGGTAGTTGGTACACCCGTTCCTAAAATCATAAGAAACAATTTACACAATGTAATAAATACATAAGAAAATAGAAAGTGATGGAGCAACTCACGTTTCCGTAGAAAACATTCACAATTTGGCCACAGGAACGAGATATTTTCTGCATTGATATTATTTTGCCCGAGAAACTGAAATAATGTACTCACTGCCAACGCAGAGGGCGTTTGCATTTTGTAGATTCAAAGAGATTCGATCATACACAGATTGGCGAAAAGATCGTGCATACCTGCAATATTATTGTTTTCGTGATTATGTGCTGATTGGGGGAAGGGGGAGGGGCGGGGGGGGGGGGGGAGATACTTGGTAGCCCCCTGCCTCATACGCATGTGGCTTTCAGACGATCCCGGATCCACTCCTGGATCGTAAAAGGTGAATGTGGAATGGATGGCAGAGAGTGAACTGAAAATTAACCTCAAAGTTGTTGAAGCCTACAAAGTGTAATAAGAAAATTCATCCACATTATCTTTTCTTTTCTAATCAATTTTAGGAATATTTCCCTCGTCTGCAATTGCTTCCCATATGGACCTACACACATCATGTATCCTAACGTTAATTTCTCTTTATGTTTATTCATGAATTTATTTATGTATTCATGCATTTGATTTATACATTTTTTTTATCCTTTATTTATTTATTTATCAATATATTTATTAATAAATGTATTCGTTCATTTATTTATTTATTTATTATTCTATTTAAAACCCTTTCTACATTACAGCATAAAATAAGATGATCATATCTTTGATAATTATGCTCTCTGACGAAGGCAACCTGGACGACGACGGCGGCATCTATTAGAAAGCAGGATTGCCTCTTAAAGGTAAAGACCAGTTATGGTCGTGCGATTGCATTGTGAAAGAAACGTTGTGGAATCGATCAGAAAAGGTTGATCATCTAGCATCTAGCATCTGCAAGGTTCTGGAATCATCAAAATGATAAGAAATTTGGCCCATACTTCGTAAAGTTACAAGCACTATACACAGAAAGATGTATATGGGACTACCCTATATCTCTCACAGACCATGAGAGAAACAAATTTACAATATATATGAATTAGTAGGCGGTTTCCCGGCAAATTTTTTATCATCATGTATTAGTCAAAACATATTCTTTCACAGTCATGATAGGTAATGAGAGCTTCCATTTCATTTTTTGAAACTGGGGCGTTTCCAATACTGGTCTTTACCTTTAACAAACTGCTACCCCTGAGGGCCCTGCTCAATAAAAACAACGTACATGGAAACGTATATTTACCCCGATATTTACAGACCTAAGTACAAATTGAACACATTAATAACATAAGAAACGAAGGTTATGAAAACCACTACTACTAAAGGTACCAGGCACTGCTGTTACTACTACTACTACTACTACTACTACTACTACTACTACTACTACTACTACTACTTCTACTACTACTACTACTACTACTACTACTACTACTACTACTACTACTACTACTACTACTACTACTACTACTACTACCACTACTACCACTACTACTACTACTACTACTACTACTACTACTACTACTACTACTAGTACTACTACTACTACTACTACTACTACTACTACTACTACTTCTACTACTACTACCACTACTACTACTACCTTTACTACTACTACTACTACTACTACTACCACTACTACTACTACTACTACTACTACTACTACTACTACTACTACTTCTACTACTACTACCACTACTACTACTACCTTTACTACTACTACCTTTACTACTACTACTTCTACTACTACTACCACTACTACTACTACCTTTACTACTACTACTACTACTACTACTACCACTACTACTACTACTACTACTACCACTACTACTACTATACTACATCTACTACTTCTTCTTCTTCTCATTCTACTTCTACTGTATACTATAGGGATATAAACCCGATATGTATTGTTCCTGTAATACACAACTGGTAATCTATCAATTGGTAATAAGCTACGTAGGCCTTTCAAGATAACAAGTTGAAGAAGAAGAAGAAAAGGAATTTCTGTTTCACTTCTACATACTTTTCTTTCTGCCTTTCTTTCTCCATGTTATTACTCTTCCTAATTGCATATCGTTATATCAATATGCAACTGCATAGTCGGGTGACTTTTTGTTCATTTTAAACAGGTGAAATATTTGTCACCACCATACTTGCAACAATTATGATTTTAATTAATAAGGAATCAGAATTAAGACTTTAACAATAAGTTCTTTTATGAGTTTCCATCGTTGCTGTATTTTCTGTATTATTTCTTTATTACACAGTATACATTCCACCTTCAGACCTATATCACCGTTTTGGGAGACGCTTACACTGATTTGATTTAATAATTCATTCCGATTTGGTTCGTAAGCTTTTGTAACCATGGTGTCTGTTTTCACAAATCATGATCGAAAATAATGGAAAAACCGAAATGGACTATACATCTTTTTTCATGGAAACGTTGAAAGGAAACCTAATTTCGGCTCATATAGCAGGAATAGAACACCCACACATTAAATTTTTCATTTGATAATATTCTACAGTTCATTTAATACAGTACAAAGATACGATAATCTAGACCTAGCTTGCAGACGAATGGTCAATGTATACAAAATATAGGTATAACGAGGGTACAGTAAAGGCTTTTTTTCCCTCCAAAAATTATTTCAATGCGACCGCGTATTATGATAGTCTGTTGATTTTCCGTTCAATTAAAACAGGTGTAATTCTTCCTAATCGTTGACTTTTGCCGCCATTCTGACGTCAAATTATATCGGTTAATGAATCAGAACTAAATTTTTAAACAAATGAAAATATTTCCAGGTCACAAAGTTTTATTTTTCTCCTGGTCATGCTGCGTTGTAGCTATGTTCGAGTGCTATTCGGTGGTATATTTCTCACTACCTCTGATAATTTGCACAAGTTTAAACTCTTTATTTAGATAAAATCAATAATATAGAAAATAATATTCATGGCATATTATTGATGATTCTCTCGATGTGCTAATATTGTATACAACAAATTTCAAAGAAGAGTCTTTATACAAATTTAAAAAAGAGGAAAAAGCAACATCAACAACAGAAAGGATAACAAAGTTTATGTTCTAATCTATCATGCTATACCAATGCTGGATATAAAGCCAAGACCGTTTTAAAAAAGCAATGAAAATTATGAATAAAAGTGGACTTGGTGAAACCACAAACATTTTTTTAAGCGATTCATTATTTGGTAGCTTCATTATTCAACCAATGGTTGTACCCATGTCACGCCACAGGCTTACCATTGAATCTTGATGTAAACATTTCTATTCCGTATAATTTCATGTATTTATACATGTATGTAACAAAATGAAGAGGTCCACATGCACTTTGCGCCGGATCCGCCCAGATCATGAACTAACACTGTCTTACTCTTCTCCTTCATTATAATAAACCGTATAGTTCATAGTTATACGTTCAGTTTTGTCTTCAGTTGGGTAGGGTAAGAAATACAAACGGAATATTAGAGGTGTTATAATGTACGTGATTATAGATAATGATTTCTTGAGATAAAATATAATATGTTGAAAGGTTTCGTTAAGGAGCTTCTTTGACGTGGCTACAAGAATGGCTCAGTGGTAGAGCAGAGGTCTCCTTACCGGGAAATCCTGGGTTCGAAATCGTAATTACCAAGTCCATCGGAGAGGACTTGTTTGTTTGTTTGTTTTTATTTCTGCATTTTTCAAAATAGAACATAATCATATACATAAAGTAACAAATATTTCTTCATTTTACATAATTATAAATTTTTAAGTACATTAAAAAAGATGCATACAAACACAAATATAATTTCAATGAAAAAAGATAAATTACAGAAAACGCAGGAGACCGCCATCATGATATCATTAATGTCAAGAAAGCAGTATTGGTCCCCTGGTTGTTTACTTACAAGCTTATTCATGCTTTCTTAGCAGTCAGGTAAAACAATAATCATCAAAATATCATAATTTCCAGCAAGTGAAAGAAAATAAAAAACTTTGATTATGTAGATCTTTTCTTGACATTAATAATAATAATATAAGTTATTGTTCCAAACTTTTTTCCAACATGAGAGAGAGAGACAGAGAGAGAGAGAGAGAGAGAGAGAGAGGGAGAGAGAGAGAGAGGGGATGTTGTCTCACACCCTTTTCCCCATCTCCTTGCCCTGGGCAACATCAATACGATAATTGCTGATGCGATAGAGACCCCGGAACAGAAAGGAGACAATACAAGATTTAATCTTTTAATCAACCTTGCTCCGATATCCCGAACGCCAAAACGGACAATAATCTAACTTCGTTATTACCCTAGTTATGGGAATAGTATACAATATTCCCAGTGGAAAACCCATTACCACACCGTCTAAAACACAATAGAGATTAATTGTCAACGATGCTTATAGTCTGTAGATGATGGAGTGTCTTTTTATGCGCGGAGGATGGCAGAAGATCGCATTAATAATCAACCAGTCGTGCCATTTTGATGCACAGCCACACCATGCATAACCACAAACTGTAAAGCAACAAATAGAGTTGCCATGCCAGCGAGAAACGCGTTGATGCACTTTAATTTTCGTTACCATGCAGATAGACACTGCGTATTGTCTGTATGTACAAAGAATAAATTTTACTTTATAGTGTGTAGGGAAACTCATTAACTTTAACTGCAACATATATCTATGTTTTAAGAAAACAGTTCTATTGACGACATACTCCTAGATATCAATACACTCAGATGCCATTGGCAAAATTGAAAGAACAGTTTGCACAGAAAATGACACATGGTGTTGCAATATTGTGGGCCTACATGCTGCGAGAGCAATTATGAAGAGTATTATAAAGTTGTTAATTTACGTCATAATATTTGATTCTTTTGATAAATGAAATGATCCTTATTTCGATTATCAGAATGTTTTCACATTGCTAGTGAAAATATCGCTCGCATCACAAATATGGTTCAGAAGCATTTTAAAACTCTTCCCATTTCTGAAGTAAAACCTTCATAGGTTGCATGAAAACAAGAATCAATTATGTTATGATATCATAATGAAATAAACATGAAACACACGATGGGTATTATAGATAGATAGATAGATGGATAGATAGATAAATGATATTTTATTGCATCTTTCATGAATGGCAGTTTCACAACTGAATTGCACATGAATTACACGAATTGGATATATACATTGTAAAAAACCTACATAACATTTAGTTAAAAATTGTTTAAACGTGTCACTTTACTTCTGCCTAAATACCATAAACAATTAAAAAAACACTTAATGAACATAATTTCTACCAAATAAAAAAGACAAAAGGTATAAACATAATTACATGCCAACATAATATGGACTAAGGTAAATTATACAACAGTTCGTCATGTTACAATATTGCAGTTGTGGGTATAGTGGTAAAATAATCAAGGATAGCGGCAAGAGCAGGGGTTTATGAACATTTAGTAATATTTGAAATAATTATTCAAAATTAGAAGTAAAATGAAATTCAATATCATTAAAACATACCGGTACGATATACAAAATCATTACAAGAATGTACAGAAATCGAGACATTTCAATGATAAATCATTACAATAGATATAAACATGAGCAAATTAACTATTATTATACAGGCGAATCAAATTTGGAATAGGACTATTTTGCATGCGACTGGTTTTACATTTAAAATCTGGAATTTCTTTGAATTTCTAAGTGTTCTAGTTCAATGTTTTTGTGGGAGAAATTGGGAGAAGTTTTTTGAAAGAAAGTACACATAAATATTGGCGTCTTTCATCTAATCTTTGTAATTGAGATTGTGCAAGTGAAATTGTATATAGTTATCATAATCCCTACGAAAAATTATCGGCAACGCTCTTTTTTGTATTCTCTCCAATCTCTCGTTTTGGTTTTGCGTGAGTCCTCCACTCCAAACAGGACTGGCATATTCAAGTAAAGGGCGAATATAACCCACAAAAACAGTAATAAGGTCTTCCTTTGGAAGACCATATTTCACCAGAGAACGTAGCATGTATAGTTTGGCGCTTGCCCTTTTTTCGATGTCTTTTATGTGAGCATCCCACTTTAAATTATTCTGTATATTAATTCCTAGCAGTTTAACTTCACTCACTGTCTCCAATAAACCATTCTCTAAAATTATACTAGTTTGATTAACGGGTGCCCTGGAGAAACAGATATCCATTTTTAAACATTTTATAGGATTTAATTTCATGTCATTAACATTAGCCCAGACAGATAGATTGTCAGCAGCTTCCTGCATTTGAGAATCTTGGACTAGTTTGCGACACTCGATCATTGTAAGGTCATCAACATATTTAAAAATGTGAATGTTATTATCTATTTGAAAGTCATTAATCATAACTAAGAAAATTAAAGGACCCAGTTACGTGCTCTGACGGACACCAGCATTAATAGTACATGAATCAGACAAAACACCATGGTAACAAACTCATTGTGTACGACAAGAAAGGAAGTCACATATCCAAGTTATTGCTGGGGATCGGACCCCTACTAGATGTAACTTGCTTATAGCGACAGTGTGGTCAATGCGATCAAAATCTTTCTTAAAATCAGTTAAAAGAATTGTTGACGACGTTTTTAGAGATTTCGGCATTTAAATACAAATGGTGAAGAATATTAATTAAACAATGAGATGTTGATAAACATTTTCTATTACCAAATTGAAACGGGTCGATTTGTTGTCCAATGTCCTGTGATATCCATTTTGCCATGAAACCTTCAATAATTTTAGCAAAATGATCGGTCAAAGATATCGGCCTTAATTTACCATTACTCGGTGGACTTGTTTTGGGGATTGGAACAACAATTGCATGTTTCCAAACATCAGGAACCTTCCCACAATTAAAGGAGGTGTTGATTAAAGGTCATAAGTATATTAAACTATGAGGCGTCAGCAATTTTCCTTCAAATATGAATTGTGCTGGTAGCCAAGTTCATTACTATGTTTCCCACTCTCTTTCTGCAAATACAATTTCACATTCAAACTAAAGATTGTGTGAATGCCAAATCAGTACATTCATGGAATATAAACGATTAATAAAGTATAGAGGCGTAGCTAGGGGGCACTTGCCCAATTGAATGGCTAAACACGGGAAAATAAGGGAAGAAGGGAAGACTGGCAAAGAACGGGAGAGGAGGTATGCCACGTGGAAATGATTAGAACCTGTCCAAAATCCACACCCTTCCCTCTTTTGATCGCCCTCTTTATGGTATTTAAGTCAATCCAGGTTAGTTACATACCCCCTCCCAGATATCAGTGCCCCCTCAATGGCTAGCCCTTTTTACTACACCATTGACTTATACGGTACATATAGTAATAATCAGTAAGATGGACTTGTTTTTTTGAATTATAATATAATCGTGTAAATGATACATTTTACGGTTTAAGGACGACTGCCCATGGTCTCCATCAGCCCCACACACATGAAATACAATAACCTCGGACAACTACCCCCCCCCCCGAAAATCTCCCCTATGATATCTACAAGTTTACCCGGCCCGGACATAATTTCGCTTCCAAAACTATATAATTGGATTAAAGTGCATATAATACGCACAGGCAGTGTTACCCCCCTTTCAGAGACGTTTGAGACCTGTGTTTATCCCCACCCATTCCATTAGAAATGTTCTAGCGCCGCTGAGGTGATGAGCCTAATATGGCGTTTACGTGTTTTTGAACTTTTTTTAACTTTATGAACATTGAAATAATATCATATGCTGGAAAGGAGACTGTGCAGAAGATGAAGCAACCCCCCCCCCCCCCTCCACGTGGAAAAACAAAACAACCGACACCAAGTTCGACACGCTTTTGTGTGCAAAAAAAAAAATCAAAAATCTATTTTATGTAATTTTTACATTATTTTGCACTAATTTAGATTTTTGTTATTCTTTGTTGAAACTGAAATGAAAATGATCCTCTTTGGTTGGATTATGATCAATCATTTGTCAAAACTTGAATTTGAACTTACAACAATGCACTCACTTATCATGACGTTTTGCAACTTGTAATTGTCTATTGTTGATATCCCAAACATGAATACTCCAAGGTGACATCGTGTTTCAGGTATAATACGGTAATCACCCTGATTAAATCGTCACTTTCATTGACTATTGTAATTTCATTACAACCTATCTAATTCTATTCTCTCCTGTTCGATCATAATTAATCATGTTCCTCATAATTCCTGTCTGTTCTAGTCTGCTTTTTTAGTATTCATCGTTTTTTTGTTTTTTTCTTGGGGGGGGGGGGGGTGGAAAATCTTTTTCTATATTCTGGTCTAGTTAGATGATCAAATTTTATTCTGTGCTATTTAACTATGGCTCTACTTTATCTTATTTCGTATATTTTGTTATAATCATAGTTTCTCCTCTAGCTTTAAGGTTTTAGTTTTCAATTCTATTTTGTTTTCTGTTATCATCTTAGGTCACAAGAATTCCTTGTTCAACGTGAATTCATATTAATATAAAATCTTATCACAATCTATTCTTTTCTGTTCTGCACTATTCTATAGCTTATTAATTTCCCTTTTTTGTTTCCAATCGTTAAACTCTTCTTCTAATTCTACTAACAATCGGATATCTGCATTGCCCCTAGGTTAATTCGAAAATATAGTCTGATCGCGCAGACTAATACTTGTTAGGAATGGTCCAATGGCTGTCTGTGTCGTCTGCTTGCTCCGTCGACTTTCATTTTCATTAAACAAATTGCGTGCATGCATCAGCTCCCGATCTTCTGAACTTACAATTTTCAATTTATTCTTCAGTTTTCTGATGCCAGGAGTGTCGGTGGTAAACTGTCTTTCAGTTTTATCTGAATATTCTACTCATCTGTACTAATAACCTACCTGTGGTATAGGATCCCGCAGGTCTGGAGGAGTTCAATTCAAGAAGGAGAAATAGAAGAAGAAGAAGAAGACGAAGTTCGAAGGATTTTACTTCCATTCTCGCTTTTGATTGAAGAATATAGGTTTGCTTCTTTGTTTTCCGAGATAAAGATTTAATATTGAACCATCTTCTCATGAGCATGTAACGCGTTGAATAAGGCCTCGAAGGCCCGCTCGGAGGCTAACATTCAACAAGTCTTATGACGTGGTTGATTCTTACCCGACTCGGAAATAAAAACTTCTCCATAAGTTATCAACCTTTCAACAAAATTACAACGATATTGACAGTTGCATTGTCATTAACTGTAAACGACAAGTGGAATTGAATCGTAACTCATTAGCCGAATGTAATTTGAAGCATTGGTATTAATTTATGTTTCTCCCTTTCATCGAACTCATTTGCATTGGAAAATGAAGAGAGATCATAATTATGCTTAATTAGCTTTACGAGAAAGACAATTTCTGGTTTGCGTTTATCGTCTGTGGATTGAGAAATGGCGCGAACACTGAGCGGGATGCCAGCCTGGATGCCGGGTATTTCTCGGGCGCGTAACTCCACTCACGCCGTCAATGCACCACTGATGGAGTTGCTGGTGTTGCTGATGATGTTGTGCCTATGTGGCTGCCACATGCCTGGAGCAGAGATGGGGAAACCTTGCCGTCATATTCCTTACGATGAAGCCAATGGTAAGTCAGGTTGATGCGATCCGACATAATTGTGCTCCAGCCACATTTTTCACCGGGCTATACAATTTCGCGAAGATATAAGGTTAGGGGTAAAAGTTATTCCGTTGGGTTTTAGATTACGTTTAAGGTTAAGTTTAGGATTATATGTTAAGGGTTTGGTATAGTTTTTTTTCCAACTGAATTCAACTAGTGTATAGGAAATGAACCGCGGATTAATTGTCGCTAGAGCACACGCCCGTTCAGCTCCTTGTATTATTATGTCATTTTTCAAAGATATAGGGTTAGACTGTAGGATGGGGTTAAGATTGCGTTTTAGGTAGCATTGGGATTACGATTGGGTAAAGTTTTGGATTTAGGGTTAGAGTTAAGACCTCGATTAGTGTAGGAAATAGACCGCGGATCATTTTGTCGTACAGCACACGATTAAGCCCCCATCATACCAAACTAGTTCTCACTACGTTCTTTAAAATGTTGCCAAACGGGATCTAACTGTGTGCGAACGGACTTGAACGTAGTAGCAACTGTTTACGATCTGTTTTAGAACTTCATGGACGGGCTCGGACTAGGTAGAGTGCTCTAGAACTTTGAGCCTCTTCAAAAATGTCCCCGTCCTGCAATTAGACGGAGTGACAATGTACTGAAAACAAGGAGGACGTACTACAAACGTAATGATTTTCGTACTTCAGTCCTATAGGAACGCATTACAACGTGACGTGGTCGAGCATCAATTATTAGTAGTCACTATGAACATGACGGACAAAGAAAGCGGACAAAATATACAGTTCCTCAGGTAGACAAAGAAACATCCCTGCTATTATGTAAACATGTGTAGAACAGGTGTAACATGCATATTCACCTGTTTTTACTCATGTTTACATAATAGCAGTGAAGGGATGTTCCTTTGTCTACCTGAGAAACTGTATATTTTGTCCGCTTTCTTTGTCCGTCATATTCATAGTGAGTATTATTAAACGGAAATGAGATATGGCAAGAACGCTCAGGTTTATATTACTGACCACAACCCGTTTTAAGATTTTTTAGGACTGTTCCAGAACGTAGTGAGAACTAGTTTGGTGGGATGAGGGCTTTACAGAGCAGAGCATTACAGTCATCGATATCAGATATTAATTTAAAAGCTAATCTTGAGCTCTGGTATGGGTATTGCATATCAAAAGAACATGGCTATAATTCATTACGGATTGTTTACCATGCAATATAGGTTGATTGTTAAAACCATTAAAATAAAATAAAAATCTCACAAAAACCTGTTGGAAAACATCTTCAATAAAAATCACAACTCTTATTTGCACATAGGGACATAATTATGCTAAGCACAAGTCATGGTGTCGGGCCTACTTTAATACTCAGATTTCCTAATCTTTCTATATGCTCATTACTCAGCCACTTTACATTTTCTACCAAATCAAATCCGTTTGGCACATGTCTTTAGTAATCTTGAATATTCAGTGTAAGTTTTGTTGGATTCTGTGAGAATTTATTTTCTATCATTACCAGAACTCAAGCTTATCTTTAAACTTTATGTACATTTAATGCTAAATCGTCTCATCTTGTCTTTGCATTTATTTCACGCAAAATTAATTGTCTATGGCTGAAGTGTATTTTTTACTGACGACTTTGCTTTTTTTTCAATTATAATTTTCCTTGTAAAAAATCACGTATATGACGTACGATAGCTTCTAATATTTATGGACATAGGCCAATACCTTATTCAATACGGCACTTTGCTAAATTACATTGATGGATGTAAATTTAAGCCTTTAACTCCTAGCCATTTTGGGTCGGGTTCATCGTGTGTAAAACGCTCATGTATCATTCTTCATGAATGAAAACATCGGATCATTTTGTCATAAAACACATGTTTACAGAGCAGAGAATTACAGTCATCGATAACAGATATTTTTTTTGTACACTTACTGCTAAATCCTTTCATCTTGGTTTTGCATGTATTTAACTCAAAATCAGTTGTTTGTGGATGAAGCGTATTTAGGACTAACGACGAGTTTGTTTTTTTCAATTATAATTCTAATTTTCCTTGTATAAAAATAACATAAAATTATGACGTACGATATTTATGGACACCTTATTCAATACGGCACTTTGCTAAATTACATTGATAGATGTAAATTTGAGCCTTTAATTCATAGCCATTGGGTTGGGTGCGTCGTGTGTAAAACGCCTATATTAGTTTAGCTAGTGATTATGTACACATCATGGTTTCATGAATGAAGAACAGGGAAAAAAAGGGGGAGGGGGGGGGGGTATGACTAACCATACCATGCTGGTATGATCCAGCGAAAACAATGCAGCACAAAAATGATAATTGTCAAAATAATTGTCAGCTACGTGATCTAAATGATGATGGCGAAAATGTAATATAGTTAGAAAGAGGGAAAGAGAGAGAGAGAGAGAGAGAGAGAGAGAGGAGTAGAAAGACAGAGAAAGAGACAATGAGGAACAGAGAGAGAGAGAGAGAGAGAAAGATACGCAGAGAGAAAAAAAATTTAAAAGAGAAAGGGGAAGAAGAAGAAGAAGAAGAAGAAGAAGAAGAAGAAGAAGAAGAGTGATTAGAAAGTTAGAGATAATTAAATCTACATATTTCCATACTTTAGACCAGTCTTTTGTATTGCTGCAAGTAATCAAAATGTACTTGCTGTATTTATATCATAAAAATCATTTGCAAAAAAAAAATAGTTTTAGAAAAATCATTTTTGCAGTAAATCATACTATAGCATTTTAAATTTGAAGCGATACAAATAAACATTAATTGCAGATCATGGAACTTAAAACAAAGAAAAAAAATGACTGGGAAAATGTGAGAATAACACGGAAAATGTATAAAGAAATGAGTTTACATAATAAGAAAATTATGAAATACTAAAAGTTTGCCAAAATCTGCTTACTAAGCTGATATCAGGATAGTGAAGAAAAGAGGTTTAAAGCCCCTCTCTATAACGTATAGCTAATTGCGCCCTCTATATGGCAAACAATGCCTAATCGGTGCTTGTTGGTCCCCCATGATCCTCTTTTGCCTTATGTTAATTGAGAGCTGATTTGATGAGATAACCACTTGTCGTTGACCTTGCAGTGAGGTCTAATCCCTCCTGGCCAAACTTGTGCAGACGAGCTTTAATGTTCGTTGTTCTAGCATTCATGATCCATTGTTCGATAATTATGTACCCCGGGATGTGCCCATCAATATCTCGTTAGGTAAAAAGAGAATGGTTTATTTCTATTTCATCAGCTTTCCGTTAAGTGAGTTCTTCTGAATATTAACCACGAATGATAAACGACTTACTATCCGTTTTGTTTGATTGATTGAGGTACGTCATACGTATCCTTCATTCCACATCAGTTTTGTCTTGCTAGCCGAGAAAAAATAGAATTTAATTTTCTGTCTTTTCAAGGCAACAATGACGCCGCCATTAGCAGATTAGAAGTCCGGTAATTTACACGACTTGCTTAGAGAAGCGCCACGCCATTGCGTCATACAACACCAAAATGACTCGAATCTCTATCATGTATTATAGTGTATGATCGGACGCATGCAGTCCTTTTCTTCATTATAGACGTCGGGGGAAAAACTCAATTTCAAGAAGACAATGATTATTAGTTGACAATGTATTTCTCGTTACTGGCATATTGTACCATAAAGAGAAATTGATGAGAGATGATTAAAATGTCACATAGTTATGCTTTTTTAATTTGAAAGATGATTAATTTGGAAGATGATTCCATTTGAAAAGCAATGACTATAATATGCAATTATGTTACTACATTGTATTTTCATCAAGGAAGGAAAGTAACGATATATCGAAAAGAAGAACTATCTCCAATCCAGAAAATTGATAATTATAAATACATACATAAAAATGCCTGTTTGTATGCCGTGATCAAGTGAACGTTGTGTATAGAGTTAACAAAAAGATCTATAATCATTGCATTACTTTTCAATGGTGTATTTAGCATAGGATGTATCCGGCTGCGTGCCCGGCATTCGTTCTTTTCTTCTTCAATGAATGAAATGTGTTTAATAAACCGCATCAAATTGTTTCATCACTCGATTCACTCGTAAGTATTCGCGGATAATTTGAGTTGAGGAATGCATCTTAATCAATTGTGCCTTTTTATTGATTTGTTATGCAATCCAGAGATGTTAGAATAGCACCATGTTGTGATATTATCAAATAATCTTCAAGATTATTATGATGATAATTTCAGAAAGACGAAAACCAGGGGATAGGATGGATGCGTGTATAGACTCACAAATGTTTGCTCAGTTTATACTTGGCACAGGGCTATATTGAAAGGGGATATGGGTAACAAGGTGGCTCGAGCATGCCACTGTTTGAACCACAAACCTAATACAAGAATACCATATCATAAGGAACGTTACTTCTCAAGTTGAGCATCTCCAATTTTAAGGAAAATAGAGAGAAATACAGGAAAAACAAAATATCATAGTTCCGCCCTACCTACAGGAAGAAGGTATACTGAAAGTGATCCCCTTCAAACTTCCCATTAGCGTAGAAATTCAATAAACATATCAATATAATTAAGGTTTCGCCTAATATCGATCAAGACGTTTCACTCAATGTCCGTTCACGAAGCTCAAAGCTTGATGGCAATGCTTTATCTTGGATTTCCCCAATATTTGAGAGTACTTTTCATTGTAATCTCATTTTATAATAATATGATGTTGATATAGCTGGATGCTAAAAAGGGCTCTCATCGGTTGTGACTAACAAGTGGTGTACTTCACCAATCAGTAAAGAGCTCGTGCACAACGCCACGGGCGTAGCCAGGGCCCAGTAATGAAGGGGAGGGGGGCATTGGTTTAATGGGGGCATCATTAGTCTTACTCGGTAAATGAAATGCGAGAGAGAGAGAGAGAGAGAGAGAGAACAAGGCCACCATAGATGTAGGGGGGGGTCGTATCATTTCCTTTAACATCTCCCTCATCCGTCCTCTCTGTTTTTCTACCCTTTCCCCCTCTTTTTTTTCTTTCTAGAGAGTCTACTTCTTCTTTCATTCGCTGATCAATCAATCGTTATTACTGCGCGTTCTTGCATGGTGCAATAGCCTTCTACAACGCTATGAATATCGTTCACAATTATTGATAAGCACACCCATTCAACCAGACCGTATTTAATATATTTAATGGGGTGTTGACATAACTGCAAGTTAAAAAGGCAATTATGGATTGCTTGTTGAGAGGACATGTCACTGATATGTCAAATATACTCTTTACTAATCAATAAAGAGTACAATTGAAACATTTCAAGCGGGACCAATAATATTAATGTATACAGTCCATCTATATTTTCTACTTTTTTGTATTAATATTGATCAGCATATACTCACACAGAGATTTCTCGAGTAATATGATGATGACGTATATCAGTCTTTGGAAAGCTATTTATTGACTCTAAATTATTGTAGCAAAACTTTTTTTGCATGACTTTCTTGAGGGAAAAACTTCATGATCATTCAGTCTTTTTAAGTGTTGCAAATTAAAGAATGTGCAGCCACGGTTAGTTTCTATCAAGAGAACATGGCCATAATTATTCATTATGGATCGTTTACCATGCAGTGTAGGTTGATTGTTCAAACCATTAAACTCACAAAAACCTGTTGGAAAACATCTTCCATAAAAACCACAACTCTTATTTGCACATAGGGACCTATATGCTAAGCACAAGTCAAGTTAATACTCAGATTTCCTAATCTTTCTTAATGCACATTACTCAGCCACTATACATTTCTCCTATTATCCTTTTCAGGATAGGATTTTAAGAGCTGAATTCATCGCATTTTCTCCGTTAAATTGGCAACAGTTACATGTTGTCTTTATTGTTACATTGTTTTAATCAATATGCCATGCCTCTGAAAACAATATACTAGGACATGCATTATAAGCCACATTAAAAAGTTTTTAAATTGTCATTTTTTTTAAACCAAGTGATTTTGAACCTGTCAGCATTAGTAGAACTCAAAAGCATAACCTGCCTGTAATCACTATTTATTTAAAAAGTGTTTTTTATTTCTCCTTCTTCTTGTTATTGTTCTTCCCCATCCACATCTTCTTCTTTCTCCTCTTTTTGTGTTCCTTCTTCTTCTTCTTCTTCTTCTTCTTCTTCTTCTTCTTCTTTTTTTGGTTCTTGTTCTTGTTTTTTCTTTTGTTAAACATCTTATAGCATTTATTGCGATATGCTAGGCTTTCTGTCCACGCTTTAACTTTTGCAATTCATCCTTTGTAATGTTTCACCTGATTCAAAATGCTGAATGTCATACCATGGTTACAGCATTATAATTAAAATGCACATTGGTCTATCGTATCATGATCAAGATCGCAAAACTTTATATCAACTCAAGAGAAATTTCAATACCCCATTGCATATCCCTTAAAATCATGTTCGGATTACGTAACACGTTATTGTAATGTTCGCACATTTCAACAATAGGGACTTTTAGATTCTGCACGACGAGAACATGGACTGCCCTTTTAAGGCAATTTGACGTCCTTTTAAGGCACTGGCAGTGACGTCACATTGCCTTAAAAGGGCAGTCCACGTTCTCGTCGTGCAGAATCTAAAAGTCCCTATTAATGATGGACATTGCCTTAGGTTGATTTTTTTCGAAATTCTTTTCGATAGTGTTCATTATTTTCCCTTCTTCTTCTTCATCATCATCATCTTCAAGAAATGTATTTAAAGATCTTAAACATGAAAAGATAATAATAACTAGTAATATTCAGTTCTTGTATAGCTCATATTACATTGTATAACGTCTCTATGCGCTTCTAAAGAGCCTTGGAAATTATTACCCTAGCTTTAGCTCCGGCAGTCGTTATCAGCGCACAGTGCATTTGAAGGAATAATCCTACCAGGTTCCCATTTACCTCACCTGGGTTGAGTGCATTCCAAACACTTTTCCATGGTACAGGCTGAAACGAGTAGGCCTTTTATAACTATGAGTATAATGGCTCAGCACATCGAGAAAGCCGTTGCTGAGTGTTTTGGTTGGTGTATGTATTATTCCCAGGCTATAGGTGACAGGATTAATTATTATCTACTTCTTCTGAATAATTGAAGAGCTTTAATGAAAATAATGGTAACCTCGCTCGTGATAATAATCCTTTTGCTTTTGTGATGATGGTGACAAAGAGGGTTCAGCCACCACTTCACGAAGGATGAACATTTTGAAATATTGACGCTACTTTGGCAGATTAGATTATGATTTTTTTTGTTTTAGACATCGAAAAAAAAAATGGCGGTCATGCGTGAGGTTGCCATGGCACCAGATGAAAAGCGCCTTCTCATCATGCTCATAATATAGTCATACAATGCAGTGTATAGGAACACAGCTGTCTGGGTCTTATGGACTTTGTGAAAATGGATGACAATTTTTCATAGGAAGAAATATTTATGACAAAGAAGGCATCGGCTCTGTAGAAAACCTGATGCATGATGATGAGAGTAAAAGCAATTATATCGCTTTGAATTCGTAAAAAGGGCGCCCAAATCGCATTGTCTGTTGAAATTATACACTTCCCTGTTTATGCGAATACCACTTCTTGGTATTTCTTTAATAACGTCATTATAATTACATCATTGTTTTTCTTCTAGTGCGTTTATTTTAACAATTACTTGGATTAAGGCATTGTTGACCTACGATATACTCTCCCAAATGAATCATAAATATGTTTACAATATATTTCAATTTATGTATGTATTTTCTCCAGAACCCCTAACCCCTTATTTCACCTACTATGGTTGAATGGCATCTCAATCGAAGGAATCAACTATGCATACATTAAAGCCCCACTGCACTACTTATAGCTACTTGCGCCCTCTATATAGCAAACAATGCCTAATCGGTGCCCATTTTCCCCCATGGCCTCTTTTTCTTATGTTATTTGAGAGCTTATGTGGTGAGATAACTACCTGTCAGTGACCATGCAGGGGTTTTAAACATTGATGTGTCTAGCAAGCCCCTGGCAAGCTCTTGAGTTGTCAAGAGAAACTTTTGTTTAACATATTTAAGAAGTTTACAATTATTAAATAGGTCTATTGTATTGAAAAGATTGACCTAACATACATATTGGTCTATTTTGAATATGCTGAAACCCTAGTTTTAGAAAATCAATTCATGTACGTCGTACGTGCCGACGTGCTCCCCTCATCTGTCCCCGTCGCCGGGCTAGCTGACATTATTACTAGGGTATAGTCCATCTAATTCATTTGTAACATAAACTATCACTCCTGTCATGAAGGGGAAGCATTAAAATGGACAATTCTAATTAATTTGGAGCGACATTTGAGCTTAGTCAATACATTTGACAATGAATTATGTTTACAGACAGAGGCTTGTCGAAGTCCCATCGTCATTTCATTCAATTGATAGTTCAATTGTTATTAGTTAAATACAGCTTGCACTCATGTCAGTCTCCATCGGACAGCGGTTCTGAGAGCAATAACTTTTACATTTTGAAAATAGTTGTTGAAATAATTTTGTTTGTCAAAAACGTTTATGGGAATCAAGAGTATAATTATAGATGGTCAAAGTAAATGTGTTGAATTTATTTGTAAAGAGTTCTCCAGTAATGATGATATTTTCTTTATTTCAAAGTTATTCCTACCGGCGTACCTTATATATATTCTTTTATTGGTGATGTGATGGTTATTTTACCTGACTGTTAAGAAAGCATAAATGCTTGTAAGTAAGCAACCAGACGGCCGACGGCTTAAGGTCCTCTGATAGTGAGGATTAATGCCTTACCAAAGGGCACTAGCGCATCGCCTTGGTTTCGAACCCGGGTCACCGGATTACGAGACCACTGCTCTACCGACTGAGCTATCGCGCCTCCCCTGAGCTATCGCGCAGAATTAAATTAATTTTCCATTACTAAATGCTGATCGTTTTTATTGAAATATTTTCAGACTAAATGACATACATGAGTTAACTCAAGATAAGTTTAAGAACATTTAGCTACTTTCTTATTTATGTCATCATTAATGATGATAAGATTAAATACATGTAACTCAAGATTAAATTACTCAATTCTTATCAAATCTACAAGGATGAATATGGAGAAGTGCAATTTCATCAGTATTAAATTTTACTGAGGCGCATTTTAGTGTCAAATTATTATTTCATTAATAAGCCCATTAAATTGTGATTTTTTTTAAAAATTTTTTTTGTGCTTCCTCGAAAGTATAAAAAAAAAAATTATGTCCCGGATTATGTAAACACACTCATTGGCCATCTTCAACTGTTTAAAGAGACATATAATTTACAAGGTTTTGGGCAATATGGCTGCCATGCTTATCATTCATGTCTTAATTAGTTATACCTTGCATGCTCGGCTATTATTTCAATTTTATAATACTGTGGTTATATACTAATCTACACATCAAAGGAAGAAGTACAAGGCAAGTCATGAAAATAAGTCTAATGTTGAGCTATAATGTAAATGCAAAACCCGCGTGCAATCATTACATTAAAGGTAAAGACCGGTAGTGGTAAAATTGCAGTTCAAGCGTTTTGGGTGCAAAATATCCATTCAATTTTGTTTAAATATTGGTTTAGGTGGCAATACTTCAACCTTAATTCCTAAAAAACAGAAATGCATGCCCAAATGTTCAATGTTGAAGTGCATTCGCGATATCTATCCAGGCCGGATCGATATGATAATTTACCAAATGTATCAATTAGTAGGAGGTTTCCCGGCAAAATGTGTATCATCGCGTGTTAGTCAAAACATATTCTTTCACATGATGGTAATGAGAGCTTCCATTTAATTTTTTGAGATGGGGGCGTTTCCAAAACTGGTCTATACCTTTAACCTCAAACAGAATTTGTAAACATATTTTGTTCATGTCACAAGGATATTTTTGCTTAACAGTACTAGTGATTAAAGAGTCTAATTACCGTTATCCCCACCGGTTAGACATTGGGGTGATACAAATGAAAGGGTTCTAGGACACTTTCTCCCTGGACATCCATCCCGGGATCACCACCCCCAGTCAACTATCCCCTCGGGCAACCACCCTCTAAAAGGACTACCCCCGGGACAACTACCCCCGGACAACTACCCCTAGGACAACTACCCCACAGGACAACTTCCCCCCAGACAACTACCCCCTAGGGAAACTACCCTCTAGGACGACTACCTCCTGGGATAACTAGCCCCAGACAACTACCCCTTAGGACAACTACCCCCAGACAAGTACCCCGGACAACTACCCCGGACAGTTCCCCCAGACGGCTACCCCCTACGACAACCACCCTCTAGGACATCCACCCCGGACAACTATCCTAGGGGGTAGTTGTCCTAGGGGATAGTTGTCCTACGGGGTAGTTGTCTGGGGGTAGTTGTCCAGGGGGGGGGGGGGCTAATTGTCCCGGGGGGTAGTCGTCCTGGAAAGTGGTTGTTCTAGGGGGTAGTTGACTGGGGGTGGTTATCCGGGGGAGGATGTCCTGGGGTAGGTGTCCGGATACGAATGAAAGATAAAGATATGTTTAAATTGTGCCGGGTAAAACACAACAAGAACAATATACATGAGACTCGAATACAATCCAGTGTTAAGTTTTAATTAATCATTATGTTTTCCTCTTTTCAATCTGATTTGTCCTTTGTCCTACTCTAGACGACGGTGATGTCTTCAAGTGGCCTTTGCCGACACCCGACGACCCATCCCGGTTTCGCCCTAGAGGAATACCACACTGTCTTGAGGACATAGAGCAATGTAAGCATGGTTTCACAGCCAGCTTCAATGCAACAGCGGACATCGAAACCGTCTTTGAAAGTGACGATGTCATCGATTTCGCTCCAAGATTTGGCAACGTGCTAGACTCCAATGTCTATGACCGGGGCTGGAAAATGCCCGTGACTTTACGCCTGGAGGAGATGGACTCGATGCAAAAGATAGGCGTCTTCAAGGTACTCGATTCCTTCCTTGGTGAACTATTAATGTGATGTGGTACGCCATTCTCAAACATTATTTTTCACTGCCGCTTCAGTGATGGGTCCAGGATTCTCGGGTTGGGGGGGGGGGGGGGGGGGGAGGGGGGGGGGGGCACAATTATGATAAGTCTGAACATTTTCTATCAAGCAAAATTCAAAAAGTCAACGCATTTAGGGGATGAATGGGGGAGGGGGGGTTCTAATTTAGTTGCAGGGAGCACAAATGGGGGCACTATTTTTGTCCGCACTCGATGTTATGCAAGATTGTATTCGGCTGGGATCCCCTGTGCCCCCTGAATTGGCCACATGGCACATGCCCTCATCTTATTCTGTATGATTCTTTGACTAGGTGCGTGTGATGACCAACGATCTGGTTTGGAACGCAGAGTTCAGCTCTCGGCTTGATCATCCCATGCTGGTAGGTGTCACGTGGAGACACGACATCGGTCTCGATGTCTATGTCGACGACATCTGCGCCGGGTTCGACGACGTACCACAGAAAATACCAGACGAAGCGGAGACAGAGTCAGGGGATGCAATCAGCACTGTCCCAGCGGATACATTTCAGTTTGTCGAATTTTTGAGACCAGCTGGATCCGCGGCTGAATTGCTTCTTGATTTTCAGAGCGAGGGTAAGGCGCTAATTAGTAGCGTTTCATAAAACCGTCACAAAGTATATACCCATGTCTGGACAGGTTGTATGGATCCGGACGAATAATTTCGAACGGTAATTTGAACACGTTGCGTCCAAAGTTCCATGAATCTTTTCAGAAGATGTGTCGGCAATAATTTAAATGAAAAGTTTTCATGGTATTAATTGCTATTTGATGAATATTTTCCTTAAATCCAATGGCAAAAGATGACGTTATTGTCCGAACACACTGCCCCCATCCTACTAATTCGCAGACGACCATCTGAAAACGCGTTTCGGTTTTTTTCTTCTTAAGCGAACATGTATTTAACGACGGTTTCGTGAAATAATTAATGCCCTGTTTGTTTCCTATCGATACATGAGTTTGGTTTTCTCATGTTTAACAGTTTATTGAATGTTGGTGTACAGTATGATTCATAACTATAATCTTTATAATGTTGTTTCCAAATGCTCCAATTTTATATTATGTACTTAGTTTTAAATGACAATAAGACGAGACAAAGAAATACAAAGGAATTGATATGATAGAAACCTATTTGTAGTTAACACCAATAAAAAAAAATTGGAACAAAATCCAATAAATTGTTATTTGATGTTAGCTTGATCAAAATTAAAAAAACTCTCTTTCAAACATGGGCTAAAAGTGTTAAAACGTACTTGCTTCTTTTAATCACAAATTGAACTCCGTTGCCATATGGAATGTATAAACATGCATGCAGGATGTAAATTTGTTATGAGTATTACAGACAATTTGGGGTTCCATATTGATTACATGTTCTTTCAAGTTCATCAGTGTTAATTTTTTAATTACTCAAATAGCCTATTTCGTTTTCTATTGCATTGTATATGAAAATAAAAGGAGAAGTGAACCAAGATAAATGTTTACGTGAAGTAGGAGGACAAATGTATGAGAACAACAGGAAACTTTGATATCAATGTCATGTATCATATTATCATCTTAGCTAATTGATTATGCAATATTGGTATATTCATTCGGTTCACGTATGTATCGTTAATGATGTTAGGGCCTTTTATTGTATGTGAGCCAATACTTCCCAATGTACAATAACACATTTGAAAATAAAAATCAAGTGAATGACTAAATAATCTCAAGTTTGTCAACACTTAAGACATCAGTTACAACTTGCAGAGAACTAGCTATCAATTTTTTAAAAGATAAAATGTACTTATTTAAATCAAAATTATGTTACACAAGAGGCAACCATCATGATGTGTGATGAGGGAGATGGGCAAGTAAATTTTGAATTCATTATGCTTTTATTCATATTAATCTAATCATAGATACGATCTACACCTACTACTTGGGCTGCCTGGTTGATACCAAAGCATCACGTGACCTGTTTACAGAAACGTCGCCGATACCGCCCAAAGATAGCACCATTAAATCATGTCGCATCTCGTGCAGTATGATCGCCTCCGCGTACGCCGTAATTGGTAAGAACCAGTGCAACTGCGTGGATGACATTGTCACCCTGGACCATACACGCAAATGTGGACAGGTCTGCCATGGTTATCGCTCTCTGCCTTGTGGCTCTATAGACGAATGGAGTGTGTACTTAACATCCAGCTTGATCTCTCCATCACAATATCTACCGGATGTTAGGCCTGGTGACGCTCCTGTCCTACGTTCACCGCCGTTGGCACAACATGACCGATACAGGAGAAGTACATTGGACGAAGATACCGAGACGCCTCTTGTTAGGCACCGTAGGAGTGCGAATTTTATTAAAGTCGATAGCATCGAAGGTCTAGTGAATACGCTCCTGAATTTCACGTATGTCGTACACACTGCCGTACAAACTGACACATCACAGCTCGCGTGTTTATGGACATTCGGCGACGGCACTGTAACGAAGAACCAACATGACGCCGAACACGAGACGCAGTATCAGCACCAATACACACAAGCCGGTGACTTTACATTCACTGTAGACTGTGGCGACATAGAAGACTCCGCATCGGTCACAGTCTGGAGCAGTTTCCAAGGATTAACATTCAGTGTTCAACAGCATGGCACTACGACTACCCTGTCAGATGTTACTATACAGGTTACTCTCACTAGTGGAAGCCAGTGGCCAGTTAAAGCAATGTTCGTTCTCAATGGACAAGAAATGGACTTTGAGGAATCACCAACTACTAGTAACACATTTGAGACAACCTGGACACCAACTAAATTTGGAATTTTTCCCATTGATGCAGTTATATCAAACAAATTCGAAGAAGACATTCCTATTTCGGTAAACGTAACTGTTGGGGAGGCCATATCTGGACTAGCAATCACGACATCAGGTTCACTCGGCACAAACCTTCCTATACAAATCATTGTTGAAATAAGTGGTGGGAGTAATGTAACTGTCGATGTAGATTTCGATGATGGAGATCCTATTTCCCAACAACTTTTGATCGATGATTACACATGGATACGAAGGTACTCAACCCCAGGCACAAAGAACATCATCGTCACCGCATCAAATGTCTTTGGAACCGACTCAACCAATACCTCTATTGATGTACTCCAATCCGTCACTGGTCTGCAGCTCTCTCTGACTCCAGATGTCGTCAATACAAATGAAAACATCAATGCACAGCTAACTGCAGGAACAGACGTCATCCCCGGAGTCACATGTACCATACAGACTGGCGATGGGGTAGAGTTCGTTAAAAGCGACACCATACTGGATAGCACCTTCGAGTTTTCTGTAAACTTCAACTACTCGCAAGAGTTCCTCAACCCTGTCAAAGTATCAGCAACCTGTTCAAATGCCTTCAGCAACCAAACAGTTGAGAAATACGTCGTGGTAGGTAAAGTGGTGAAAAATTGCTCTATTATCGCTCCTGATGCACAGGAGGTAGGGGAAAACAAAGAAACAGTCATCGTTGTTGAAGGTGGCAATTCCCTTGAAATTCAAGTAAACTTTGGCGATGGCGATGTTGTAACCTTTGATTCCCAATTCCCGGGTGACCAAGCGGTCAATCATTCCTTCAATGCAGCTGGAGTATATAACGTCACCGCCACAGTCACCAATGCCATATCATCCGGAATTGAGTGCTCAACGGAAAATGCTACAATTATAGTACAGGAAAGTGTTCCACCCGCTGACCAGTTTACCCTCAGCGCCTCTCCTCAGGCGATTGACCTGACCATCGAAAACCAAATTAACTTCACTTTGACACTGAACTCGGGACAAAGCATTCGCGGAGATACTTATGTCACTTTCTTGTTCTCTCAGCAATGTACGTGCAGTCTTTCAATGAAGCTCGAAAACCATGCGACACTTACTGGGGCTATCTACAACATAAGTGGATCCTACATCGTCACGGCAGTGATTTCCAATAGGGTCAGCTCTGTCATCAAACAAATACAGGTGGGAGCGATGTATCAGCTGAATGAATTTTCTGTTAGTGTATCTGAACCAGCATTGCTTGTCGGGGATGTCGTGGAATTTACAGTCGTGCCTGTTAACGGAACTGAAATAATGATAAACGTAACTTGGGATGATGGTAGCCAAGAGAACAGCTATCTCACATCAGCGACATCTGTTACATTTAATCACACATATAGCAGCCCTGGAGACTACGAAGTATGTGGACAAGCATTTAATGCGCTATCACTCAGTAAAGCACCACAGTGTGAGACGATACAAATCCTGCACCCGGTTCAAGGATTAACATTTGGTATAAATACTCCTCTTGTACTAGATGATACTGCTGAGTTTGAGATTGGGCTTCAGCCGGGGTTACCCTATCCTTCACATATGAATTGTATCATAGATCTGGGTGATGACGCCACTACTTTAATGGTAAACGAAGGAGATCTATCTGCATTTCCTGTAAATGTAAAATGCGGGTACACTCCAGCGGTGAAGAATTATCTGGCCACATTGAACTGTCACAATGTCCTAGGATCGTCCAACCTTACCTTGGCAGTGACTGTGAGAAAGCCAATTTCACAGATATTTCAACTGACCTTGACTGAGTCGTTTTATTGGCTAACCGAAGCTCTGGTTGAGTATACATTATCTGTTACCACCGGTGAAGACATTCCTGTGGGGTACGCAGATTTTTATTGGGACTTTGGAGATGGAAACTACTCACAGGAGAACAAGATCATGCTAGATAGTAATGAAGTCAAAAGGAACAGATTCACTGTCGAGGGGCTTTACAAAACAAATCTAACGATATCTTACGGCTTGTGGAGTGGTATTTTGACAGCAACACTGTCAGTAGCCGAAAAACGCAGTTGGGAAGTTTTGACCAAATATTTCGGCGGTGCAAGTGATGGTCAGTATGGAGGTGGTCAGAATGAAACTTGGTTTTATGAAGACCAGCTACTTCGATTTACCCCAGAACCTCTTTATGATGACACACATTACACATGGAAATATAGTGTAGATCAACCATCGACCACTATACGCGAATTTGATCATGAATTTGAAACGACAGGTGTGTTCGCCGTTACTGTTGAAGCCAGTTTCCCATTATACAGCGATAATCTTGTAACGTTTGTCCATATCGTGTCACCATTTACTTTTGAGGATATCGACATTGTAGACTCTGGAAATAGAAATTTGAAGCTGAAGGCGTACAGCAAACTCAACATAACACTTATGGGTACAGATATGTACTCACCTCTATGTATCCTTTGGATGTTCTGCAATGAAACAATTTACTTTTCTGGCCCACCGAACTGCTACAACGCTCCTTATGCCAGCGGTGGACCAGGTGTTGCATGGACAACGGACACACAATTGCTGACACATGTTGAGTTCAACACACCGGGAATATTTAATTTAACCGTTGTTGTGACAAATAACATGGACTCGGACGACTCTACCATCACTTTGTTGAAAACAATCACTATAGTCGGATGCACTGGTCCACCCGAAGTAGAAATAAGAGGAGATGGTGGGACCCAAGAACAACCTAAAAAATATCTACGCTCAGAACAGATCAATTTAGCGTCCACCGTGAGGCTCAGATGTTACGGACTTGAGGAAACGCCCCAGTTTCAATGGTCAACGAAGATGATAGATGACCTGAATGGGACATTTACTGATTTGGATAACGAAGCTCTACCAGATTACACTTTTCCACCTCTGACGTTTGCAGTGGCACTATACAACCTGACCATGACGGTTACAGTAACAGAAACGAGCCCACCACTCTCAGGAATCGATTATGTATACATGCGCATTGTCAGTACACCACTCATTGTCGTCATTAGCGGTGGCACCGCCAGGACTGTCAACGGTCAAGAAAACATAACGTTCAATGCTACGGAGTCTCAAGACCCCGATGAAGAGCTTGGTGATCAGGACCTCAGCAAATGGAACTTCACATGGAGTTGCTACAGAGAGGATAATGGTGTAACTCCCGTTCCTACGGTCGATCCTACGGGTGAATCGATTTGTGAATACTCTAAAGCTGATGAACACACAGTTCCCGGGGAAACGAAGTCGCTCTTTACTATTGGAGCCCTAAGACTTGATGCCACTTACACCATCAAAGTGACCGCCAATCACGCCGACGGAAGGTTAGGATCGTATGAACAGGCCATAACAACGGTACCAGGAGACCCAGTTCAGGCTAAAATTGAGTAAGTATCATGCTTTTTATTTTACATTTAAACCATACTTGAGCAGTAAAAGCAAATCACTGCAAAGCATTGACTAAGAGAAAACAAAAAATCTAATTCACAAGAAGTTAGAAGACACTGTGAATGAATTTGTGGTATCCATTTAGAATTCCGTCAAGGAATTATGATCATAAACATACATCGCTAGACCCATTGGATTTGGGTCCATATGATATTATGCAGAAGGCAACAACAATAGGCATTTATATAGCGCCGTCTATCTAGACAATTCTATTCCGAGGCGTACGAGACAAATAGAAAGAATAAGAGAGTTTGGATGAGTGTCATAGTGCCAAGTACAGGTATTGTTAAATAAGATGAGATTTCAGCTTGGAGTTAAAGTAAAATATATAGTCCTATGGGTACATGCACGTGGAAAATGACGACATCTGATTTTCTTATTAATTTTCTTGATTTCAAGTATCTTATTAACAAAATCAATAAGTACAAGCTATCTGCTCACTCGATCAAGCAGTTAACACGAGTCACCACCACTGTTTTTTTCTCTGTAGCTGCATTCAGAACTGCCTGAAGAAGGTTAATCCGACTTCACTAGTGGCCTATCAGGCATCTTGTCTCAACTGTGCCACTCAGAATGCAACGTTCCGGTGGGAGATGAAGATTGGTATGGAGACCCGAGAGGAAGAAGACCTTGCAGCAAAGGCTGACACAGGTGAGGTAACTGGGGAGTGTTTCACAAAGATCCCAAGTCGAACTTAACTCGAAGTTGGACTTAAACATTATGGAGTGCCATTTGGAGCCTCAAAATAAAATATATTCAAAAGCAAAAGTTCAAGTATTTCAGACCGTTATGAATTCCGAATCAAGAGCATGAAATATCTCCTTGATATCAAAAATATGAACGATTTGAATCAACATTTTATGCCTTGTAAAATAACTTTTACAACATTTTCAAAGATACTAACGGCTTTCCATAAACACAGAGCGAGCTTCGAACCCGGAACCTCTCGTATGATAATCCTGGGCCTTAAAAATATATTACAGTTCAATCTATGAATATATAAGAGGAATAAAATGACGACGTGTAAGAACAGTATTCAATAAAAACATATGTTATTTTAATCATGGACCTACTAAGATGTTAGACTATGAGGGTAGACCTGGTTCACTGATTTATTATCAGTTGAATCCCTTCAGGTCTAAAACAAAATAATTCTTTGACTAAATGAACGAACACAATTATTTCCGTATGAGATCCATTTCTCACTTTGATTTTATAACTGGGTATATAACATTTGTTACAGAATTACAGTAATTTATATGGTACATAGAGGATTGATTTAGCTACAGTCCACTGTTGTGAAAACGGGCCAGAATAATTATAGTGGCAAAATGGCGGAGAGGCTGTCACCTGACTATATAATGGTTACAAAGTGGGAACATTCTCCACTGCATGCAGAAATATAGCAAAAATACAGCCATGTAATTCTGCCATCACTAATATTGCATTCGTCATCCATCATCTTCTTTGATAACAATGGTTTAATGGAGCATGAGTGACACCACAGTACATGATGTGAGTTATATGGCCCTCCAATAGGCAAGTGGAAGATGGTATGTTTAAAAACTTCATGGAATCAGATTAATCAATAAAATAATGATATGATGAGTGTTGCATTGACATCACACGAGAGACATGAAGCTAGTGTTGGGCCTTTGCAGGGGCGGATCTGGGTTTTTAGGTAAAGGGGTGAGGGGGAGGAGTAAAGCTTCGAAGAAAAAACAATCTTTTCATCGTAACGGACCTTAAACTGGCTTGCATCAATATCTTTTTCTTGTCATCTTGTTTCAGATTTAACCAAGAGTGGACTGGTGATAAGGGCCAATGTCTTGGAGAGTGGCAAGTTCTATTACGTCAGGGTGTATGTGGAGGAGCCAGGGCTGCTCGAAGGCTTCACAGAGGTCTACTTCTACACGAACCTGCCTCCCTTCGGAGGCAATTGTAACATCGAACCAAGAACGGGTTAGAATCCCAGTGGGCTCAAATGAAATATTGTGCTATTTTAGTACGCGTTTGGTCTCTATGTAACATTCGTTTTGGATAGAAAAGAGTGGACATTTGAAACTAATTAATTAAAAAGGAATTGTTATTCCCAATAATGATTCATTTGATGTAGGAGAAGCTCTTTTAATGATATCAGACTCGATAGTTTCATTTGAAACATGGTATGATAACATGATATCCTTTATAAAAATATAAATGTAAACAATTATTGATTTACACAGGGAAAGCTCTTGAGGCGGATTCCAATCTAGAAAATCAATCAATTGCTCCCGAGAGCGATTTCATTCTCAAAAGTCTGCCTTGATTCGTTTGACAAAGAGAAAATCTCTTATAGGATCTCCTTGATCGATCGTGGTACCCAAGATCTGTGTACTTTCTTTGTTTTCTATTATAATTGCATCAATAGATATATGTATACAATTGAAATTATTTATCAATGCATTGTTGCTCCTAAAATGTATGTGAATGGTTTTACTAAAATTTAAAGATAATTTGTGAGATCTACAGTGTATAAGCCGCGTGGATACTTTTGGAAGTTCGATAATTCGTGGTTTCATTGAGTACATCAAGATTTAGGATGGAAAAGTATACATTTATATCATCCGCAAATGAAATGAATTTAAGTACAGATGAAGCTTTACAAATATAATCTATGAATATTAAAAATTATAAAAAAGGGCCTAGAATCATCCTTTAAGGGACTCCAAACTGCCTTTGGGATATATCAGAATATATATTGTCGTTGATTAGATAGATAACTTTGGGACCAGTTGAGAGCAATTCCTCTATGCCATTAATTGTAAGTTTATCCAAATGAATTGTTATGATCAAGCGTTTCAAAGGCCTTATTGAGGTCCATGAATAATTCGAGAATATACACTCCTTATTTGATAAAGATGTTACAATATCACCACATAATGCAGTCTCTTAATTGGAGTTCAAATGATTCCATTTGACACAGGGACAGCTCTGAATACAGATTTCACCGCAACCTGTAAAGACTGGAAAGACGAAGGGGATGAGGCCGAATTCACCGATGATCCTTTACCTTACGTTCCCTTACTCAGATACAGAATACAATACAGGCCCCAGGGAGAGGAGGCATACTCACAGCTCGTGCCAGCTGGAGAAACGGGAATAATTAAACAATTAAAGTTTTCCATCGGTCCAGAAGCTTTCAACTATACATTTGAGATTCTGTTCACAGTCCTGGACAAGTTTGGAGGAATGGACCAGGCAAATACGACAATTCAAGTGAGTTATTTTTGGTTTATTGTTTGTTTGTTTGTTTGTTTGTTTTGTTAATGATTTAGCTTGGTACGGAGCGCACGTTTCCTACCCTTTATCGAATAGGAAGAAAGAAGAAGAGGAGGAAGACAAAGAAGAAGAAGAAGAAGAAGAAGGAGAAGGAGAAGGAGGAGAAGAAGAAAAGAGAGAAATAAGAAATAAAAGAAAGGTGGAACGGAAACATGGGAGATGGATATAGTGTCCGCTAATACATGCTTTCCTCGCTCAAACCTTTTTAAAGCAACTTTGGAAGTACATGGCGCTTTCAACTATAATTATAAGCTTTGCATGGAAGTTTGAATTTAGCAAAAATATAGAGCATTCGATTCCTACTGACTACTTTAACTCTTATCATGCCACAGGGCTAATCCCCATTATGCCAAGCCCCAAATCCCCCCGTGCCAGGTTGTTTTGGAGATAATCTGATTAACGCGATGGTTCTATGAATAGCGAGTGCAAAATACACAGCACAGTCCAATGATCATGAAAAATATCTGCTATTACGAATGCTGCATTGGCACGCACATGGCACTCAAGCGATGGCTCTCTCGCATGTACAAAGCACTATAACGATAGCGTGCATGCAGCCTTATGGCAGGCTATGAGTTAATAGCTCCAGATGTTCTCTATCCTTTAGGTTATCCCAGGCGTGGCGACCAAGGAGGGACTAGTTGATCTCTTCGGTACTGGAGGGGACATTGACACTTTTCTCCAGTCTAAAGATCCAGAGGCCGGCATGCGCTACCTCAGTGCCGTCATATCGGTGGCAGATGGTGTACGTTCATGGTCTTTTTCCATCCCCCCCCCCCGTTAAATCTTAAGCTTTTGCCCTTAAAACTTGAATCTTAAACTTTTGAATGACCATTGCAGACAAGGCGCCATTTACTGACGCAATATGGGTCTGCGTCAGGGACTGGGGTAGTTTTTGACGCGTCACTTAAGAGTGACATCGTACAAAAAGCGATTGCCAAATTAACCAGTTGACTACCAAATATTACCGAATTTACTATTTTCTTGTTTTCATAACTTTTTGTGTGGCTAAAAGCACTGATCAAAGTTTCTGCTGATCGTAGTTTTTAAAATGTTTTTTAAAATCGTTCTTATTATCGTTGAATAAAACTTTGACTTTAATTTGGTATCGTCTTTTTTACCTTTAAAGGTATTACAAAGTTTTGGGAAATTTTGAAAAATGGGTGGATAGTGATTCTTTACAATTTTAATATATTTGGATGCCCCTGTGGATTTATTAAAAACGCCGGAAATTTTAGCCCCTAAAACACTTCTGCTTTCGAGAAAAATTGAATATAAAGATTTACCGGTGCTCCCGGTAAATTTTGATTAATTTCAAATAGCTCCTACGGCTGTACAATGGTAGCTGCGACCATGAAAATCTCAAAGTATTTAGTTGTGGTATATAATTTCCAAACGAGAATAGCTAATCAGTCAACTTTAGTAAATAAACATTGTTTCATAGCTTAATTGATATTTTGAACTTGAGAGGGAGCTATTCAACATAAAGTGTTTATAATTTACAATTTCATAACTTTAGAGTCGATTTCAACCGCGACAACGATCACTGAATATTGTAGGATAGTATATGCTTCCAATATGTTCATTTGAACCAAATTTATGACCCCATACCAAAACTTTGTATTACCTTTAAGTAAACACATTGGGGTTGGGGAATTGATCCAGATTATCCTGGCATATGAAATGAGCAGACTTTACGATTTTTCACTGGGCCTATAATTGAGAACATTATAAACGTTATTGATAATTGGAAACATTATCTCTTTCTCTCTCTGACTCTCTTTCTATTTCTCTATATTCATTAGGCTGCTCTGGATGTGGCGGACACAATATTGGTAAGATCCAAACGATAGTGGGTTGATTCAGAGATGGTCGCGACAACGGAAGCAACTTCTGCCTTTTTTTTATTTTATTTTATTTTTTTTTATTTTTCTTGTATTTTTTTCTTCTTCATTTTATCGAATCTTTAAAAAATGTGATTCTCATGTTTTGTTTTAATAAAATAAACAAAGAAGAAGAAGAAAAAAGAACTTCTGCTTGCTATGTCCTTTCGTGGATGGAGCTCCATGTAAATCATATCCTTCCCGTAAAGATTGTACGAGGGAGGAAGGGAGCCATTTGGAGCTCCTTGATGATCACGCTCGCGTACTCATTGTGTCATAACTATAACTCACATAACGCTATGATCCATGAGTCCGTGCCCAGACAATTTCGTTTCCTTAATTGATCACATTTTCATAGCTATCATTTATAGTCCATACATGCTGGTTATATAACTTAAAGGGATCGTTTGACAATGTTAAATCTGAGATACACGGCCCTACGTGTTATCAGTGTCTGTGATATGGTGTAATATTGAAGCCCTAAAAAAATTGCGCTTCAAAATGATCAAGAAGTGCCTCAAAAAAGTAAAAATCTTGGAGTGACCGGTTTTACCATACTCGTTTTCCCCAATAGACTGTAGTGTTATGAAAACCGTCAGGCGAACGGTTTTCAAAATTTGTAATTCCAATCATAAATATCTTGATAATCAGACAGGCGATCAGCTTGTAAAAGTCATGGGGTTCCTGACTGACCTAAAGGTTTATAATTATCATTGCATCATGAGCTAAATCCAGAATTTTGTTTCAGAATCTGAGACAAAGTTACCGGATCCCTTTAACGAGAATACACTAAATCATCCGAGTCCCCAAATGCAATATTGCAATATAATGCAATATATATTTGCAACATATTGCAATGTAGGCCTAATAACTATCATCTCAAGCTTTTTATTGTTTATCGCATATAATATTTCATGAATCTTTCAAAAAATATTTTAATTAGTGCTACTTAATTGATACATATTTTCGTGAATTCCAACGGCAAACTAGACAGTCCGGATAAACATCCCCCATCGCCCAATGCTTAACCCAAACACTAATATAATAATCATGTGGACAACTTGCTGCAAACGACCATTGCTCATTCCTCGATCTCTGTGATGGTCTTGCAGGTAAAGGATAAGACGATGAATGTGTTGACCAACATGAGTGGTCTGGCCAAAACATCGGATAACATCAACTTGGCCGCGGACACGTTCAGTACCCTCTACGCCAAGTCTCCCCCGCCCAGTGGCTATTTAGCTGTGAGTAACTATACAATCTGCTGAAAGAAATTAAAGCCCCACTGTCCTACTTGTAGCTACTTGCTCCCTCTATATAGAAAACTTCCCCAATCGATGCCTGTTGGTCCCCCATGATCCTATTTTTCTTATGTTAGTTGAGAGCTGAGTTAATGAGATAGCCACCTGTCAGTGACCTTGCTGTGTGGTCTAATCCCTTCTGGCCCAGTAGTAGTGACGGCCTTTAAATAAAATGATTCCCTACCGATAATGATAATGATAATAATTACTCTATCTATAGCGCCTTTTCGAGAGGACACATGGTGCTGTTTTTTAGTCTAAGGAAATATCGAGAATTAATTTCATTAAACAAATTCGTTTTACACTGGCTTCTTGCCGTAGCAACAAACATAATTGACAAAAGACTTATTAAACTCCGTTTCGTTGACAAAAGACTTCGTGTATGGCTGATTGTCAACGAAACGGAGTTAATTCTGTGTGTTGCTATGGCAGGTAGCCAGTGAAAACGAATTCGTTTAATCAAATTATGGAAATGCAAGCATTGCTTTAAACAAACAGAACTTTGTTATTCCTAGCTCATTTTTGCTGATTGGGGTGTCATATGAAAGGGCAGAATATGAACTTCCTAGAAATGCGATTTTCTCTTTGAAATTCAGATATCATCCGCCAAATGACTTTTTGGTACCCTCTCAAATTTTTTTTAATCACTCATGCGTAAAATGTGCATCATATGAGTTGCATCACATTAAAAAAGAGGATCTTAGCTTTACAAATATGTGTCATTTATTAAATATAATTATGATTAAGTTATGATAAAACATCGATAATTCTCGGTTTCGTTTTTTCTGGGACGCACTGTATATCTTCTGATGTGTTTTTGAAGAGATGTGAAATAAAATTGAATTAAATTGAATTGAATGTAAGCACGTTTCGTAACAGAGTATGCTTTACTGGCTCAGTGCAAGGATTGCTTAAAGTAAGGTATGTGAAATGAAACACCTGCCTGGACAAATTTGTATAACGTCAGCTGTCTGCAACAAGGCTGTTAGTGCTTTGTGTCGTCAGTGGCAGTAATGAGTATTGAGATAGACTACCATTGATAGCTGCCACGTCGTGCTACACACTAATAAGAATTTAAAACCTGTTTTCTGCTCAGATGAATGCGGCTACAGCTTTAGGGGAAATGACTGGTAATTATGCCGACATCAAATCAAGTAGCGCAGATGACATCAAAAGAACAGGTGATTGTAAGTATTAAACCACCCACACAATAACCAGTTTATTCATTCATTTATTCATTTCGGTTTATTGAATCAAAATTCCTTGTTCAAACAGTCTGATACAAACAAAGATTACAAAGTTGAAATGTTCAAAGATATAAAGAAAAATTACAAATAAATCTAGAAACAAAGGAACAAAAATTAGTTCAAGGAAAGAATAACAATAATAATAACTTCATACATCATACATAATATAAATCGAATTTACATACATGAATGAGTGGGAAAATAAAAAAAAGAGAAAATGGAAAAAGCGTTTCATTCACTCTTCTCATAACATGTAGATTTTGAGCGATAAACACAATTACAGAAATGGATATATAAAACACGAAGTGATAATGATAATATCGGATATACATGTAATACAAATGAACAGATCTATTAGCAAATATGAAGAAAGTTAGAAAGTAAGAAATGAAATGGGCATCTAAAGAAGATCTAAAGAAACAAGCGTGTGTAAACAATGTGTACAAAATATGTGTCTATGCGACATTTATTAACAGAGACGTCTCTTTCTATTGGAAACTAAATTCTAATTTGTATACGCTGTCTGCAAATTTTAATGATTACCTATTCTCTCCCATATTTTCATCGTGAATGTTGGGAAAGGTTTTGAAAATTTATCGGCAAACTTGAACATGCACGTGACAACAATTCTTTCGCATGCGGGCAAATTTGAAAATTTAGGGATCTTGGGTGACTAATTCATAATGAAGGCCAAATGTTAACCATCGGACGTTATAAATGTTTGTGTAATATGCAAAATTGAAATTGAAATCAAACGCTGTGACCTATCTTTGTTTTCTTCTTACTCCTATACACTCAAGCACTCATTTTCGCATGCGGAAACATGTTCACATCAACATTACCCTCCACGTCTACGAATTCATCGTCAGAAACGACTCCTACGACAGTTTCACCCCAAGACGAAGAAGAACAAATAAAAGAGGCGAAATATGAGGTGAAAGCACTGTCTTGAGACTTAAAGCTCTAACAATCTTAACTTATTGATGCTCTTCTTCTTCGTTTCATTTCATTTATGTTTGTTTTCCTCTACTTCTAATTATTCATTTACACTCTCCGTTTATATACTGTCTTGCAAGCGTAATCCTACTACTTATATTTTCTACTGGTTTTGAGACTATAACCGCTAACCCCCATCTCAATAATAGTCTACTTCTTCGTTCCATTCCATTTATGCTTCCTGTACCTCTACTATTAATTATATCACACTTCCCATTTATTTACTTGCAAGCAGGGGCGGTGATGCGGTGGACGGAGGGGACACGTCCCCTCATTTTTTTTTAGGGGGGAGGGGGATTGTCGCCCCGGAAAATTTGTACAAGTGCAAAAAAAAATGTATAGCAAATACTGACTAAAAGACTGCAACACACTTTTAGGCTCTGGAGGGCCCAAGAAGTAGCGTTTAGACTAATACAAGTGCAAAAATCTTCTCGCTTCCTCGCATAATATCCTTCAAAATGTAAATAAATATTGTAGAAAATCTGTATCCCGTTGGTATCACGTAAGCAAAGTTTACACTGTATGTTTACAAGATTAAGAGTTATAGAAATAGATCAGTGCAATAAAAATGAATATTCCGCTTGCTCTTTGAAGGAGTGCTTTCTGCCCGGTTAAACAAATTTTTGTCGCCTATACAGTGGTTTTCATCTTTCTAAAAAAATCAAGTCAATGTCCTTCATTACGTGACTAATTTTCAGTACTTTAAAGTTTCACTCACATTCTGAAAAGTGCTGTATTGTACAAGCGACCTTTAGGGAAAAAGTGTTTACATTTCTAAAGTTCTTTGGGAGTTAAGGCTTGTAATAAACACTCATTACCGGCAAAGTAAAAGTGAAGTGAGAAAAAAATTATAGTGCTTGTTTTTGTACTACAGTTTTGCGAAAGAATGACATTTTTTGATAAAACAAAACTCCAAAAACCTGTGAGGAGGTAGTCACTTCCGTCACCTTCGCCCCTCTCGTTCTCTATGCTCCCTCGTCCCTCGCATTTCGTCACACCGGTCATGAAAAGAAATCGCCCCCCTGCTTGCAAGCACACTTCTACTTCTTGCGTTTCTACTGGTAATTATGGTAGGGTATCCTGTCATCTATTTAGTTCACCAATATTATTCATGAATGACTGTTTCATGTATTGACATGTTGGATGATAATTAAATTGAAATTGAGTTTAATACATGTAACTTCTTTTTTTGGGGTGGGTCACTTTTCAGGCCAAATTACTGAGCTCTATGTTACTGGATGTCATCGAAGTATCCAGCGATATGATCCTGTCCAAGCAGGTAGCCGGTCAGGAAGCAGCCGTCACGATGAGCAGTACGCTCCAAGTTCGCAGTCAAGTCAATGCTCCTGAGGACATCGGAACAGGGGATGAACCTATTGCACTGGGAGGGGTCACGATCGGGCTTCCACCAGCCTTCGACTTCTTTGGGGAGGAAATCGGACAGAACCTTCTTGCAATGAAAGTAAGCGTACAGAAAGGGAGAAAGAGAGGGATAGGGAGAGAGAGAGGGAGAGAGAGAGAGAGAGAGATATTAGAAAGAGAGAGAGAGAGAGAGAGAGAGAGAAAGATATTAGAAAGAGAGAGAGAAAGAGAAAAGAGAGAAAGACCAGGGTAGTTTGGATGCATTCACATCTCTCTGCCAGCTCTTGATATCCAGAGCCACATCGGTGCAGATAACAACTATTCTTGATAGCTCTTCCTGATAGGGTTATGGAATACTTATTATCTTCATTAAAAAAAAAAAACAGTATTAAAATCCTTCATAATAATTATGCGCTTAAACAAGTTGAACACAGTTGCAATGACTTCAGGAGGTATCTCACTGAGCGGCGAATGCTTACAAACGTTGCGAATTTGGATTCGCCAACTTTGCTGACGAATGTTGTCGACATTAGTAGCGAAAATTAGAAACATTTGAACAAATTCTTAGCGCCAAGAAAAACTGTTTGCGAACTTTCTTGCAATCCTTTACAAAACTTTTGCAACCTTTTACGTACCCTGCATGGCGAAACCCCAAATTCGCTACATTCGCCGCTCAGTGAGATAACCCCTGAGATCCGAGAAATCAACTCAAGGTCAGTTTTAATATCCTATTGTGTTTTCCATAGAAATCGTTTTCGGATTATGTAATACGTATTGTAATATTTGCAGGTCTCAAAAAGGTGATGGACGCAGATACTGACTTTGCCTTAGGTTGACTTATCAAAAGTCTTTGCGACAGAGTGACTAAAAAGTTGTGCCTTGGTAGAGACCTTACTCATTTCTGACCAGACTGAAATTCAATCAATTTTGATGTACTTACAATTATTTATCTAGTCAAGAAACGCACGGCTGGAATACTCCCCAGGGAGTGGAGATTGTGCACACATTGTGTTCGGGCAAGCACTGAATCCAATGACCGGGGTAGTAAATCGCTTAGAGACATTGTATTAAGCGCTTTATAAGCGGAATATTATTATTATTACTTCAGGTCGTCGACTTTCCTGAGTCCAATCCCTTAAGCTACGGCGGAGGCAGTGGTGACATCGGGTCAGGTGTCACTACCATCGAGTTCCAGACAGCAAATAAAAACAAATTGGTAGTCTCGGGCACCAAGGAACCCATCAGCCTCACCATGAAGACAAACACGGCGCCCCCTGAGACGGAGGAGATACGAGCCAACATCTCCCAGAAGTCCCCGATGTCCTACCACCGGTTCAACATCACCAAACCCGATCAAGACTTCCGAGCGATCATCCGAAGCGACAGTACCGATGGTCTATGGGTGTTCGCCAAGCTGCAGTCCGCTCCTCTCGATACCAGTTACGATGTGGTCAAGCGGTTGCCACGGGTCATCAATGGAACTGAAGGTTTGGAGGAATCCTCGACAGAAGAGATCAGCAACACGTTTGTTCTCACCAAGGAAGAGCACTGTGGAAATGGGTCATACGTCATTGGCATCATGCCTGCAGGTAAAATGTTACTCATAAAGGTATATTGTTTTAATCATAGGGTATACACAGCACAATATATTTTACTCTTTATGTATAGTTTACTCATGAGGTATAAGGTATATTCTACTCATGAGGTATATTTTACCCTTAAGGTATATTTTACTCAAAAGGTATTATTTACTTATTAGGTTTAAGGTATATATTACTCATAACTTATGGTCTTTATACACAAGGTATAATTTACTTATTAGGTATAAGGTGTATTTTACTCTTTAGGCATATATTTCACTTATAATGTATAATTTTATTCACAAGGATTTATAAGGGTTTATTTTACTCAAGGTTTATTTTACTCAAGATATATTTTACTCATAAAGTATACTCATAATTCGAGCGTGAGGATGTTCTTGCTATTTTACAAAAATGTGTGCCTGCCTTAAAATTCCAAACTAGGCCCCGTGTTTATCAAAAAAGATGAGGATATTTTATAGAACCCCTTAAACCGTGAAAAACAAGTATTGTGGATTGTTAAACACAGGCTCCTCATTTTCAAAGACCCATTTCATCAAGGATAACTTTTTGGGCGTTTGAACCGCTGTGTTTACCCGCTTCTAGGGTATTTCTGCGACGTTTTGATTAAACTGTTTGATAGAATTCCCACTTTTTTCTTTCAATTTCCAGAGATTTGTTTACTTAACAAAACGTCCCTAATATTCCGATAATAATCATCTTTACTTTAGGGAAAAGGATCCCTTATCCTAGAATAATGCCTTCTTCTCCTGAAATCTGGTGAAGGTCCCGAAAAATTTAGAATTCTACGAGCATTTCACGAAATTAACCAAGTATAAAATAAAAAATGTGGGTTTTTGTTTGATGAACAGGTTCTGATGAGGAATTTGAGTTGCTGAATTCGACGACAACGCAGTGTTCTGGTGAGGCTGTTGGGGTGCAACTTCCCAGCGAAGAAAACACCACGTACATCGAGCTTGCCTACAACTTCAGTACCTATGTCTCGTCCTGTATATTCTTCGATAGTGAGACGGAGGAATGGAAGAGTGACGGTTGTTGGGTAGGATGATAGTTAAGGTGTTGCCAGAAAGTTCTTATACATATTTGCCAGCAGAAAAAGTTAATTTATCCAGCCTGCAACGATAAATAGAAGAAGAAAAAAAAAGATAAATAAAATAGGGGGTTCAGTAACCATGCAATGCATGTATTGCAATTTCTTCGATAACATTAACAGAGGATAATTGGAAAAGTGATGGCTCTTACGTAGGTTGAGAGTTGCGTCATCTACAAGTGTTGCTTGTATGTTTTTAAGAAGTATGGGGTATTTGGTGTCTAACAAATCTGTTGGTAGGAAAACGGGTTTTGCCAACATTTAATAATACTAAATATCTAATGAATGAACGAACTAAATAACTAACACACGTGTCGTCATCTTCCTACCAAACAGTCATACCTGACACTTATGATAATGGTTTTCCACAATGTTCTGTCTTGAGCTATACAATAGGCAGAGACGAGTAATACACCTGTATTAAAGCTGTCCATTTAAGATTCTGTCTGCGTTATCTTCTTTGACAATCAGTGCATCATTGCATAATTATCTTTTCAATAGTAATATCATCATTCCTTCTACAACATGGGGCCAAAGTAGTTAAATTTGCCTCGATTAATCTTTTGACACAGGGTAGCGTGTCTTTCCATCTGATTTCTAACAGATTCATTGGTTGTACATTCAATCCAAGATATTCTCATCGTTTTCCTCCAACACCACCTCTCAAAAAGCGAAAACATTCTCTTATATCTGCCTTTCCAACTCGCCATGTTTTGCAGCCATACCAGGCAATGGGGAACAAAATAGTGTCCATAATGAGAATTTTGGTGGTTTAAAGCCCTCTGTCTTTCTATACATGTGTCAAGGCACTTGCCAATGTTCTTGCCTGTATAGACCACCATAGAACCTAGCTTGATTGAATAAAGAACTTACTAACATTTTAAAAAATAACTAACTTAATAACTAAATAGGTAGATAAATGAATGCTGTGAGCGCCGAGCGCCTTGAGCACCATGCATGGTGGATAATATGTGCGCTATATAAATATTCAATATTATTATTATTACAATTAAGTAAATGAAATAAATGAATACAATTATAGATAAAGAGGGTCTTCTATGCAGACGGTGGTTATTTAAGAATGCTTACATTTTCTCTCTCTTTCTCTCTCATCCTCTTTTCTCTCTCTCTCTCCCTTTCTATGTAGACCGGTATTAAGACAACTAGCAGAGATACGCACTGTTTATGCAATCACCTGACATCCTTTGCAGCCTCTTTTTTCGTTCCACCCAACAAGATTGATTTCAGCACGGTATTTGACAAGAATATTCTGGATAACTTTGCTGCCATGGGAACCATCATCGGCTTCACGTCAGCCTATCTTCTCCTCCTCATCTATGCCAGGAGGAAAGACAAACAGGACATCATCAAAGTGAGTTTGAAGGGTATTTCATTCCGCCCACTGTATCTGTCTTTCTCACGGTTATGTAGGACAATAATAACCCCCCTGGGCAATCACCCCCCCCCCGAAAATACCCTCAAAGACAATTACCCCCCGGAAAATTACACACCCCCCCCCCCCAGGACAATTAACCCACAGGACAATTACCCCCGAAATAAAAACTGTTTTTTTAAATTTTATTTATTATTAACCAACTTATTATCAGGCTGTACTTCCCTTAATAACGAACAGGGGGGGGGGGGGGGGGGAGGGGGGGGGGGGGGGGGGAGGGGTAATTGTCCTCGGGGGTAATTTTCTGGGGGGTAATTGTCCTGATACGCTTTCTCACCCCAACATCTTATGAATAATGGAGAAATCCAGTCCAATCGGAGTTGGTTTTAATGAAAATTGAAAAAAAATAGAGAATGGGGGCAGTGAAGAGAGCAATTCAAACTATATTCACATTCGTTCTTTTATCTTTTTTCCACTCATGAGGTTATTTCTAATAGCCTGACTTGTCCAATCCTCAAATTTATCAAGCTGAAGTTTATAAAACACTAAGTTAATTGTTGTCCAATTTGATGCTATGCACTCTTTATTTTAGTACGTACGTAGATCATGTGATAAATCGAGACAAGATTCGAACTCGTTTGATACTAATCGGTATAAGATTCCAAACAAGTTTATTTTGCAAGGTGCATGCGGAGTTTTACAATTGTGACTCATAATACATGAAAATTTGTATATAAATCAATGGTTTCAGTCTATTTAAATTGTTGTATATATATGATATTCTTTTTAGTGGGGCGTAACTCCTCTGAGTGACAACCACCCATCGCATACCTATGGGTATCAGGTTACCGTGGAAACGGGAGTAAGACCAGGAGCTGGGACCAAATCTAATGTTGGTATCATAATATCAGGAGAGGATGCAGATACCGGAGCGAGAGTGTTGGATGATCCTAAACGACCTGTAAGACACTCTGGTCACACACACACACGCACACACACGCACACACACACACACACACACACACTCTCTCTCCCCTCATCTCTCTCTCTTCTCATCCTATCTCTCCTCACCCCTCTCTCTCTCCCTCTCTTCCACCTCTCTCTTTCTCCCTCTCGTTCTTTCTCTGTCACTTTTCTCCCACCCCCTTCTTCCCCTCCCCCTCTCTCTCCATCTCGCTCTCGCTCTCTCCTCTCTCTCTCTCTCTCTTTTCCCGCTCTTTCTCTTTATTAAAAATCTAAACAAAATTAATGGCACGTGATTTCAGCATTGAATGAGCTGCGTGTGTTTAAATCGTGATTTGTAAAGGTTCTACGACATACACTGCTCTTATCCTTTTCCATCACTTACCGACTTTTTAATTTCACCCTGTACCGAAAACTTTACCTAACCCTCACCCTACTAAACCCAAAACTAATTAACTTAGCAAAAATTGCTACCCGAAGCGTACTCTTTGAAGAAATAATAAAAGCCCGGAGCAGATCAAATGTTGGGTCACCTTCTATCATCATGTTCACCAGTTAAACCAATGATTTACTCTGTAGAGAAGATTGTTATAAATAATGGCTCGTTCAGTTATGACGATGCGGTAAACTACCGCAAAAAATAAAGAAAGACAAGAAAAGGTGGTTATGTTTAAAAGTAAATGAATGGCAAAGTTCTGTGCACAGCAAAGGTCCTAAGCGTATTCACTAACTTACCTCTTATGAAAGTGTGAATTGAGAAGCGCATTACATTTAAAGTCATCATAAAAAACACCGCCGCGTTTGGCGCTTCATTTCTGGACGAGCCTATCGAGACTGGTATCATCCTTTTACAGATATTTCAAAGTGGTAGCATCAACAGTTTCTTGATGACGACAGCCGGACCTCTGGGTCTCCTCGCCTATGTTCGAATCTGGCACGATAACTCGGGTGGAGGGGGACAAGCCGGCTGGTTCCTGTCCAAGGTAGCGGTCATGGACCTACAGACAGGCAAAGAGTAAGTACCATGACTAAGAACTCGCCAAAACACAATGAACACTATAACACTAAGAATACAGATAGAACCACATGTTTAGTGAATCTGAAAGTTTCTCCACTGGGTCTAAGAGGCACTAATACATTGTCCGTTTACATCAATGACCTGTTTAAAAAAGGATATCCTAAAAATTCTTCACTTGACTTTCAACCCGGAAGATTGAGGTGTTGAATCCCTGCCCATCCCTGTCACCTGTGCAAAACCTTAATCTTTGTTCAAAACTGTAGAATACGACATGGAGGTAAAGACCGCTCCTCCATCATTTCTTTATTCAAAGGACTCGTACCTTTCCCGCATTTTAGTTCACCTGGTAAGACCAGTGCCTCCACCCCCCCCCCCCCCATTTCACCAGCAGCCCTTCAGTGACTAGACCCAAGCTACATGCCACCAGTGAAGGGAATGTGTGTTCCCTGTATAGTCAATACTGTGATTATGAAGTGTGGTTGTAAAAGATGAAGACATTTTACTGTCTCATGGCTATTGATTTCATGATGATGGACTGATTCAAAAGATTGAGACGGCGCCAGATTTCTCTTAAAATACAATCCAAGGTGCAGGCTCCTCTATTAATTGAAGTCAACAATAATTTTGCTGAAATAGGTAATTATTTTCAGGCATGAAGAGCATGAAGACCGCCAATCTCACATAGTGGGGAAGGACGGTAGACCTTTACATTGTTTGAAGATTATCGTAAGAATTTTATATTGATTATATCAATCTGCAGGTTCTTCTTTCTATGTGAGCAGTGGCTTGCTGTTGAACAGGGTGATGGTGACGTAGATAGGACATTGTTTGTAGCCAGCAAGAAAGACTTGACTCAGGTAAGCAGAAAAATGTGTACACTACCAAATCACAACAGTAGAATTCTTACTACGACCTTACCAAAACATAAATGGACATGTATATGCACAATAGTAAATAAATAAATAAATGATTATAGATGAAAGGAGCCTTCTATATGGAGTTATCACGTGCTATTGTTATTTGTTATTTTGTTTTTGGTATAATTATCATTATTATCATCAGTATCATTATTATTATTATTAATATTAATATTATCATTATTATAATCATTATTATTATAACTATTATCGCTATTATTATTATATGTCATCCCTGTATCATGTTTTCTTTGCTAGGTCGGGCAACTCGTCTTCACAAGCGGGCGAAAGAACCTGTCCGACCAGCACTTGTGGTTCTCCCTCTTCAGTCGCCCAACAAGGAGTTCATTCAATCGATGCCAGCGACTGTGTTGCTGTATTACCCTCCTGTACACCTCCATGATAGCCAATGCCATGTTTTACAAGACAGAGACAACGGCTGCGAACTCACAGGCAATCATTATTGGACCAATTACGGTTACGCCTCAACAGGTCTGTCGTATTCTCAGATTTGGCTAAGAATCCAGTCTAATTTGAGGACAATAAACTCCCTCTCTGTTGTCACAAATATTCTTTTAACCATGCCAAGAAACATATTAACTCTCTTTGTATTAGGCCTACTAGTAGGTGCACAATGTTTTACCTGTAGACCTTGGAAGCTGGAGCCTGAAGAGCCAAAAAGAAAGAGTCGCTCCTGCAGTCCTGGGGCCTTAGTTGAAACTTTCCTTGATTAGTGAATACACACACTCCAATATCGTTCTCTAGGTAGAATCTTTTCCGGTTAATCTCAAGCTATCAGTTACTGGCTGCCATTCTTTTTGTTATTTCTTTAAAATATGAAAGTATTCAAAAATTGAAATTCATTAGCTGTTAAGATCTTCACCTCACAGTAAGCTTGTTTGTTCTTCTCTTCACATAGATCTCTATAGGTTTCATAAGCTCTCTGATCGTGATGCCTGTCAACCTAATCATAGCCCAATATTCCGGAAGGCGCGACCCCTTGACCCCGATGCACCTGACCCCTTAATAGCCCTTATCCGGAGAATCTTCACCATGAAGAAGAAGAGAAAGGGGAGAAGTCCATCGAACAGTTGAGCTTTGAGGAAAAACGCCATGATATGGCCATATCTGAAAAGGTACAAGATAATAAAAAAAATGGATTGATTGTAGTAATGTTTTCTTATTCCACATAGCAGATAATCTATAGATGGCAAATACATAGGAAGATATCCTGCTTTTTGTTCAACTTCTGACTGAAAGATGATAACTAAGGTGGCAATCGTATCGTAAAAGATCCATAAATCTTTAAAAAACCTCTGTCAAACTTCTATGTCAGATTACTCTCTTAATGTTATATGCAACGGATGTCCTGATTACAAATATTGTCTGGTATGTCAACAATTTGAAAACTATTTTCTGATGGATGAAGACAAAATTTGCCAAATATTCTAATGTTAAACCAATATTAATCTTCCTGTTGTATGTGGTAAATAGCTTTTCTTGGGATATTAGAGCCATTCACATGCTATTTTCATATGATACAAAGTTTACTAGCTGACCTTACAAAAGCTATTTCAATCAGTGAGAATCTAACAGGAATCCATGCCATTTTGAACTGATGTGATTTTAAAAATTCAGTAACTTATTTCTAGAAAGATTATAAAAATGAGTTGCAGATTAATTATTGTTTAAGAAGATTGTATCTTCATCTTTTTGTCTTCTTCTTGTCTCTTCTTTCATTTTCTTTGATTATTAACTTTTCTCTAACCAGATCTATCAAAAACAGGACTTGAAAATGTTACTTACAGGATCAACAAAATAGGCTTGATTCATGTATGAGTTTGTTCTTCAATATTGTTTTCTGAATCATATAATATGATGATGTATGAAATGTGGAAATTTATTTGTAATTGTGTGTGAAATGTTAATCTTTATCTGCTATTTTGTTTATGATAGAAAAGAATAAATATTTAAAAAAAACTTATAAATAGAACAGTATAAGGATCATTAAAACCCTGTAATAAACGAAGACTGTCATCTTGTTTTCATCAGCAAGTAGAGGTTGAAGTAGGAGTAGGTCAACCTCCACCCGATCCTTCATCTGACCCATCACCAGCTGAGCCCAGTGCTGCTGCCATAGCCGCCAAGAAGAAGTACCCTCTACCCCACTGGACCATCTACATTGCCTACGCCCTGGCATTTGTGGCATGCTTCATATCATGTTTCTTCAGCGTATTGTACAGCTTAGAGTGGGGTAAGGAGAAAGCAGAGGAGTGGCTAAAGTCCATGGTTGTGTCTTTCTTCAGCTCGGCATTCATCATCCAACCAGCGAAGGTAAGATAGCTCTAACTTGTCGTGATCAAGAGTACGACCAAGACCGGGTAAATTTGAGTGGCAGGAGTGGGATGAATTAAAAGGTTATAGGCAGGAGTTAAGGTCAGTGAGCACACCTCTTTTTAACTCAGCAACGGTCATCCAGTCAACGAAGGTAAGAATTTAATATTTGGAGACCTAATCACGTTAGGAGTCCGTGTAGGTGGGAGTGGGAAGAATGACATAAGTTGAAAGTAAAGAAGGAGTTTCGGTAAATGGCCATATCTTTCAGCATTTGTTCTCCAACAAAAGCAGGTAAGATGGCTGATTCGTTAAAACGTAATAATGTTTGAAGTTAAGATAAAGAAGAGAAGTGTTGGAAGTAAAATATTATACTTCTATTGACATTAGTCATCTAACCATTAAAGGGTATTTATTCCTATTGCTTTTCTTAAGGTTTTTAAATATGAAGAGATTGACGTCGTGTAAAATTTCAAACTGTAGCTAAGATATTCTTTCAGGTGTTCCGAATATGTTAATGATTGATTCATTGAGAGGTAAAGATTTTTCAGTGTAAAAAAACAAACAAAACATTTAGGTTTTCACATAGTTCAACATGTAAGTTTACATGCGTTTTAGTATTAAAGTTGTCCTATTATTAATTCGTTCGTTTGTTTATTCATATGTATTTCTTCTGCTCTTTGCAGCAGTTCAGCTTAAAGTAATGTAAACTGTTTATTTCCAGTTGACCCCTTTGGTGCATTTCCTTTCATAGTGTTAAAATGATGTCAGGGTTAGGGGTTTTACGTTCAAGCTTCCAAAAAGCAGAGAATTCATCAAAGCCTGAATAATTCTCCATATCCAACCATCACTTTATTAAAACAAATGGAATCCTTAATGATTAGTAAATCAATTCAATTTCTCTATCTTTTTCTTTTGGGAAATCATTTTCAGGTGATAGTCATTGTTTTTATAGTGTCCATCATCTTCAAGAAACCTTCGAAAATGAACGATGCCGATGCTGAAGGTCTCAAAGACAAAACAATCAACAAACTTCAGACGGATGAAGAGTATCTCCATGAGGACTCGCTGACTGCAGGGAAAGGTACTTTTCCTCTCTCTCTCTCTCTCTCTCTCTCACCCACCCCCACACACCCTCTCTCCTTTCCATTTCTCTATCTCGCTCACATTCTCAAATCCTCTCTCTCAAAAGAAAAAAAAGTAAAACCAATTTTCAATTTCAATTATCACCAATTCTATTTATACTACATGACCCTAAAATCCTTTTATCATTGTAACTATAAAACTTATAAGGAAGTCCATACTATTTTTGCAAGCCTTGTAATCTTGGTTCACATTTTCTGTCTAGACCAACTATTTTTGTCTTCCTGAAATGGAATAATATATTGAAAAAATACAATTGTACTGTAGAATGATATACGATAATTGGTTGCTTTTTTCCCCCCCGCAGTCCCTGGCTACTCCATACGACCCAAGACTGCGCCAACCAAGCAGATCTTGCAGGAGGCTCGCAAGGAACGTCTTCGAGACATGCAGGTGTCGGGCGTGATACGGGACGCTTTCTTGTACGCTCTCTTCTTGATGGTGGTCCTGTACCTGGCCTACATCAACAGAGACCCTCAAGCCTTCCTTATGTCTGAAACGATCAGGAATACATTCGTGAGAGATAGCATCGACTACCTTGTGGATGGGGTAAGCATGCATGCTCATTGTGTCAAATCAGTCTATTCAGGCTACCAAAGGTCAAGACGTCAAGTCCCACTGAAATAGAAATAAAAAATTAAAAAAAAAAAAAAATCATTATTGTGGTGGCTTCTTAAAGCACATGTCCGTCACGCCATGATGCTTTTAGCCCTTCAGTACCCTGGTCATAGCTGGCGACCAAATATGGAGCAATCTCGCATATCGGGTGCCTATTTACACCTGGGTGGAGTGTGGCAAAAGTAGATTGGCTGGTATGCCAATATGACACACACAAAACTAAAATCTTCAATCTTAGGTCCCTCAGGTATTATAATAGCAGTTTGTTAACTGAAAAGGAAACTTTGCTAATATAAAAACTAAATAAACGGACAATCTTGTTTACCCTGCAGATCTAAAGTAGATGTGGACATCTATTATTTCGATAAAACCGTTCTGCGGTCTGCAATGTTCATTTTACATGATGTAATGAGGAAGAAGTTTTGAGTTAAAAATATGAGGATATTTACCATCCTTGCCTTCAGTTCATTTTGAAGGGACAGGGGCATTTATAATTATTACAATTGAGCACTTACTAAGTAAACTTGGTTTCATCCGGTGATCTCTTGGTCCTAAGTCACTGTTTGATTCACAAAGCCACTAAGGGTTGATTAATATACATTCATGAATTCATGCTACTGGGATTCATGGTGCACTTATCCCTTGGCAAAGGCTGTTTCAGTTTGTACTAAAAAAACAAAATGTATACCCCCGGATCCATTATGTACATGACAGGCAAGACATGATGTGTTACACAACAGCATGAAGCCCTGATTATCCCACTAAGTTGCTCGTCTTGACAATTTTCAGCACTCTGTGAGGAAATTCATGTCATAATAGTAATATTCATACACTCTGTACATTCCTTAGTATAATGAAATGTGTGATATGAAAAGCTCGTAAATATCAGTTCCACTATCAGATTTCGTGTAATTGTTTTGTCAGATGTAGGCTAAAGGGGAAAGAGGACACGGAAAGTAATGGATAGGACAACACAATTGGGAGTACATGAGAAAAAGAAAGAGGAGACAGAAAAAGTATATATATATTTTGTCTATTTAATCGCATAACTCTGTAACAGGTAGAACCGGTGACTTTCGGCGCCCTGTCACAGAGCACGCCTGATGAATTCTGGAACTACATTGAACAGACCCTTATACCAGGTCTCTACGGTTATAAGTATTACAATGGAGAACAGATGCATTGGAGGGATACAAGATTCCTGAGAGATTGGCAGAGCTATCGAGTGGGTCCTGCAAGGCTTCGGCAGCTCAGGGTAAAGCCCTGTGAGTATAAGATGGAAGTGGGTGTGTGGGGAGGTATGTGGGTGTGTGGGGAAGGTATGTGGGTGTGTGGGAGGTATGTGGGTATGTGGGGAGGTATGTGGGTGTGTGGGGAGGTATGTGGGTGTGTGGGAGGAATGCGGGTGTGTGGGATGTATGTGGATGTGTGGGGAAGGTATGTGGGTGTGTGGGAGGTATGTGGTATGTGGGGAGGTATGTGGGTGTGTGGGAGGTATGTGGTGTGTGGGGAAGGTATGTGGGTGTGTGGGAGGTATGTGGGTATGTGGGGAGGTATGTGGGTGTGTGGGGAGGTATGTGGGTGTGTGGGAGGAATGCGGGTGTGTCGGAGGTATGTGGGTGTGTGGGAGGTGTATGGGTGTGTGGGAGGTATGTGGGTGTGTGGGAGGTGCATGGGTGTGTGGGGAGGTATGTGGGTGTGTGGGAGGTGTATGGGTGTGTGGGAGGTATGTGGGTGTGTGAAAGGAATGCGGGTGTGTGGGAGGTATGTGGGTGTGTGGGAGGTGCATGGGTGTGTGGGAGGTGTATGGGCATGTGGGAGGTATGTGGGTGTGTGGGAGGAATGTGGGTGTGTGGGAGGTATGTGGGTGTGTGGGAGGTGTATGGGTGTGTAGGAGGTTTGTGGGCATGTGGGTGTGTGGGGAGGTCTGAGGGGTGGAATGTGGGTGTGTGGGAGGTATGTGGGTGTGTGGGATGTATGTGGATGTGTGGGAGGTATGTGGGTGTGTGGGAGGTATGTGGGTGTGTGGGATGTATGTGGATGTGTGGGAGGTATGTGGGTGTGTGGGAGGTATGTGGGTGTGTGGGAGGTATGTGGGTGTGGTGAAGGTTTGTGGGTGTGTGGGAGGTATGTGAGTGTGTGTGAAGGTTTGTGGGTGTGTGGGAGGTATGTGGGTATTGGGGAGGTATGTGGGTGTGTCGGGGGAGATATGTGGGTGTGTGGGGAGGTATGTGGGTGTGTGGGGGGTATATGGGTGTGTGGGGAGGTATGTGGTGTGTGGGAAAGGTATGTGGGTGTGTGGGGAGGTATGTGGGTGTGTGGGAGGAATGCGGGTGTGTTGGAGGTATGTGGGTGTGTGGGAGGTGTATGGGTGTGTGGGAGGTATGTGGGTGTGTGGGAGGAATGCGGGTGTGTGGGAGGTATGTGGGTGTGTGGGAGGTGCATGGGTGTGTGGGAGGTGCATGGTTGTGGGAGGTGTATGGGTGTGTGGGAGGTATGTGGGTGTGTGGGAGGAATGTGGGTGTGGTGGAGGTATTTGGGTGTGTGGAGGTGTATGGGTGTGTGGGAGGTTGTGGGCATGTGGGTGTGTGGGGAGGTCTGAGGGGTGGTATGTGGGTGTGGGGGGGGGTGAGTGGATGAGGGTGTCGTAATGGGTAGACAATTGGATATGATTTGGCTTTTGCATATTGTGTATCAATTCCTGATTTTGCACGTCTGGCGGGGGACTCACCTTTCACGTCACCATACAGAATGTGCGACTCTGGATCAAACCCCGTGTCATTTTTAAGCAGACAAGAAGGGCGAACCATAGACCAACTCACGTGAGCCTGGGCAAGTTGTTGGATAGGTCATCACTAAATAGATTTAGCATGTATGTAGTTAGTGAAGAAAATGGATATTTAGATACAACTACAGAAGCAAATGCCCTATTCAAGCGTTACATCCCACTGTGTTTCCCCACTTACATCTTATTTGGAGTGTAGGTTTGCCTATATTTTTCTCAGACTCACTCTCTCTCAAATTATAAAAACCAATATAGAATGACAGAGATGGTGAGGTTACCACGCTGTGACTCATTGCAATTGTCATTATCTACAGTAGATATGTACACTCTACAGACGTATACGAGTTATACGAAGAAAGGGAAATAGGGAATATCAAAAAATGTTCCGATACAAACATGATATTCTTTCCTGTACAGAAAAAATGAGTAGTGGAGAAAGATTTTCTACAAAACTATTGACCATAATGGAAAGACCCTATGACCATAACCCCCCCCCCCCCCACTGTAGATGAAACAGAGTAGGGGCACATTATAAATGTATATCCGGTGGCAAGTGATATTCTTCCATAGTCATTGATCTTTGTGGGCAATAAGTTGTGGGTGAATTGAAGAACGACCTTTCATTTTTTCTTCTTCTGATTGTTT